>NW_011495049.1:4824769-4835131 GCF_000754665.1 Bison bison bison | reverse complement strand
TATATATATATATATATATATATATATATATATAAACACATAAAACTCCAGAACGATATACCCAGAGAGTAGCAGTGGTTTATTTCTCAAATGTGGGGATCTGGAAATCTTTCATTTATCTACATTTTCTGATTCTTCTGAAATGATCATGCATTATCCTTGTAATGAAAACAACAAAAGTTATTTTTAATCTGGAAAAAAAAATTAAAACAGATGCCTCTTGGGAAAGAAAGGTTTTTGAACCACTGGAATCAACAACCAGGCACCAGCTGCCACCTGAAAACTCTCGGTTTTAGAATAAGCCACAGACTCCTGAACATCCCCACGCACGTGCTCTCCCTCCCTCCTCACACACACTGTTCTCTGATATAGGAAATCAAATGATTCATTCTGTTCCCCTCCACCTTACCCTGACATAGCAAAGATGGAATGTGCACTATTTCCAAATCAAAATAGGCACGCTGCAGCAAGAGGCACTTACAAATGATGAAATTAGATTAGAAGTTAAGACAAAATACATTTAACTGGCTTTTAAAGAAATTTGGTGGAACACATTACTATAAACAGTACATTCGGGCTGCCAAACAAACTTTGCCCAGATAAAATCAATTTTGCTCCCCAAACAATGAGAAAAATTACTTTAGATTCAACATTAAATATTGTTGTAAGTATTTTTAAGAAGCATTTCTATAACTCTGTGTAGAAATAGGAGTCAAAGGATGCTTTTGTTACCATGGTAACAGCCTCCCTCAGAAGAGCGAAGGATGAAGTAGCATACATTGGTCCTGCATATATTTGGCCAATCAATAAACAAAAGACTTAATATGCATGCACTGCATTAGGAAAGTGGTCAAGGTGTCCACGATTAATAAAAGGGTAGGTGGGATTCAGGTATTCTGGGTTCAATCATACAGCCTAATTTTCAACTGAGTGATGTTAACACTTTCTTCATTAGAAACCCATTATGAAGATAAACTATTGCTAAAATGCCTGGTGATCTTTGAAAAATGGAAATCTTTATTACAGAATTTTACCACATAACATGCAAGATGATGATAAACTACGATTAGAGATGTAGAGAAAATGTGTGCTACAGTGAGAAACAAATGCACCTTGAAATTCCAGGAGTAAAGGTAATAATAGTAATAGCTAATATTTCCTGAACATTTTCTATGAGCCCAACAGGAGCCAAGTGTTTTTCATGAATTTTTTCACTGAATCTTTCAAACAACCTTGAGAGTTACAACAATGAGTTTTACAAATGATGTGAGAGCAATGCTTTTTCCTATTTTGCTGATGAGAGAACTCACACTTAGAGACTGAATTAAGTAGATCAAAGGTTTCCACCTTGGGGGGTGTTGGAGCCTGGGGTTCACATTACAAGCAGTGGGCTAGGGAGGGGTGCTCTATCCACTACACCTGACTGCCTGCTTGGCCAGTAATGATAGACTTATGAGAGCAACTTCACTTCTCTGAGAAGTTCCCTTCTCAAACTTCTGTGGGATTACAATGAAATAATGTATGTGAAGAGAAAATACACAGGGACTTCCCTGGTGCTCCAGTGGCTGACTCTGTGCTCTCATTGCAGGGGCCCGGGTTCAATCTTTGGTTGGGGAACTAGATCACACATGTTGCAACTAAGACCTTACATGCCACAACTGAAGATCCTGCATGCTGCCACAAAGGCTTGGTGCCACCAAGTGAATAACAGTAAATAGTAAAAAGAGAGAGAAAGCACATAATAGGCACTCAGTAAATGCTGCTTCCTTCCTCTTGAAAACCTTCAGTCCTTCAGAACCAATATAGGTTATTGTGAGATATTAACAGCTTTTGACTTATTCGGCATGAGAAACAGTCGAGAATTAGTAGAATACTACAATCTCTTCCACTTCTTGGGTGTGATTTCCTCCTCCTTGAACATATCAACAGAGTTCCAACAAATCGTATGTGCATGTGCATGAGCATACACACACACATACACACTGATTCACAGGTTTCTTCTCACATTTTATGACCCCAACCCTACGAAATGGCCACAAGAAATATGACAGCAGGAATGGCAGCAGAGGGAAAAATAACAGTCACCAGAAAATGAGCTCTGCGACTTTGGGAGTTTCTAGGGTATCCCCTTTCTAGACTTAAATTTCCTCTGCTGGAATGGGGAAGAGCTGAGGATTTCTTCTAAAGAACCTTCCAGGAGTGATGTGATGGTTGCCATGAACTGTGTGGAACTTGTCCATTTGACCCTTCTCATTTGACCCTTCTCTACCCTTTGTAGGGCTTCCCTGGTGGCTCAGACGGTAAAGAATCTGTCTGCAACGCAGGAGACTTGAGTTTGATCCCTGGGTCAGGACGATCTTCTGGAAGAGGAAACGGCAATCCACTCCAGTGTTCTTGCCAGGAGAATCTTATGGACAGAGAGGCCTGG
The DNA here is from genome assembly GCF_000754665.1 of Bison bison bison. Classification (NCBI taxonomy): domain Eukaryota; kingdom Metazoa; phylum Chordata; class Mammalia; order Artiodactyla; family Bovidae; genus Bison; species Bison bison. The sequence continues at coordinate 4,832,703 of NW_011495049.1, read as the reverse complement.
TGGGCTACAGTCCATGGGGTCATTAAAGAGTCAGATATGACTGAGCAACTAGCACACACACATTACCCTTTTTATACCTTTTTAGGGTTTTCATACCTGGTTATTGGGCTTCCCAGGCAGTGTTAATGGTAAAGAACACGTCTGCCAATGCAGGAGACATAAGAGACACAGGTTCAATCCTTGGGTCGGGAAGATCTTCTGAAGGAGGGCATGGCAATCCACTCCAGTATTCTTGCCTAGAGAATCCCATGGACAGAGGACCCTGGCAGGCTACAGTCCATGGGGTCACAAAGAGTCAGAAATGACTGAAGAGACTTAGCATGCATACACAGAATGATTCATTTTTAACTTGAATGCATGTTTCCTGCCTTCCAGGGAGTTTACCAGAACCTTCATTGTCTATTTTCATAACAGTGACTTCTACAGTTTAGCTCTAGAATGAAAACTCAATGAGTTGCTTATTCAGTGTTTTCAGTGAAATATTTATCCTCAGTCTTATTATATACAAATTATTACCTCGGGATAAGGACCCTAAATTGGGGAGAGGACAGCAAATATTTGAATATTTTTCAAATAATTGACAGAGGTATTGATATAAAGAAAACCAGGGAAACTCATTGGAGGATCAATTATCTGGGAGCAGAGGTATGGAACTGTTTCATTCTTCTAAACTTGAAAATTAAATGAATTTTTCTGTCATCTGAACCTGGATTCATTTTAAGTGGGTTTCCTGATATATTTTCATTAGTAATATATACTTGGAAAAGAGTATTTAGCATCTGTTTTTGACGATGCATTTCCTCAGGTCAAATCATAAATATGTTCCCTGAATTTCACACCTACCTGAGCATAAAATGAAGCTCATATTTAAACCATCTATAGGGAATGTTTCCTTCCAAATTTGACATGTGAGTACATGGAGTCTGTCTTCTCTTTGGTCATGTGGAGATACAAGCTCTGTGCCTTAAAAGGTACAGCCCAAAGTGTCAACTGTCTAGCTCTTTAAGAGGCAGGCCCACTGCTGTCTCAAATACCAGCTGCAGTTTGAATTCATCTGCAATGGTGTTTCTGAGAAATCCTTTTCAGTGTTGGAGAGAGTAGGCTTGGACTCGGAGAAATGATTCCATGTTGGAACTGAGACTCAAGACTTTCCTCTCCCCATCCCTCCTCAGTTGAATTTGTGAACTGCTGGCCCATGGGTTAGCCCCAGAAGAGATTATATAGGCTGCAGTGGGGGTGGAATAGTGTTTTACATTTGAATTAATTGCCAATGTTTAAAAATCATTAGATTTCACTGCTTCTCTTGAGAAAGCTGGCAACTCCGGGCCTGCATTCCCACATGGCGACCATCTGCTGGATCTGGTGGGGGCTGCTTGTGTTTACAGCGACACCTGCTCTTCATGCCCCACCGTCCCCGCCACTCCTGAGTGTTTACTCTTCAGTCAGGCTCCATGTCATCAGTCCCAGAGCATCTAACACCTGGCCCACTTCACCCATTTATCTACCTGGAATCATGACTATGTAACAGCAGGTGTGGCTTGGAGCCAAAGCACTGGGGATTATTGCCGCCCTGGTCGCACACCTAGAGGCAGTGTCCTGGGGTGCCCTGCTCTGCTACAAGTTCACCCTTTTGTTGTGGTACTGAGTGCCTCAGTGAGAGCGGACCGAGCCAATCACCCAGGGCACTTGGGGCAGCTTAGAGCTCCCTGGGGACTTTGAGGCAGCAACTATTTTTGAACTGTTGTGAAGGAACCCGGACTTGGTGCTGAATACCCTGCCTTAAACATTAAACTCGAAACCCTAGCTCTAAAGGTAAGTTCGCTTTCCTGAGCAGACAGGGATATAAACAGACCACGCATGAGAGGATGACTCTCCAGTGGAATACTGTGCCGATCTATGCGGCCCATTTTCCCTGGAATTACAATTATACCTCCAATTTTTTAAAAAAGTGACTTCCCAAGGAGAATGCTAAGTGGCCCATGAAGGACTTCAACGAAAATTAGTCCTTCAAGCAGGGAAACACAAGCTTACTGAGCGAGAAAATGAGATAACATAGACTTTCTTTCCCATCTTCCATGTGAAGGTCACAGAGTGCTTCGTTCATGAATCGCCCCACTCTATGATGTTTTAGTTTAAAATATTAAACAACTCTGTAACTTATGACAGTGCCACTTGGAAACTCAGAAGTGTCATACATGGTGTATATCAGAACTTCTCAGCCTCCTCACTGCTGACATTTTAGACCAGATCATTTTTGAGTAGTGGTGAGAGGGTCTGTCCTATCTAACATTTCTGTAGCATCCCTGGTCTCTACCTATTAGATGCCAGCAAGAATCCCCAGTCATGATAACCCCAAGTTGCTACAAGTCTTCTGGAAGGCAAATGACTCTGAGAGCCACTGGCCTATATTTCCACAACATGAAAGGATCATGTGGCCAATAACCGATTATTTACAACCCAAAGTGTAATATGATACATCATTAGGAACACAATGATGACTTATTTCTATACTACAACAAAGAGAGATTTGCTAATTTGTGAAGTTGCTTAATCTGACCATTCAATCACCCTTTGAGGGGGAATATTTGAAAAAGGATAGTTTTAAACAGTCAAGTGGTATTTCCAAACTTTTATTTTTTGAAAGGAGGGATATGAGAAAAAGTACATATAGCTTAATGTTCCCTGATCTCATCAAAATCCTCACTAACTTTTCTATCCTCTGGAATATGTGGGATGATTTCAAGGTCTTCCCCCACCCTGCAGAATACTTGCTGTGAATGATTTTTAAAATACGTATGTGTTACTTACTAATTTTCCTGCAAATCCTAGACTATAAGGAAGAATCAGTTAAGTGACAACTGTTAAGTGACTTCTCCATAACCAAAGATAGTTCACAGGCTTGATCCTTACCCCATCTTTATCATAACCCCATCTTTGATCTTCTCAGAGCCAATAATCTCATGCATCATTTGCAGAAGCAATGCAAATTAAATCATTTTTCTTATTCCCTGGGAGGTTCAAGAAAGAGAGGACACATATATATCTATGGCTGATTCATGTTGATGTTTTCAGAAACCAACAAAATTCTGTAAAGCAATTATTTTTCAATTAAAAAAATAAATTTAAAATAAAAAAGAAATTAAAAAAATAAATAAATTTTCATACTCCCTGTTCAGTGTATTTTCCACAGCATCACAATAAACTACTGCTCAAATCACTGACAGGGAATATTACTAAATCCTGAAAGTGTCTTTGAGTCCAACAAAAATGATTACGTCCAGAGCAGTTTTAATATTTAATAATACCACCACTGACCTGGCTAGAGCTTCTCCTGCTACACTGGATGTCTCCCTTTCATCAGCTACCTTTAACAAGCCCTGTAGAACCTGTCTTAGAAATGAGGTTGAAATGTTTTTCTCCCTCACAACTACCCTTCCAGTCTTGCCTGGACCCTTGCTATATGCACCCTCTACTATTGCAATGGCCTACAATTAGAGCCCTGCTTTCTCAAATCATCTACCATTGTGATGCTATGATTACTGTTTTAAAACTTAGATCTGATTTTAACTTCCTTAGTTGAAAATCTCTAATCATTTCCCATTGCTTACAAGTCAAAGGCCACATCCTATATGAGACAAACGTATGTTATCTTTCCGGTCTTAGATTCTGCTACTTTCCACTAAGTGCTAATTCTTGAGCTCACAGGCTTCTCAAAAAAGAGTTCTTACGTGCTTTTTCATTTCTGTATCCCTGTGGTTTGTGATATTAATACCTGGGAAGGTTCAACTTCTTTTAAATTCACCTAGAATGCTGCCTTTCCTGTGTTTTTACTCTTTCTTAGAGGACTTAATCTCCCTTGCTGTTCCAAATCTTCTACAGAGCATTTTATAATGTGGTTTTTGGATTACCTGAGCATCTGTTTCATCCACTGAATGGTGAATTCTCATAAGGTGAGGAACTATGTTTGACTATCTTTTAATATTTATATTTTTCACTTGGTAAAGGGTCCTTCAAAGAGAAAGATTTTTAAAAAATATTAATTTTATTCACTTTAAAAAGATCCTGAATATCTGACTTATTTGTAAACCAATAATTATTTACATAATTTCTTCAAGAAATACTCAGTAAATGTTTTCTGTGTTCTAGCTCTTATTCCAGGTAATTTAAGTCATCAATATGCATTCATTCATACAGAAAATAAAGAAGTCTATAAAGTTCCTTAGTGTTTATAAAGGGGAAAGGTTTCTCAGAGATAGAATCAGAGAGGTTGCTTTTCAGTTAGTTTTTTAATATATACAGATCCAAGTTAGATTCTATTATTTAAAATTTATAATACTGTTATCATCATCCCTGCTGCTGCTGCTAAGTCTCTTCAGTCGTGTCCGACTCTGTGCAACCCCATAGACGGCAGCCTACCAGGCTCCCCCATCCCTGGGATTCTCCAGGCAAGAACACTGGAGTGGGTTGCCATTTCCTTCTCCAATGCATGAAAGTGAAGAGTGAAAGTGAAGTTGCCCAGTCGTGTCCAACTCTTAGCGACCCCATGGACTGCAGCCTACCAGGCTCCTCCGCCCATGGGATTTTCCAGGCAAGAGTACTGGAGTGGGGTGCCATTGCCTTCTCCGATCATCATCCTTAGCATTTAGTAAAGGTAAATAGAATTAACATTTTAATTGTTGTTACCATCTATTCGAAGAAATATCTCAAACTGAAAAAAAAAAAAAATCCAGATAATGTGGGATACAAAGAAGCTTTAAAATCAAAATCTTTGATCTTGAAACAAAATATTTTTCTACAGTTCACAATTTATTTTTAACTCTGTATTTATCAAGTCCAATTTAACTAGAAACAAATAGGATTAGATAAAGCAAAATATGCTATATATAAACAGACATGACATTATTGCTGAAACTCAAATATTTCCACTTAAAACGGAAATGAATAAGAAATTAAATAGCAAAATAAAAGATTTAATTTAAATGGTGCATATCTATACAGTATAGGTAGTATCTTTCTATTGATTAGTATATCTGATTCAGTAGACTGTTAGTATTACTAACTACGTAGCTGAAGATCTTATAAAAAAAGAATGAAGTGAAGTGAAAGTCACTCAGTCGTGTCCGACTCTTTGTGACCCCATGCAACGCAGTCCAAGGAATCCTCCAGTCCAGAATACTGGAGTGGGTAGCCTTTCTCTTCTCCAGGGGATCTTCCCAACCCAGGGATTGAACTCAGGTCTCTCGCATTGCAGGTGGATTTTTTACCAGCTGAGCCACAAGGAAAGTCCATAAACAAAGAGTGGACACCACTTATCATTAACAACAGGCAAATTAATGTGACATTATCCCTTTCTGCACTTGGGTCTTCTCATTTTATGCCACATCATGGTAATATATTCACTTATTAGTGAATATTCCCTTTATAAGACATCATATTTATTCAGAGAAATTCTATTGCCTATGGACAATAAAGTTTTGTGCTTATTTTTGGAGACTTACACACATTTTTATTTATAAAGTTTAGTTTAAATTGACAAATAGTTAAAAGATATAGTTGTATCTGTTCTTATATTTTTAACATTGGAATTGTATTGTCCAGCATTGTAACCACTAGGCAACATGTGACTTTTGAACTATTCTGAATTTAAGTATGTCCTAAGATCTGAAAGACAGTATAAAATTTAATATAAACAGTGGTGTGTAAAATGGCAACCCACTCCAGTATTCTTTCCTGGGAAATCACATGGACAGAGGAGCATGGTAAGTTACAACCCATGGAGTCGCAAAGAGTCAGATACGACTTAGTAACTTAGCACAGAACTTAAACAGGTCATACATGAAATAGATCATATAATCATATTTGTATAAATATGTGTGTGTGTATATATATGCCTGTTTAAATATGTACTACATATGTGTGTACATACATGATCACATGCTAATACTTTGTATATATTGGGTTAAATAAAATAGCACATGGTTGGATAGCATCATAAGCAAACTCTGGGAGATTGTGGAGGTCATGGAAGCGTGGCAGGCTGCAGTCTTATAAGGTTACTAAGAGTCAGATACAACTTAGTGACTGAACAACAACCACCACAAAATAGCAACATTAATACCACTGTTTCTCTTATAAAGTGGCCTTTAGAGAATTTTAAATTGCATATATGGATCACCTTATATTTCTATTGGACAGTACTGGACTAGACACTGTTCCTAGAATTAGTCATATCTTTGTCTTCCTTTTTATTGTGTTAAATATTATTGAAAGAGAATTATAGGATTAAGTGCTCTAGTAACCAAATTTTACAGATGAGGAAGATAGAGTTTCAGAGATATACTTGCCTAGGGTCCTAAGGTTAACTAGAGACACAGCAGAACTGGAACACAAATTTCTAGGCTTGCATTTTTGAGTTACACCGTTGGCAAAGTAGCAGGTAGCAGTGACGAGCTACTGGAAGAACAAATGGATGGGTAATGTGTCCATGCTGCACTGCATGTACTGTGGAGATTCTGACATGCATGTTCCTCATGGGCAGTGGGGAAAACAGCAAAGCGATTGTGTTCAAAAATAATGGGGATAAAGTTAACTTTATAAAAAACCTAATAAATTCCAATATGGGGTCCTTAAGCAGTAACAGATATGACTGATGAACCTGTTAAAATCTTCCTGACCACTCCTATAGTTAGGTGACTTTCTTTACAAAGTAGGAAGAATAAGACTGTGTCAATGAAGGAAAAATAAAACCTACATTTCTTAGGAAGGAGGCATCCGTCTTTTTCTATTTGTAAATGCTGACGAGCAGAGTTTAAGGAGGGCTAATGTCACCCATTCATCTTAATTAAAGAGTTAATTGCTCGTGTATCCTGATTTAGTTAGCAGAGCCTGGTAGCGTGGGAAGCCTTTCCCTCTATGTATTTTATTGACCGATGTAATGACATCATCAGTAAGTCTCAGGATTTATTCATGTTTCAGCCTATCCTCATAATGTTAATAGCCTTGTACATGATAAAACTTTCAAGAGGAAAAGAGACCTTGTGCCTGGCACAGAATACAAAAAGGACGGTAACCGCTAAATGCTTCGCTTCAGCTGTCATTGAAGCATTCCTGCAAAGTCTAGAGTCACGAAAATAGCAGAAAGTCATTTTAAATGCTAGTTTTCATAAAATGTTTGCCTGTGGAATCATGTACCAGGTTTTTACAACTGCACGTTAAATATTTGAAAGTTCGCCATTTTTATTCTTCCAGACCCTAGGCAGGCGAGCGTGTATTACAGGGAGAGTGAGATCCTGCTGTTACCGTGTTTAAGACAACTGCTTTAGAGTGAGAATTGTTAAAAAAGGATCTTTAAAACACACGGACTCACACATTCTCAGGAAAAAAATCGAGATCAAATAATGACCCATAAATTGGATGAAGGGATTCCTAAAAACAGGGTTTTTCAACATTTAAAATAGAATTTTCCTCAAAAATTTCTGTTTCTCTAGAAATAATATGTTTAGATCAACTAAAAGGCTACAGTGGATGCATGACTAATTTTAGACTCAGATCCTTTGCTAATACATTTTTAAAAATGGAAAAAAAAGAGGCAAAAATCAAAGAACAGCAGGGAAAAAGTACTATCTTGAGGGCATACAGAAGCAAAAACACAGAAATGATGTTCAGAGTTAATGGGCCTTTTTGTGTCTCTTTTCACATGGAGCTGTAAGCAGTCCTAGTTAAAGTTAATTAAAGTTAGTGCCTTGCTTCTATAAACAGAACTGGTTCAAGAATCATAGCCTGTTTTTGAGCTGCTGATTACATATTTAATGTCATATTATGGTCAAGGTAAGAACACTGTGGTTATAATAAGAAAAATGAATAACAACACAAGGTTAGAAGCCAGAAGTGCGTGCGTGTGTGTGTGTGTGTGTGTGTGTGTGTGTGTATGAGCT
>NW_011495049.1:4769411-4824669 GCF_000754665.1 Bison bison bison | reverse complement strand
TCCCTGGTGGTTCAGCAGTAAAGAATCTGCCTGCAATGCAGCAGACACAGGTTTGATCCCTGGGCTGGGAAGATCACCTGGAAGAGGGCACAGCAGCCCACTCCAGTATTCTTGCCTAAAGAATCCCATGACAGAGGAGGCTGGTGGGTTACCATCCACTGGGTCACAAGGTCAGACATGACATAGCAACTGAGCTCGCACGCATGCACACACACAAACACTTATGTTTATACACGCACATATATGCATATGCTGCTGCTGCTAAGTTGCTCCAGTCATGTATAACTCGGTGCAACCCCGTAGACAGCAGCCCACCAGGTTCCCCCGTCCCTGGGATTCTCCAGGCAAGAACACTGGAGTGGGTTGCCATTTCCTTCTCCAATGCATGAAAGTGAAAACTGAAAGTGAAGTTGCTCAGTCGCGTCCAACTCTCAGCGACCCCATGGACTGCAGCCCACCAGGCTCCTCTGTCCATGGGATTTTCCAGCCAAGAGTACTGGAGTGGGGTGCCATTGCCTTCTCCTTATGTATATAGCATTAGTTATAACTACATAATAATAACATGCAGTATAATATATATATAGTGTAGTGCTGTCTTATAGGCTGTGTGTGTGTTAGTCACTCAGTCGTGTCTGACTCTTGGTGACCCCATGGACTGTAGCCTGCCAGGTTCCTCTGCCCATGGGATTCTCCAGGCAAGAATACTGGCATGGGTTGCCATTTCCTTCTCCACTCTTATAAGCTGAGGCATCCCAATAGCCTTAGATTGATCATTTAACTCATGTGCTCCTCAGTTTGCACATCTATAAAATAATGACAATTACAGTATTTATCCCATGGAGTTATTTTGAGGGTGAAACAAGTCTATAACACTTAGAACACTACCTGGTGTGTGGTAAGCACCATCCATCAAGGTGTGAACCCATAGTTATTCTTATGAGTATGTCTCCCCTTGTAAGATCATGATTCACCACCGTCTCCTTAAGGGAGAGTTTTAGTCTTAGAAATTTCGTTTTTCCATTTTGTTTAAAAGTTTTAATATATATATATATATGAAAAACTAATTTGTTGTGATTATATACAGCAGTATCTATGTACAAAGAGGCAGCATTGGGTTGTAGTTAACACTGAAAACTGAAGAGAAGCAAACCTGGACTCATACTCACTTTCTACCTCCTTCTAGCTTTGTGACCTTGGGAAACTGGCCTAACATACCTAAGCTTTGGGTTTATTTTGTGTCAAATAAGGATAAACATAATACACTCCTATAGCGGTTGTGAATACAATAGTTTTAAAATTACAAAATTATATCTGACACATAATAAAGTAATGATGGCATTTCTACTTCTGCTTTTAATTATGAGAAGGATGGTGATACATAAGAGAGGGGGAAAAAAAACCTTAAACCTGTCCTATTGAATGTTAACAGTTAGTATCCCTGGAGGTAAGATAATGAGTCATGTTTTCCTTTTGTTTTCTGCATCGTTCATTTTCCCAAAGTTTGCATGGTGGAGATAAGTGATGAGAGTGTGCTAGAAACCAGGGGGTGTGGTCCAGAGGAAGGAGGTCTTATTTCTAGCTGTGGGTGATCAACTTAATGGGTACCATACAGATAAGGATGCTCTAGGTGGAAACGGAGGGACATTATAGCAGACATAGGGGATTGGGGCAAATTTCCAACATGGAAGCAGTCTACAGGGAAAAATGAACATCCCTGATGTGATACTTCTGAGGTTCTGTGGAATGATAATAGATGTGATTGCAGAATTGAGTAAGGGATTAAAGAACTTGAAATTTATTCTGTAGTTGCTGTTGTTGTTTAGTTGCTAAGTCTTGTCCAACTGTTTTGTGAACCCATGAACTATAGCCTGCCTAGCTCCTCTGTCCATGGGATTCTCCAGGCAAGAATACTGGAGTGGGTTGTCATTCCTTTCTCCAGGGGATCTTCCCAACCCAGGGACTGAACTTGTGTCTCCTGCATTGGCAGCTAGATTCTTTACCACTGAGCCCGTTCTGTAGTTAGTAAATGACTCCCTAACTAGGCAAGAAAGGGGACCATGTAGTCCCAAATTAAGCAGTGTTTAGATATGAAAGCAGCATGTAAAGTAAAAATCAGAGATGGGCAAAATTCATCATGAAATCATTCAAATCTCTCATAACCAACAGCATGGTGAAGATTCACCTCATATGCATACCACCCTAGAGATTACATTTTTTAACGGACAAAGTTTTTAGAGCCATAGAACTAGACTAAGGAAGGGACAAAGAAAGTCTACAGGTAGGTGTTTGCAGGATTTCGAAATATTTCATCTTTAAGAGAAGTATTTAATGAATCCCTCATAGTGAAATTAAGTGGGGATCATGTTGTGTTTCTGAGCCCCTGCTGACTTTAGGCCACTCTATGCTGATAACAAACAGCACTAATTTTTATACATGTTAATAGATTTGTTTGTGAAGTGCTTTATCTGAAAGCATTTCCCAGAGATTTTACTGGTACTAAAGTAAGCAGAATATCAATGTGCACACATAAGATCGTCAGTCAAGGATATAAAAGTAGAAATCAAAAGGGTTAGAAAATAAGGTCATAGAGACATTGAAAGGCAGAATAAGGATGACTTAAAGGACTTAGTAAAATACCGGGACCACTGACATAGATGATAAGATACACTTAGGGGAATACTTTAGGTGAGTGGTTAGAAGGGATGGAGATGTTTTGACTTGTTGAAGTTGAGGTGAGGTGTATACCAAGTACAGTGTACTATTCAACCAGGAGAAGGACAACATTCAAGAACATCAGGATGAGTGATAAATGTTTTGAATGTAGATGAAGTTGACTGCAAAGACAATACTTTCACAATCAGAATTTTGTTCTCTTTTCATAAAACACTAACTTATGAGAACGGGATTCTTTTTTGGGTCGTGCTCTTAACTCCTAATTGTAACTAAAATTATTGAGGGAGCCATCTGCAGAGGGCTTCATAAGGACTGAGGAAATGAGTCTTATCTTTAGCATTAACAACTCCATGAGGTTATGTAAACTCCTGTTTCATTAGGTTTCTTATACCAGTTCTTAATGTGCCTTAATAAAGGGTTTATTCAGACTTTCCTTAATAATGATTTTCACTACTCTGTGATGATATAATTCAGAAACAGTTAACCATTTTTAAGCTTTTTCCCTTAAGACAAAATCAACTTTTTACTTACAGCTGTCAAATCATCTCTAGGTTGTTACGTATTTTTTTTTCCTATTAAGACAAGTATGTATTCAAATTTTAATTATAAAATAATGAATACTTTATAAGAAGACAAATGTTCTCAAATTGAAGAGGTGGGATAAAAGTAGTCATGGCTACTTTTGGAAATGATCTCAAATTTACAAAAGACTAGAAATGTTAAGATCTTATATAAAATAATAACAACAAGGGCTATACATTATGGAGCACCTTCTAATATGTTAGCCGCTGAATTAAAATGTTCATCTGTGATATAACATTTAGCCTTCCAACTATTCACAGAGCTGATACAATTACCCCAGTTTTAAGAAAAAAGAGAAATTGGAGATGAGAAATATAATTTGTCCAAAGGCCAAAACCTTGGAAAAGTTGAAACCAGGATTCAAACTCAAATCTGCTTAACTTCAAAGCTCAACGACTGGTGGCCCAATTTTATCAGCTCTATTCCCTCAAGTTAAAAGCCTGCCACAAAATGACTTTTGTTTGCAGTTGTTATCCTTTTTAATCCTTTTTAATTTTTAAAATATTTATCAAAAGTTTAACTCCATGTGAAGTAAAAACTCAAAAAAAAAAAAAATCCGTTGCAGATTGCCAAAACCACAGTTAGTTTTCATAAAACTGAGTCCTATTTTGAGATATAGTTTCTTTTTGATGGAAGCACTTTTTTAATAAATGAAACTCTGGACAAGCCTAGTGTAAGAATGGAACCTCTTCCAATACTATCTATTTACTAATAAACATGTGCAGAGAGCGGAACAGAGCAGAGGACTTATAATTTTTCGACTGTATCTGGTAGCAACAACTTCTGATATCGTCATGTAAAAAATTGAAGAATAAAACCATCCAACAAGCTGGAGTAGGAAAACAGGACAAACTAAAAGATAGGTAGAGAACAGGCCATCAAAAACTTTAACAACACAGAACTACGAACACAAGAAAGAAAATAAAAATGACTGAGAGAAAATGTTCAGGAGACTTCAGAGGCAAAAAATAAAGATGTTAATCTCATGATAAACATAACACTTGGAAGGAGAAAAAGTTGGCACAATCTCATTCCACTGAACTGAAATGATTCAGTAGGGTGAAATAAACTTTTTAAAGATTCAAAAGAAAAGGGACCAGAGAAATAAAGTAAAAGACAATCCAATACAAAAATAAATGACAAAGCAGGCAGAGAAATATTGTGTTAACAAGAGAGATTGATTGTCCACATCAGATGAGAGAACCTGGGGAAAAAGAGGGGTTTCTTTTTTCTAAATAAGAGTGATTAACGGGAGGGGGGGAAGCAATTAAGAACAAATTAAAAATCAAGTGAAAAGTGAAAAATATTAGAATCCAAAGCACTTATGTAGCATGAGGGGAAAATGCTATCACAAATAGGACCGAAGTCACATAGAAATGCATAAAGAGGAGCCGCTAGACTGTCCAAAATATTCAGCTTTACAATTAATAAACGTAAGTGTTTAGTTCATTCATTTATATGGTATTGAAGGCAATCAATAACTTGTAAGAAACCTCTGCAAAAGAGTAGAGATGTATTTATTAGGACAATAATTAGATTTGCAAAGTTTAGTTCACAGTTGGGGGGAGAGAGATTGGACTCTCATTCTGCGAACTGGAAGCCAAATCTTGGGTCTGCCTTTAGAAGGAGTTGAGTTGGGTCAGGTCATTTAGCTCTAGTTTTCCTTTCTAAACAGGAAAAAGCCATCAGCCCCGCTGAACTCACAGTGTACTGAAAAGAAAGCAAGCCTTCTTCTGAAGGAATAAGGTATATATTTAGATATTTCAAGCCCCAACTCTTAACCACTTTAGAAAGGCGGTCTGGTAAAATGGGAGAAGTGTGGACTTGGGAATGAGACAAATCTGGATCAGAATCCAGACTCTGGTACCCGCCATTTGTGTGACCTACCAGGACTAATAAATTCCCCTGACTCTCAGTTTCTTCATCTACAGAGTAAGGACAGTAATGTGCATTTCATAAAAATGGTATGAAGATTAAATGAGCTAATGCTCTGTCACGTTGCAGACATTGACTAAAAAGGATCCCCTTTTCCTTAACATCAAATATTATTAGTAACATCACCATTCTTTCTCTGGTGCTAAGACTGATATACTGATGACCTTTTTCTTTTAAATTACTGAAATTTTAAGCTCCATTTCTGCTTAGGTAGCATTTGAGCTTGGTTTCTAGTTCCTTCAAAAAATTCTGTAAGTACCCCAGTACCTTTTACATGAATTCTTTTTGTTATTATTGCTCCTTAGAATAACCAGAAACTCTTTCTTGACACCAACTAAAAATCTGGAAATACATAAAGAGTAACAAACATGCTGTCTTGGAAGTCAGACAAACTAGGCTTCTTCTAATCTCACCTCTTTTGTACACATTCATTCATGTATCAACTAAGAGCTAGTATCCACTGAGCCCACACTAACTCCCATGGAGATTTCATTAAACCTTAAGGCTTTTTGATATATATATATATATATATATATATTTTTTTTATGTATAGTCTTCCTCTTTATTTTACAATTTGGTAATAGAGGGATAAAGATGACGTTTTAATGGCTTAATCATCCATGGGATTCTCCAGGCAGGAATACTGGAGTGGGTTGCCATTTCCTTCTCCATGATATAATTTTTATAGCAATGACACTGTATCTATTTATATACCTCAAGCCCCAACTTCTTCTTGGACTCCAGATAATGGTGGATATCCAGTCACCAGACTAATCAGTATCTCAGGTAAGATGTTTACCCGGTATCTTGAGGTTAGCATGACAAAAACCCAGGTCCACATCTTTTCCCCAGAACATTCGGTCTTACAATAGACCAACTCTCTGTTAAAAGGTAACCCCATCTTTCCAGTTGTTCGGGCCACAATCCTTGAGGTCATCTTTGAATGGCCTTTGTTATTCACACTCCATTTATATTTGGTGTCAGATTTATCTTCAGAATATATCCAGAATCACACTTCAGTTCAGTTCAGTTCAGTTGCTCAGTCGTCTCCAACTCTTTGCGAACCCATGAATCGCAGCACGCCAGGCCTCCCTATCCATCACCAACTGCCGGAGTCTACCCAAACCCATTCCACTGAGTCGGTGATGCCATCCAATCATCTCATCCTCTGTCATCCCCTTCTCCTCCTGCCCCAAATCCCTCCCAGCATCAGGGTCTTTTCAAATGAGTCAGCTCTTCACATCAGGTGGCCAATGTATTGGAGTTTCAGCTTCAATATCAGTCCATCTAATGAACACCCAGGACTGATCTCCTTTAGGATGGACTGTTTGGATCTCCTTGCAGTCCAAGGGACTCTCAAGAGTCTTCTCCAACAACACAGTTTAAAAGCATCAATTTCGGTGCTCAGCTTTCTTTATAGTCCAACTCTCACATCCATACATGACCATTGGACAAACCATAGCCTTGACCAGATGGACCTTTGTTGACAAAGTAATGTCTTTGCTTTTTAATATGCTGTCTAGGTTGGTCATAACTTTTCTTCCAAGGAGTAAGCATCTTTAATTTCATGGTTGTAGTCACAATCTGCAGTGATTTTGGAGCCCCCCAAAATAAAGTCAGCCACTGTTTCCACTGTTTCCGCATCCATTTGCCATAAAGTGATGGGACCAGATGCCATGATCTTAGTTTTTTGAATGTTGAGCTTTAAGCCAACTTTTTTACTCTCCTCATTCACTTTCATCAAGATGATCTTTAGTTCTTCTTCACTTTCTGCCATAAGGGTGGTGTCTTCTGCATATCTGAGGTTATTGATATTTCTCCTGGCAATCTTGATTCCAGCTTGTGTTCTTCCATCCCAGTGTTTTGATATACTCTGTATATAAGTTAAATAAGCAGGGTGACAATATACAGCCTTGACGTACTTCTTTTCCTATTTGGAACCAGCCTGTTGTTCCATGTCCAGTTCTAACTGTTGCTTCCTGACCTGTATATAGGATTCTCAAGAGGCAGGTCAGGTAGTCTGGTATTCCCATCTCTTTCAGAATTTTCCACAGTTTATTGTGATCCACACAGTCAAACGCTTTGGCATAGTCAACAAACAGAAATAGATGTTTTTCTGGAACTCTCTTGCTTTTTCAATGACCCAGCAGATATTGGTAATTTGATCTCTGGTTCCTCTTCCTTTTCTAAATACAGCTTGAACATCTGGAAGTTAACGGTTCACGTATTGCTGAAGCCTGGCTTGGAGAATTTTAAGTTTCACTTTACTAGTGTGTGAGATGAGTGCAACTGTGCGATAATTTGAGCATTCTTTGGCATTGTCTTTCTTTGGGATTGGAATCAAAACTGACCTTTTCCAGTCCTGTGGCCACTGCTGAGTTTTCCCAATTTGCTGACATATTGAATGCAGCACTTTCACAGCATCATCTTTCGGGATTTGAAATAGCTCAACTGGAATTCCATCACCCCCACTAGCTTTGTTCATAGTGATGCTTCCTGAGGCCCACTTGACTTCACATTCCAGGATGTCTTGCTGTAGGTGAGTGATCACACCATTGTGATTATCTGGGTGTGTAGGTCTTTTTTGTACACTTTTGTGTATTCTTGCCACCTCTTCTTAATATCTTCGGCTTCTGTTAGGTCCATACCATTTCTGTCCTTTATTGAGACCATCTTCGAATGAAATGTTCCTTTGATATCTCTAATTTTCTTGAAGAGATCTCTAGTCTTTCCCCTTCTATTGTTTTCCTCTATTTCTTTGCACTGATTGCTGAGGATGGCTTTCTTATCTCTCTTTGCTATTCTTTGGAACTCTGCATTCAAATGGGTCACACTACTCACCACCTTCACTGTCACGTATCCTCAGCTTAAACCATATGTGATTATCCTTCCCTTTATTATTTTAAGACTTTCCAAATATTCTCCCTGCTTCCATTCTTGACCTCTTTCAGTCTGTTCTCTGTGTGGCCATCTGTGATCATCTGAGGAAAGGTAAGTCAGGTCACACCACATCCTTTGTTCAAACTTCCACTGGCTTCACATCTCACTCAGTGTGTATTGCCTACAATGGCTTACGAGTTTTCATCCTCCTCCTCTACTATCTGTCTGCTCCTACACTGCAGGCTTCTGGGCCTCATTCACTCCTTTCCAGCCACACTTGACTCCTTGCTGTACTCAGACAAGTCAGGCCTATTTCCAGCTCAGAGCCATGTACTGGCTGTTCCCTCTGCTTAGGGAAACACTCTTCCTTTGACCTGTCCTCATGGCTTCCTCCTTCACTTCCTCAGGTCTTGGTTCAGATGTCCATTTCTGTGCAAAAACTCCCTGATCACTCTCTTCCTAGCCCCCTGTTCTGCTTTATTATTTTCCACAGTGCATTTTTCCATTTAACATCATATATAGTTGACTTAGTGATTATGCTTACTCTTTGCCTCCCTACACTAAAATGTCAGCTTTTGGAGGATAGGAGGCGGAGTGCTGTTTGTTTGTTTTCATTATTTCCTAGGTTTGGCATATATTGGGCATTTAAGAAATATGGATTGAATGCATTTAGTGAACGTATCAGACTCTGGAGTACAATAAAGAATAAAATAAAGTCCAAGTCCTCAAGAAGCTTAAATTCAAGGGCTTAGGAAGAGGATGATAGAAGTAGGTGAAAGTATTAATCACTCCGTTGTGTCTGATTTTTTGTGAACAAATGGACTGTTGCCCACCAGGCTCCTGTCTATGGGATTCTCCAGGCAAGAATACTGGAGTGGGTAGCCATTCCCTTCTCCAAGGGATCTTCCTGACCCAAGGATCCATCCTGGGTCTCCTGCATGGCAGGCAGATGCTTTACCATCTGTGTCACCAGGGAAGCCCTCTTAGAAGTAAATACATTGGCAAGTCACTTAAACACTCCAGATTTCAATTTCCTTATCTGAAAACTAGAAATAATCAATTTACCCTCTAAGGATGATACTTAAATAAGACTGGGGGTGTAACATACCTGTCAGAGGAACTGGCACCTCAGAGACATGCAAAATGTGTTCAGCTCCATTGCTACCCTCCCTAAGGACTTTATATTTTCATCTAGTCCTATTTCTGCAATTTTATACCTCTCAGTCTTTATGTTAAATATTAAAGGCATTAAGTGGCATAATTTTACTGGCTACTCTATGTCCAAGTAAGCAATTACATTTTGTAGAATCTGTTGAATTACCACGGGTTGTTTCATTGTCCTAATCATCTGATTACTGAAAAATAACCGGAATTAATGCAAAATGGTCAAGTAGGTAGCAATTTGTCTGCCTCAAAAGATGTTATTAAAAGGATGTTAGCAGGGCTGTCTCACTATTCTGAAACTCTCCACTGCAGTGGGCTCTAAAAGCCCCTTCCGCGACACTCTTAGTGGAGACCAGTGGTCATCTAACTTTTGAAATTATTATTAGCTTTGTACTCAGATGATATCAAAATCCAGGAGGCCCAGCTGAGGTGTGGTAACTGCTGATACCAGAACTATTAACTTGGATGTTTTTTCCCCTCCTCTGTCCTACATATTTCCTGATAAAAGATTATAGCTAAGCCATCAGTGCCTCTTGATGCAGTAGATGTTTACATAACCACCCCCCCACACACACAAACATTTAGCAAAGAGAACACACACATGCTGTATCTACCATCTACTGTAACTATGTAATTATTTATAGTTAGATAAATATATAAGTATGTAATGATGCTTACATCAAGTAAGTTATTTTGTGTAAGCTTATGTATATATAAATGTAAATTTAAGTGCTCTCTATATATTACTTATATACTATATATTGGCTGCTTATGATAAAAGCATTTATGTATATCTTTAGTCATTCTATGAATATGTGCTTAGAAATTTTCATGACAAAAGGCTTAAAAATGCATTAAATTAATTTCACTTCCATTTGCAAAAGAGTTCTCGAGTGCTTTTATGAATGTCCAATGAATTGGGAAAGCAAGAAAGAATAAGAACTATCTATCTCAAGGAGGTTAATCAACTAGGACACCACAGACTAAAATTCACACCAGGTAAGATTAAAAACCTTAAGAAATATGCATGCCTATGAAGAATAAGAAGTGAAAATACAGACAAAACTTAGTGAGGCATATTCTCAACATACTGTTACAATTTAATTAGGGAAAAAATCCACTTATACATTTTCATATATATGTTTAAATGTCATATGGACTAAAGCATCACATTAAGACTCTCAAATTTAGTTTTTAGAAGTTCTTGAATCAAGTGTAGCACTGTAATGCTAGAATCAAATATAGGACCCTTTAAAAATTGAAGAAAGAAAGAAAAATAGAACCCTGAGCCCTCCTTGAGCTAAAACAGATGGTATCTACTCAAAGGGCAGGGAAAATTTAAGCTTTCTCTTCATGTTTGACATATGACAAAAACGCTGAATGAAATCCTACAAAATAATTATCACTCAAGACCTCCTTTTACTTCTAGATGTATAGACTGCTTTGTTAATACTTCATTTTTTGATCAGTGAGTCTGGTTTCCAGGGATTTTCCTTCCTTCACAATAGCCAAACTTATACTAAGGGTCAGAGTCTTTTGCAAAAAGTATTAATGTAGAAAATAAAATCCATTAAGGTGAGGAAACTAACAAAACAGAATCTTATGCTTGGGGACAAGAATAATTTATTTGTGTATGTGGGACAATGAGTTATTTGGTCTTTCTTCGCAAATGAGATAAATGTCATAGCCCATCATATCCCACTACCATGAATTATATATAACAACATTTGGTGAAATATGAAATTCTAAAAATACACTGAAAGGCTGGAGTCATCTTAATGGTTTATTATGATAGGTGCTCCTGGGTTTGAAATATCTTCTTTCAGAGAAGACAAATGGGGGCGACATTATTTTAGAAAGTCCACATCTTTTAAAAAGATGGATTAAAAGCTCTTTGAGACAGCTATGCTGTTTTATTAGAAGAACAACATTTTCTTCCTAAATAGTCCTTGAGGGCAATTGCATGGAATAATCCGGGGACATTTTGGGCTCCATTCAAAATTGAAGCTCAAAGAAATGCTGCGGAGAAGACGGCAGGATAATCACTTTTGCTGGGAATGTAAGCATGTGAATATGGACAAGGAAGGAAATCAGACTTAAATCAGAGTAACAAAGCTATATTTTCAATTTCAAAGAAGTATTCCTTCTGTGGTGCAGCTTCACTGTGGTTAACACCTGGCTTTGTAGTCAGAGGAAACTAAATTTGAGCACTTTCTCTGTTTCATAGTTACCTGGGAACTTGGTCAAGGTCAATCTCATCACCTCTATATTTTCCTCCGTGAAATGGGGACATATTTTTGTATCTCTCTGTGGTTTTGAGGATTAAATGAGATAGTGCAAATACTGGGCTTATCATCTTACCTTGCAGAGGTGAACAAACCTGCTCTTTTGGAAACTATCTAGCTTAGTAGGTAATAGACAGCAGCCCACCAGGCTCCTCCGTCCATGGGATTCTCCAGGCAAGAGTACTGGAGTGGGTGGCCACTGCCTCCTCCAAGTAGGTAAACCCATGGCTCTGATATTAGATCCTCAAGATGTGCTCTTACTTCCTGTGTAACTATGCAAGATTGAGTCAATCTCTCTGAACTCCAATTGATGCATCTAAAAAATAAGATGATATAAGTTTCCACTGCTAAGGTCGTGAAGGTTATCTACAAAATGTAAAATGCTTGCTACAGCACCTGATATAATTATAACAAGAGTCAACAGCAACAGGTATAAATACAACCTTAAATAACAATACAATTAATATTCACATAATACAAAACTCACAACTTCTCAACTGTTTCTTTTCTATTTTTAAGGGTCTTTTGGTTTAGTTCCTTCTCTATTTTCACATCTCTGAAGTGCCTCAGGGGAAATTCCTAAACATATAAGAGATACATAAGCGTGCCGTGGGCGTGGGGATGGCACCTGTCATCACGTCACTTACAGTCACTTTTCCCTGCTCAAATGTGCACACCTGGGGAAGGCTGAAAACTCAGTCTCCCACATTATCCCCCTTTCACAGTTGGGTAGGGAACATCTGGCCAATTAATTTCCATGTGGTCAAGGAGGCTGGATCACCAATTACAACCTTCGAGGGTTCTTATTTTCATTACCTTCCCACCGTTAGCACAGGCTAGACTAGGGGAGCTGCCTGCTCTGAGAGCTCGCACTGCTTACATTCTAGTGAAGGATACAAAGAGAGGACCACAAATCATACAAGGCAGAACTGTAATTGGATATGCTGTTCTCTTCAGATTTTTCTGTTACAAATACACACAGCACCTATACATAAGCCAACTTATGAAGCTAAATACTCTGTTAAAGATAGTAATGCATTTCCATCTGGACTAACTATGAGGTCATGCAAAAGTCTTCCAAACATTCTCACTCATTTTATTTTCTAATGAAGAAAAGGAAATAGAGTCTTCAGGGTACGTATGAGGAATGCCCCAAATTTATCGTGAAGAAGGTGGGTTCTTTCTTAAATAATGAACTGTATCTTCCCATTACAAATAAACAATCATTTTCTACTGTAATAATACTCATAACAATTTCAGTTTGGGCCCATCACTGAAGCAGATATTTGGGGGTAGGAGATGTTTATGTAGCTGGCTTTTCCTCTAGGACTCTGCGTTCTAAGTAACTACTGTTTGTCCAATAAATACAAGTCTCTGACAGTTCTGTGGTGAACTCAGCAGGGTCCAGGCTATTATTTAAGGCTCTTTTAAAGAATAAATATCAAATAATCTGAAAAGGCATCTTAAAGGGTAACACTGCAGCCATATTTTTATGGCTGCTAGCTGCAGGGAATCAAAGGAGAATTTTCTCCCTCTGGAAGGCAGACTTCCACTCAGGCTAATGGACACTATGCACTTTAACAATGTCTGACATGGCACAGAGTTTCAACATGCTGCTCAACACCTATAATCATCCTGAGACAGGCAGGGAGTTCTGGTGCTGGAATATCAGAAGAAAATTTGGTAATCGCAATGTTGTGACCATGGATGTCTACATATGCATGTACAGGTGATATGTACATGTGTGTTTATATACATAAAGCTTTAGAGTAGGTCAAAACTATATCAGCATCTAGAATTTTGTAATTGATGAACACTTTGTCCTTCAACAGAGATGATATTGGTTGAATGGAAGTATTTCACTTCCCCTATCAATGGGGGGAGAAGGGGACAGATTTTAATCAAATTTCACCAATCAGATACCAGTCATACCCTCTACTAGTTTCTTACCTAGATTTCTGAACTTCTCTAGCTCCTATCCTTCTCTTCAGCCATTCATTTGATTTTGTGATATAGCCAATATGATTTTAATTTATCCTTTTGTTTTTCTACCTTCGTTACTCAGTATTAGTTGCTGTTGCATGCAACCAATGGTTTATGATTCATGAAGTATATACCCCTACCCCCGATGCCTCCTGCAACTTGCCATTCTGCAAAACTGAACACAGGATATGTGTTCTCTCCTGCCTCCATAAATAGCAAAACTACCCAGGATTTCACTTTTAAAACATTCTCACATTTGCTTATATTAATATTCTTTTAAGGCCAATGAAAGTGATTTACCTATATGTTTTATTTTTCACTTTCCTGCCAACTAAAAAAACTTTTTAAAAAAATATTAACCTCATTGATTTTGAAACATTAATCTCTTCTCAGCTCTCGGACAGAACCTTGCTGTATGCAAACAGGTTTGTTTCTATACCTGGTCATCAGTAGCAATATTTCTCCAAGGTTTAAATCATCCAGATAGCATGTTAAATTATAGTGCCTCTCTTTCTTCTCTGACAGATTCCACCCTTTTGAGTCTCTGCCTTCTTTCTTAGCTACAGTAAATGGATCTTTTAAAGCATCCAGGTGCAAATGAATTAATGGTCTTCTATTGTGAGAATGATGGAAGCCCTCCCCCTCCTCCTCCACATTGAGGTCCCTTCCCCTTCTGAGAAACCCACATATCAATTAAACTCACCTGCTAATTAAAAGCTTGTTTGGAAAAATCCTTGCTAGTTAGATGCAAAAGAAAAGTGTAAAGGTGTCTAAAAATAGAGGCTTTGAATGTCAATTACTTCCTTCCTCTTCAGTTCCTGGTTCCTCAGGTTGAATTAAACACTGGTGAAGAACTAGGAGAGGGAAAAAGAAAGAAAAAAGAGTGAATTTTTTTTTTCAACATATTCCCCAGGAGTATATAATTTGTTTAGTAACTTTAGTTCTTTGTCAGCAATATCAAAATGTACAGTTTTTATTCATGAGACAAAAACACTCTCATTCCTTCTCATACAACCACACAAGATGTCTTGTACAAAGAAGTAGAAACCTCAGTTCTCACATGTTGACTGTCATCAGTCAAGCCAGAGCTTTTATGAGCCAGAACATCAGAGGAACAAAAGTGAGTGTGGAAATGATTCTTGGTTCAGTCCCTTAATGACTCCTGCCCTTCGATCTTCAACCACCACTCTTTCCAATCTGCTTTTCCTGAGAAATGGGTCCTAAGAGCAGATTTATACCAATAGTAGATTGTCTTCTTTCTTTTCTACCCCAGACTTTAAAAAGCTGTATTGCTCTGAAGTAACGTAAGTATTGTACTATACAAAATAAAGAAAATTCTAAATATAGAACTTGGGAGACTAGGAAAGCCATAGGTATGAACAAAGACCTCAGTTTCATGTACCAAACAATGAGGGCAAATTATCATCTGCCTTAGAAAATGATGGCTAATTATTTATCCATTTATACATTCACTAGATTTTTTTTGCTATAGTAGGTCCATTCTTCAATAGTCATTGAGTCAGGATGTGGCATCAGAATTGTAATTACAATCAAGTCCCAGCCCTTGGAGAGTTTATAGTCTAGAAAAGAAACTTAGAGTAATAGAAATTACAATAGCATGTGACAAAGTTGGTAATCAGACAAACATAAACTGATAATCCAGATATGGACAGTTAAACAAAGTCTTTTAGAAATGGCTACAGTTAAGCTAAGACCAAAAGGTTGAAATTAAGTCCATGAGAGGGTGGAGAAGAGAGAAAAAGACATTCCAATCTTGTTGAATGGGTACCATGCAAGAGAACATGACACTTTAGGGGAACTGTCCATGGTTCTTTGGACCTGGAACATAAAGAGAGAAGGGAAAATCCAAAGGAAGACCAAAATGACATGGTATTTTGAACTGCCTTTTCAATAATCATAAATTAGTGCACTTTTAAAATAATAGGACATGTAAATGGAAAACAGGAAAGAACAAAGAATCTCTATTTCATGACTTCCTTTATGATATGCAAAGGCAAAACTGGGCACGTTTAGGTGGCTATGAAAAACACTGTTTACCAAAAATTGGAGACTTTAACTGATTTCACATTCCATCATTTAAATAGATATATGCTATAGATTTAAGTTCACAGGATTAAGGTAGACTGCATGTCACAGATTGAGGATAGGACAGTGACTAATATAGCAAAGACCTGTAAAAACATAAACCCTTCTCAGAAAAAAATGATTTTCCAGTATGTTTACGTTCAAAAATAGAATATGGTTTTGAGAACAAAGAGAAGAAATTCATAGAACAAAACACTGTGTATCAATGAGATGAAAGCTAATCTTTAATTCAGTTCAGCTAAGAATTATTGAGCACCTACTACATGTCAAGCATTTTAATGGGTTCAAGGGCAATCAAAATTGATAAATTTAATACAGTTGGGTCCCGAAGCTGAAAGACCAATAGAAAAATCTGCTTATTAAAAAGAACCCTCAGCAAGCACTCAATGTCATAATATGTTCCCTCTATTCTATCACCTAGAATATAAGGCAAGAAACTTGTTTTAATTGAAACATAGTTACAAAATTGTGTTAATTTCTGCTGCAGTAAAGAGATTCACTTATATATACATAAATATTTATATTCTTTTTAATATCTATCCCATTATGGCTTATCACAGGGTATGGAATATAGTTTCCTATGTTATACAGTAGGACCTCATTCTTTGTCCATCCTACATATAACAGTTCGCATTTGCTAACCTTAAACTCCGGCTCCATCCCTCCCCTGTCTCCCTTCCTCCTTAGCAACCACAAGTCTGTTCTCTATGTCTGTGAGTCTGAAGAAACTTTTCTTATTCACAGCTGTATCCCCAGTGCCTAAATAGTGCATGGCACACTGATTAAGTTAAATATGTAAAGCGTGTCTTGCTGAGTGGCCTCTAGATCTAAAGGCTTAAACTCCAGTTTCAATGTAACACAAAGGCTCAAGACCTTCAATCTTTTCCCATATCTTCTTGTTGTTTGAGGCAAAAAAAAAAGGTCTTCCTAGCTGTGAAATTCAAAGTTCTTAAAGTAAGTCCTATAGCCAGCCCCAAATTAATCCTCCAAGTTGCAAATCACCCTCCAGCGGTTTCTTACTGCACTGAAAATAAAACTGCAACATTTACCAAGGCCTATTGTCCCCCAGCGATACCTTCTCCTTCATCCCAACATTCCTCTGACATTTTCTACACTCTAGGCACACGGACTTTCCATTCCTCAGGCACATCACACGTTTTCATTTTGTGGCCTTTGCCCTCTTCTCTCCGCCTGGAATCTTCCCCAAGAACTTTGCATGCTTCACTCTTATCATAAAGGTCTCAGATTGAATGTCACATCTTCAATGAAGCCTTCTCAGACCATTCTTTTAAAATGGCCACATTTACCCATCAGTATTATTCCATGATAGCATCCTGCTTTATATTCTTCATAGCAATTCTTATTATCTGACATTTTCCTTTTGCCTGTCTCTTCCCACCCTCTACAACTAGACTGTTAGCTCCATAAAGAAAAGGAAATGATATTCTTTATCATGAAAGCAGTGTCTTGTACACAGC
This sequence comes from Bison bison bison, assembly GCF_000754665.1. Taxonomy (NCBI): domain Eukaryota; kingdom Metazoa; phylum Chordata; class Mammalia; order Artiodactyla; family Bovidae; genus Bison; species Bison bison. Next base: position 4,807,583 of record NW_011495049.1, on the reverse strand, counting down.
AAGTACTTTATAAATACTTGTTTATTGCATAAATGAATAAATTATCCAATCATAAGCAGACCTTCATTAAAGTTGAGAGAAACTATGGACATTGCTATCTGTAATAGAAAATTCAGGGTGATAGCCATAATAATACAACTAATCCATTTTTTTAGTAGTATAGAACTAAATTATAAGTCTAAAGTTGAGATTAATGGACTCGGAGGGCATTATGCTAAGTGAAATAAGTCAGACAGCAAAAGACAAATTACTGTATGATATAGTATATGTAGAATCTAAAAACACAACAAACTAGTAAACAAAATAAGATGAAGACTCACAGATATAGAGAACAAACCACTGGTTATCAACAGGGAGAGGGGATGGTGGAGGGGTGGTATAGGTATAGGAAAAGAAGGGTTATTATGGGATTATATGAAATCATGTATGTGAAAATTTAAAAATGAAGTGACTTATTGTAAAAAGTATAAAATTAACCTTCAAATTCAAATATTTTTCATTGACTTTTAAAATTTAGGTATTTGAAAATAGCATTTTTTGTTGTAATTTTCCTTTGTTGATATTTTATTTAATTTCTAAAGGAACCACTTGCCTGCTCCACGTATCAGCTTTTATATTTGGTCATATTTCTTGGTGATTCCCCAGTGCTTCTTTTGTGCAATAGTAAAATCAGGCTTCATTTTGGTTTTTGTTTTATATGCAGAGTTTGTAATTCGAAAATTTCTGGAGTATTTGCACAGTGCCCTCTCATATCTCAAGTCTCCCTGAGAAGTTTCCTAACATGTTTTATGCCTCTATCAGGAATTTAAGTAATTGTTGCTGATGTCATCATTCTCTTTATTTAGCAAATCTTAGGTTCATCTTGGTCGCATTCCTCTGTGTTCACTTACATTTGGAGGAGAATGACTACCCTATACCCTCAGAGAGCAATCAGAGAGGCAGGGTTAGATATAAAACTTGATACAATTTTGTTTTCATCTTATCTCCTATCCTTTTCATTCATCTGGTATAGTCCTAAAATGCCCAAATCAGGATGTGTGTGAAGTTAACAACAGAATGCAAAACTTCTTTTATCCTTCACGAGGTTAATCCTTTATTCTCTTTGAAAAACAGAATTCACCTTTTTTTCCTCCTAGAGAGTAAGAAAAATTCTGTTTTTGCAGAAATCTGTAATGTTTTCTTATCCTTGAAGTCTACATACGGAAAACCAACCAGATCAGGATTTTTTTTTCCTTTTTGTTATTTGTATGTTATGCAATATTCGAAAAACCACAATTAGCTGGAGTTCCATAGAACTGAATTACTTACTAACTAGTCTGGTTAATTAGAGTGCTATTTAATTTTTGTAACTCAGCCTGAGCCTGAATAGTGCAAAATCCATTACCTGTATCTTACAGTCATCCGTTTGCCACAAGTCTCAGACCTTTTTAATAATGAGCCTCTCTGACCGGTAATCACCTTTGGGCCTCCTGTTCCTTCTCTTTACAAATTAAAAAGGAGCCTGTAAAAACATCCTGGTGCAGAGTGCATAGGCAATATAGTGAGGTTGCAAGAATAGAAAACTACCAGCATTTCTGAATACTGATGACTGAAAAATGTAGTGCCGCAATCTCCAACCATCTTTCACTATTTGTGTATTTGGTGCGGGGAGGGTGGTAGGGGGTGGGATGAAGAAGAGGCACATTGAACTTAGAGAGGGAGAGTAACGGGATGAGATGGAGAAGTAGAATGAGTCAGGTCTTGTATGGTATGTATTTATGAGAGAGAGGAGGCTGTTATATTTAGATTGAACTTTTAAAAGATCATAAGTATATAGTGAATTAGAGGTATGGATATTAAAGTGATACCAAGAGTGAGCTGGCTTGCTATAATCCAAGCAAGAAAGAATAGTGAACTGGATACAAGATGACAGTATTAAAATATTCACTGATTTAAATATTATTTATTAAACAGCTACCGTGTTAGGTCTAGTTTAGATGTGGGGGGAAGTTTTGAACACAAGTGATCATATTCTTTCTCTAATAAAGCTTACTTTTCAATTGGAGGAAACTGAGAAGTAAAAATGAAAAAATAAATGATAGATAAAGCTGGTTACTGTAGGATGATGTAACTCAGGGAGAGGTGGAGGAGACTTCAGACTGGGAGATTAGGAAAAATGTGCATTATGGACAGAGGACACCAAACCAAAGCACTGGCCCACAGGAGAAGCACTGACAAAGTATGCTAAGCAGGGACAAAGTTGATAAATTCAAGGCAAAGCATGAAAGTTGGCATGATGAACGGAGAATTAAAGTTGATAAAAGAGAACTAGGACTTGTGCAGTTGGGTAAGAGTTTGGATGTTAAGTAAAGACTTCTACGAAAGGAAATAACATGGTTGAAATTAGGTTTTTAAGAGACCACTCTGGCTCCTATGTAGGTTGTGGATTCTAGAAGTCAAAGAAATGAAGGTAGATCATTTCATAAATTTTTTATTCAGGCACAAATGGCAAAGATGAAAGCAGCAGGGATGGAGAACAGAGGCAGAGTTTGGGAGATTTTGGAGGTAACATTGACAGCCTTACCGATTAATTGATCATGGAGGTTGGAAGAAGTGAAGTGAAGTGAAGTTGCTCAGTCGTGTCCGACTCTTTGCAACCCCATGGACTGTAGCCTACCAGGCTTCTAAGTCCATGGGATTTTCCAGGCAAGAGTACTGGAGTGGGTTGCCATTTCCTTCTCCAGTGGATCTTCCCGACCCAGGGATCGAACCCGGGTCTCCCACGTTATAGGCAGACACTTTACCCTCTGAGCCACCAGGGAAGCCCGCGGAGGTTGGAAGAAAGAAACAAATCAAGAAAAAAGTCTATATCTTGAAATCTGGAAATTAGATAGATGTACTGAGATGGCACATTTGTGAGATGACACAACTTAGGGAAGAGCAGTATTAGAGAGGTAAATATGGCTAAGCTGTCAATGTTGGCATGCAGATGATAAATATATTAGGTTCAAAGTTAGGGTCAGGAGTCTATAGAGTTGGGGCTAAGTTCACAAAGGAGATACAAATACAACACTCATTAGGAAATAGGTGGTGTTTTACTGCATAAAAGTAGATGCATGTGTAGATGGAAAATGCTGAGGTTTGGAGTGTTCTGTGGGCAAGCAGAGCAGAAGACATCTGGAAGAGTAGGGAACAGAACCCAAGGGGTTGGAGGAAAACCAGAGTGTGTCATGACAGCCAAGAGCAGGAAGAAGTTCAAGAAGCACAGAGGGGTCCACTGTGAGAAATTCTGCTGAGTTCAAATAACAAAAGGGGGAGAAAAGGGGATGAATTCCAAGACAGGACTAGTGATGGATTGGATGTAGTCCATAGATCAAGGGTGTTTCCTAGCCCTTCATCATCCATCTCTCTTTTACTTCTCTGCCTCCCTTTTACATCATCCAGCCTCCCTTTTACTTCTCTGCCTCCCTCCCACTTTTGGTTCATCATCTCACAAAAACAGTCAACAAAAAGGTACACATTTCTAATTTGCTATTCTTTTGGGATTGCTAATTTTTCTCTTATATTGCCTCCTTTACACAATATTGCAGATAAAATGCAGGTTAGGTTCATCTTTCAAAAATCTCCAGCAGCCTTCCTTTGTCTGGGATTAAATTAAAAATTCTACCTTGCAAATTCAACTTTAATGCATCTGATCCACCCAATCGTCTCTGATTGCACCTGCAGAATTATTCCTTCTTCTGCTGTTTCCATAGTATTTTGCTTGTAACAATATACAGAACTTTAAAAATTTAGCCATGGGGTATTTATATTTCAGGTTCTCCTATTACACTGAAATATCTTAATAAGAATCACTAACAATTTGAATTGAAGCAACAACCACAGTAGCAGGAGCACAGGGCTGAAAGTCATCACTGAGTTTGGTATAGGTCAAGTATAACACTTAGCACTTTAAATAGGTCTCTTTATTTAATATTTCTTGAATCTTTGGGAAAAGTACCAGTATTATTTTAACTTTACAGATGAAGAACATGAGAAAAAGAAAGACAAGTCACATGTCTGAGGTCAAATGACTATACAGTATGGAGCACATGCAAACAGAGCGAGATTTGAAGTTTACCTCTTCCTCAAGTTTATGAGGTCTTCCCAGTGGTAAAGCATAGAAACAACTACTGGACTCATTTCAGAAAGACAAGAGTAAGTATCAACTTCATTATTATAATTTCTGGTTAAGAGCTTCTTTGGCTTTCAAATCAATCAAAAGTTACAGCTCTAGTCTGCTTTCTAGAGAGTATGTATGTTGTGGCACAGGGTTTCAATCTGCCATGGTCCACATGCACCTGTAATTGAAATCTTGTTAAGAGGATACGTTAATTTAATTAAGATCTGCTTAAGAGGATAGTTAATTTAATTACCATGATCCAACCTACATGCCCCCCCAGGACATGGTGAATGAGACTAAAGTTGGCAGCCTGAAAATGGGGAACAAAATAAAGCCAACCACAAGATCACTGGGCCACAGGGACAGAGAACTTGGCGAGCACTTGCCTTAAGGACCCCTTGACACAGCACAATATGAAAAGCTGCTGAGTTTGGCCAATTTCCTATTGCTCAATGAAAGAAGATTTCAGTTCTAATTGTGGGTAAGCTATTTTTGTCATATTCTCCTATAGGTTCACTGCTCCTAATCCTGCACTTATTAATTTGGGAAACATTTTGGAAAATACTTGAGATTAAGACTGATGGGTGCTATTTTAAACCATACTCTAAAGAGAGAAGCTGAAATAAGCAAGTCAGTGCATCCTTTGGTAAGTTGACAGGCGGTGAATTGTAGCAAAAGAAATTAAGATTCAGGCCAAAATTAAGTCCTGCAAAGAATAGCTTTATGATCATTTCTATGGCTGTAAAATCTGGTACTGTTAGCACAAGGACATTTCGTTTCTAGAGAAATTTTGTTTGAATGCCTCTGAATTAGGATACTATTCAGTAAAGAGTGGTAATAACTCATCTGTTTTTATAAAAACATTCACACTTCTCTTTTCCTGTCCTTGGACTGGGTCTTCATCCCCTCATACTAGGTTACAGATAGTCTTTGCATGACCCTCTTTAGCAGTCATTCCTAGGTCTACCCTATTCTGCAATATGTGGCCAGTTGACCCTTTCTAAAACTTCACTTGGACCATGTGACTCACTATCCACCCACTGCTTCAGTTCAGTTCAGTTCAGTCGCTCAGTCGTGTCCAACTCTTTGCGACCCCATGAATCGCAGCACGCCAAGCCTCCCTGTCCATCACCAACTTCTGGAGTCCACCCAAACCCATGTCCATTGAGTCAGTGATGCCATCCAACCATCTCATCCTCTGTCGTCCCCTTCTCCTCCTGCCCTCAATCTTTCCCAGCATCAGGGTCTTTTCAAATGAGTCAGCTCTTCACATCAGGTGGCCAAAGTATTGGAGTTTCAGCTTCAACATCAGTCCTTCCAATGAACACCCAGGACTGATCTCCTTTAGGATGGACTGCTTGGATCTCCTTGCAGTCCAAGGGACTCTCAAGAGTCTTTTCCAACATCACAGTTCAAAAGCATCAATTCTTCGGCGCTCAGCTTTCTTCACAGTCCAACTCTCACATCCATACATGAGCACTGGAAAAACCATAACCTTGACTAGACGGACCTTTGTTGGCAAAGTAATATCTCTGCTTTTTAATATGCTGTCTAGGTTGGTCATAACTTTCCTTCCAAGGAGCTTTTAATTTCATTGCTGCAATCACCATCTGCAGTGATTCTGGAGCCCAGAAAAATAAAGTCAGCCCCTGTTTCCACTGTTTCCCCATCTATTTGCCATGAAGTGATGGGACCAGATGCCATGATCTTAGCTTTCTGAATGTTGAGCTTTAAGCCAACTTTTTCACTCTCTTTGACTTTCACCCATTGCTTAAGAATCTACAATGCCTCTCTGCTCTCCACAGAGAAAATTCCATATAATTCAACTTGCCATTCAACTGGACCCACCCTATGTGCTCAATCTGAAAGTAAATCCTCTCAGTCCCACTGATCCAAATTCCTCCTTATTACATAAACATACATACTTGACTTTTTATCTTACCTCTTCTTTCTCAAGCCATATTTTTGGTTTTCAATATCTAGTACAAAAATCACTTCCTTAATGAACCTCTTCCAAATAACTCCCTACCTCTTTATTTAGTGATTTATTAATTCAACATCTGTTTTCAATGCAGCACAGAATGCAAGTTTCTAACAACCTTAACTAATTGCCTTACAATTGCACTCAATTTCTTTCATGTACATGCATTGTCTTCTCAATTTAATAAATTCCTCGAGGGAGCACATGGATTTTTGTTGTTGTTACGCGCCTCCCTATACTCTAACATTGTGTCAGGTAAGCAGAAGGAACTTAATAAATACAGTAAGGAAGTAAAAAAAAAAAAAAAATTACATGGCAGAGTGGAAAGTGTACCTCAGACTGAGAAGTTGCAATGCAGGTTCTGTTTTTGACATGTAGCGTTGAGTAAATTGCATAACTCCTCTTAGACTACGCTGACAAATCTGTAAGCTAAGAGTAATAACAGTATCTTCCTACTTATTGCAAAAGCACAATGCGAAGAAGTAAGGAAATGATGTATGTAAACATGTTTTCTTTTCAAAAAGAAGACATTTCAATGTTTGATTATATTTCCACATGCAGTATGGAAAGCAATTTTCCTCCATCCTGGAGATATTTTTGAAATTGATTTTTACTTGGTTGAGACAGTAAACAAGAATGAACAATTGACATAAAACAATATGAAAAGTGATTCATAATATGACCAAATGACTTCTACACAAGTGTCCAAAGTAGTTTTTTTTAAAATAATAGTTCAAAACTGAAAATAAGCCAAACATGTATCAAAAGGTAAATAAAAAAAGTAAATTATGGCATATTCATCCAATCAAGTACTGAAAGTGAAAGTGTCAGTCACTCAGTCATGTCAGACTCTTTGTGACCCCATGAACTCCTCTGTCCATGCAATTCTCACCAGGCAAGAACTCACTAGGCTCCTCTGTCCATGCAATTCTCCAGGCAAGAATACTGGAATGGATAGCCATTCCCTTCTTCAGCGGGATTTTCCTGAACCAGGCATTGAACCCAGGTCTCCCTCACTGCAGTTGGACTAATTTACCATCTGAGCCCCCAGGGAAGCCCAAAGAAGTACTGTCTGAGTGATCGCTCAGTTGTGTCCAAATCTCTGAGACCCCATGGACTGTAGTCCACCTCTGTCCATATAATTTTCCAAGCAAGAATACTGGAGTGGGTTGCCACTTTTTTCTCCAGGGCATCTTCCCAACCCAGGGATCAAACCCGAGTCTCTTGCATCTCCTGCACTGGCAGGCTGTTCTTTATCAGCTAAGCCACCAGGAAAGCCCAATGAAGTACTACTTAGGAATGAAAAAGGAAGGAGTTGAAAGGAATGGATCTCAAAAGTATCATGCCAAGCAAAAGAAGCCAGACCTAAAAAAGTACACACTGTATGCTTGCATTTAGAAAAATACTCTAGAGAAGACAAATCTATATTATGATACAAGCAGAACAGTGGTTGCCTTATGCAAAGGTGGGAGTGGGGATTGACTGGGATGGAGCACAAGGACATTTCTAGAAAGAAGGAAATGTTTCATATCTTGATTGTCATGGTGATACCAAAGATGTGCTTGTGTATATTTATATATATATATATATGTGTGTGTGTATATATATGCTTGTCAAATATTAATAATTTATATCTTATAATAAATATCTTATAATAAATTAACATTTTAATTCATATCTTTTAATAAATTAACGATTTACTGCATATAAATTTTAAGTTAATTATTTTTTTAAAGAGGCATTTGAAATTGACATGTGACTTCATTGTAACTCAGAGAAATACAGATTGATAGGAGAATTACATATGACCTAGAGCTTCCCTGGTGGCTCAGACTGTAAAGCATCTGCCTGCAATGTGGGAGACCTGGGTTCAATCCCTGGGTCGGGAAGATCCCCTGGAGAAGGCAATGGCACCCCACTCCAGTACTCTTGCCTGGAAAATCCCATGGACCGAGGAGCCTGGTAGGTTACAGTCCATGGGGTCATAAAGAGTCAGACACGACTGAGCGACTTCACTTCACTTTACTACACAAATGGGAGAAAAAATGAATTACTTTCTCTTTCAAGGAACACTGAGGATTTTAGCCAGTAGGTCACTAATTTGGCAGAGAAGAAAGCAAAGTGAGATGGAATTCGTTCATGGGCCTTTGAGATCTAATACATCTGCCAAAACAAGATGCATTACTTTCTTCTTACTGATGAATTAATTGCTCCCCACCCCGCCCCACCTTTCTTTCAGGATAAAGAGACAACTATTACCTCATTGAAAGCAGGAATGTTATGTTAAATGAGATTTACAACAGTCCACAAAGTGTCCAACCCCCACACTGTAGAATTTACATTTTTACAAAAAAATCAGCAAAAGCTGATAACTGTACAGCTTCTGTACTCTCCAATTATCTCCTTTCAGAGCCAGAACACACAAACACTTTTTTGCATTTAATTAAGTATTGCAAAATCTTTGATTAATGAAGAGCAATACAGCGTATAGCTAGAATTATGTGATTATTTCACAATTGATCTTTAATTATTCCATCTGATAATAATTTCACTAATTTTTCATAATGTTCTCATCTAGCTTCTTACAAATGAGCTATAACAATTAATAATTTTCATTAATTTTCCTTGAAAATGATGAGAAGTTTTAGATAGAACTCTTAACCTTCAAAAACTGTTTTTAAAATTTTAATTAAAGGATAAGCTGTACCATCATATGGAAAAACTGCATGATTCCTTCAGATTGAGTAAGTCAAGTAAACACTCTAATGCTTCCTTCTTCTTTTTCTTGTTTGGAACTTGTACTTGGGGGACTTGTACGAAATCATCTTTTTTTATCTCTCTCTCTCCCACCTACATTTTTAATAGTTGGACTTCAGTATCAGACAGATGTGATTTTATGCCAATTCCACCCTTTCTGTATAGTTTTGGCCAATGTAAACTACTTCAGCAGTGTTAATAAGTTGGAAATTAGATCTTCCTTCTCAATGGAAGGTGCTTTAAGATGTGGGATTGGATAAGGACGTCTGGGCCATCTATGTAGGTAAAAGGACCAAGAACCTTCAGGCACTCCATTTCTTTTCAAGCAGGGAATGGGACTGGCAGGGAGGCTGAGAAGGACCCTGCTCTGACGCTGGAGGAAACCCAAAGGACATGATGAGGGGCAAAAGAAGGAAGGGTTCCAGAAGAAGCTAACGATATACTAAACACCCTTAACATTCAGTATTCAATTTAATACTTACAACAGCCCTCTGAAGTGCATATACTGACATCCACATTTGAAAAAAGAAGAAAAGAAAGTATACCAGGGTCATCAAGCTAATGAAGGCAGAACGAAGACTTCAACCTAAAACTCTCTGCTTTAGAACCCGTAGTATATGTTTATTACTTATTTACTGGTTATAAACACTTTAGTTCCTTCCTGGCTGTCATCTTTTACTATATATTAATAGCTTGACATGGCCTAGCCAGGGAACAGTAAGGTGACCTGGACACTATTTGACTACAGAATTGAATCTTCTAGAAACTGGGTTTGTGGAGAGTGTTTGGACTGCTGGAGATCATGAAGGGACACAGAGGGACTAATGACTATTGATGAACTTACACCTTTGTGCTGAGATTTCATGCTAATTATATTTAGAGGGCATGACTTCAAAGTTATTAGAAAATATATTGCCTTTAATTAGTGTTTAGAAACTCACATATTGCTTCCAAAATATTTAAAGTGAAATATTTAAAGTAAAAGTATCTGTCATTTATTAAGGATGTCCACTGTGCCAGGCACTATACTAAATATTCAATGCACATTCCTCAACATTGTGAGGCAGGCATTATTATTATTATTCCCACTTTTCTATATGAACAAACTGAGATTTAGAGAGTTTAAGCAATTTGCTGAAGGTTCCAGGACTTCGAAATGTCAAAACCAGAGCAGAAACTCTGAAACTTACTCCAGATTTAATTATGTACAGTATATCTAGAATGGGTTATTTACTTGAGGAGCAAGAATTTGGCTTATGGGCATCAAAAGTTGTTGTAGGTAACTGAATTTTCCCAGGTAGATAATAAAACACTTAAGAGAACTAAATTTTACATTGTTAATTGCTAAGGAGTAGAAAAGTGAAAAAAGCAAAAGTGTTCGTCACCTAGTCATGTCTGATTCTTTTCAACCCTGTGGACTGTAGCCCACCAGGCTCCTCTGTCTATGGAATTCTCCCAGCAAGAATACTGGAGTGGGTACCATTTCCCTCTCCAGGGGAATCTTCCCCACTCAAGGATCGAACCCAGGTCTCCCACATTTCAGGTAGATTCTTTACCATCTGACCCACCAGGGAGTAGAACTCTTTCTAAAAGTGTTGCAGGCCTTTCTGCCTTCTTTAGTACTGAATACTAGATAAGGCTTTACATTCCCTTGATAGCATAAAGCATCCATTTCAATCATCAGTCATGCTACTATTTCACAAGTGGAAGACCCAGTGTCTTGCAGAGTTAAGTGAATAAAACCCTTATAATAAAAATTTACGTTCTTGAAAAAAATACTTGAATGTCAGCAGACTTTATTTAGGACATTTGCATTTTTCTTAAAGAATGGAGACAATTGTATTCACATGTCAGACACATGGAAAGACAATACAGCCAACTTTGTACAAAACATATTAGGGAATAAAAGCTCAAAATATTGATTTCCCAAGCAATTGTCTTCTCCCCTAGAAAATAATCTTTTTGCATGGTATTCTCTTTCTTTGTCTTATCAACCAAAGTCAGAGCATAGTGAATGATTCCTGCATGAGTAAAACGAGGAGTTATTAAGTCTCCATCTATATGTCATTCTAGCTTACTCACAGTGAATCCACTGGGAGGGGGGATGGAATATCAAAAATTGAGCAACATCAAAAGAGCATTAAGGAAGGGATAACTTCAAACCTGCATATTGTTTATAACCAGAAGTTGTTAACATGGAGCTAGGATGTACAATAATAAATTATTTAAAAGGACTCAGATATTCAAAGAGATTTTAGGGTATAAGAAAAAAATAATTATTTAACCTTTAAAGTCATAATAGGCTTCAACATTCTCACAATATAGTACCTTAATGTTCTGAATAAGATTCAGATGCAATGGTTACATCAAATGTATAGCAATAGTAATACCTATGAAGGATTAAGGGCTTCCCTCGTGTTTCAGATGGTAAAGAATCTGCCTGCAATGCGGGAGACCTGAGTTCTATCCCAGGGTTAGGAAGATCCCCTGGAGGAGGTCATGGCAACTCACTCTGGTATACTTGTCTAGAGAATCCCCACGGACAGAGGAGCCTCGTGGGCTACAGTCCATGGGGTCGCAAAGATTTGGACATGACCGAGCAACTAAGCACATAGGAATTCTCTGGTGGTCCAGGGGTCAAGACTCCACGCTTCCACCGCAGGGGGCATGGGTTCAATCCCTGGTCAGAGAAGTTCCATATGTAATGAGGTGCAACCAAAATAAATAAATAAAAGCATCTAAGCGAATGAGGATACAATGCTCACTTATACATATACTTAGTCGTTTATACATATGTGTGGCCTCCTTTCCTCTCCCCACCTCTTTCTTCCTTGCCATCTCTCTTCCCACTTATTGTTCCTCGTTATTTCTTCCTTCTTTGTCTCTCTCATCTATTGAATGTCAACTATATACCAGGTACTCTGACTAGGTTTGTCCAAAGAGAAAACTAAAATGTTTTCTTAGAAGGGTACTCTCTGATTTTCCTTCAAGTTTGGACTACACATTATGGATGCATACAGATTTTGTGTTTTATAACTTGTATGTCCTACTATAACACAGCTTAGCTTTCTATTGCAGCAGAGTAAATAATTTCATGTCATCCCTGAGTAAGCCTCACCCCTCATCTGTTTTGATTAACACAGAGTGGGATTAGGTAAAAAAAAGATTCATACTCTCAGAGGCTAAGGCAAAAAGCAGGACCTGACTGTCCCTTTCTTAAATGCCCCAGGGCCTACTCTCTCTGTAGCTCTGTCCAGAGATGTATGTATCTCTAATGTGGCACCCCAGGGCTCTGTGGGGTGTGAAGATGGAAGCTGCTTGTCAAAAAGCTGTCTTCTCTTTCACTGAAACTTAGCATTCTTCTCTACTCTTCAGATGGGCAAACTCCTTTGCCTCTCTGGCTACTTCCATTATCTGTAGCCTCTCTTTTCCATTTTTCTTTTGACTTCTTTCTTTTTTATTGCCTTGCCCATGACTCCACTTCATGGATGAGCAATTTGATTTTCAGAGAAGTTAAAGGGTGCTCCCATGCTTTCCTTTTAGTCTAAGCAACAGCATTTTACTTCTAGTTCAGTTCAGTTGCTCAGTTGTGTCCGACTCTTTGCGACCTCATGAACCGCAGCACGCCAGGCCTCTCTGTCCATCACCAACTCCTGGAGTCCACCCAAACCCATGTCCATTGAGTCGGTGATGCCATCCAACCATCTCATCTTCTGTCGTCCCCTTTTCCTCCTGCCCTCAATCTTTCCCAGCATCAGGGTCTTTTCAAATGAGTCAGCTCTTCACATGAGGTGGCCAAAGGACTGGAGTTTCAGCTTCAACATCTGTCCTTCCAATGAACACCCAGCACTGATCTCCTTTAGGATGGACTGCTTGGATCTCCTTGCAGTCCAAGGGACTCTCAAGAGTCTTCTCCAACACCACACTTCAAAAGCATCAATTCTTCAGCGCTCAGCTTTCTTTATAGTCCAACTCTCACATCCATACATGAGCACTGGAAAAACCATAGCCTTGACTAGACGGACCTTTGTTGGCAAAGTAATGTCTCTACTTTTCTTTTTTTTTAAATTAAATTTATTTATTTTAATTAGAGGCTAATTACTTTACAATGTTGTATTGGTTTTGCCATACATCAACCTGAATCTGCCACAGGTGTACACATGTTCCTAATCCTGAACCCCCCTCCCACCTCCCTCCCCATACCATCCCTCTGGGTCATCCCAGTGCACCAGCCCCAAGCTTCCTGTATCCTGCATCATGCTATCTAGGTTGGTCATAACTTTCCTTCCAAGGAGTAAGCGTCTTTTAATTTCATGACTGCAATCACCATCTGCAGTGATTTTGGAGCCCCCCACCCCCCGCAAAAAAGTCAGCCACTGTTGCCCCATCTATTTGCCATGAAGTGATGGGACTGGATGCCATGATCTTAGTTTTCTGAATGTTGAGCTTTAAGCCACCTTTTTCACTCTCCTCTAGGGGAGGAAAAGTGAACTTTAACTTTCCTCAAGAGGCTCTTTAGTTCTTCTTCACTTTCTGCCATAAGGGCAGTGTCATCTGTATATAACACGTGGCTATTTCGCCCTCTGACCTTATTAGTTTACCCAACTGGAAAGTTGTGATATATGTCCTCAAAGAACTCAAGCTATGGAGTCAGATGAGATCTCGTCTCCATCATTTCCAGCTGAGTGACCTAAGATGAGTTGCTGAACATCTCTGAGACTCAGTTTCTTCATCTGGAAATGGGAATAGCAATAATGGCCTTCAACTCACAGGGTTGCTGTGATAGCTAAATGAAATAATACACACTAAAGCATTTAGAACAGTTACTGTGTGGTGGTAAGCACTCAGTCTTAACTATTTTAAAAATAGCCTTGTTGAATTCTTCTTAATGCTTGCTTCCCTATTTTTCTATGCAAGGAATCATTTTAGACCAGTATTAGTAGTTTTTGGTTTCCTGATGATTCTTGCTGTTGTTCCCGATGATGCCTGATACCAAATCTTCAGACACTCTCAGTGCATAAGTTTCACAATGATTTTTGCTAATGCATCCTATTTTTAATCTATAGATGTCCTCAAAGAACAAGGAGTCTGCGGGTGCACACATATATACATACACATGCTCATCACCTATGGAACTTCTAGGAAAGCAGATGTTACCTTGCTGCCTTAAGTTAGGATGGGCATACACATCTGTAAAGATGGTAAGCTGGTTGATTCAGTAAGAAAGAGATTCATTTATTAATCTTTATTAACATTTAGCAGCACAGTGAACTTAAATTCATTTTTTTCTTCCTTTACCATAAAAAATTCCATTTGCCATTTATTAATATTAAGGAATTTGATTACAACTTACTCTTGGTACAGATGAATGCTAAAAAAACCCCATACAATCCTTCGTAAGTACTAAAAATGAACTAAGGAGAAAAGACATATCAGGAAAAGAAACAGCATGGGGGTAATTCTGTTAAGAGTGCCTTAAAAGCCTGTATTGTACTATTGCCACGTAAAAAGGGGGAGGCTGCTGCCAAACACATTGCTGAAATGAGAATTGTTTAAACTACAAAGAAGCATGACAGCTCCATGTGAACACCTTAAAGGCCCAAGGTCACTTACAAGGGAGAACCAGGTGGTGAAACCTTGGAGCGAAAAAAATTACAGCCATATATTGACTCTAGTTATCCTCAGTTAGGAGATGTAGCTTACCATTTTCAAAAACAGAGATTCTTGTTCTGCATGTGGATTGATATAAAATTGCAGAAAACAGAAAGCTAAGAATTTTTTGTTGTTGTTGTTAATATGCCTTTTTCTACCCTGATTACCTTTCTGGGGCTTTGTATCAGAATGACCTCTGTATCAGAAACATTAATATTGCCAGAGTTAAAATAAATAAATAGTACAAAATCAGAATGTTCATAGGCTTGTTCCAGTGGGGCCCAATATCAGGGTGTTTCTATCTCTTTTAAAAGCCAGTGTTCTAATCACATCAGTTGTACAGGTAAGGGAAATTAAAGGTTCAGAAAATTAGTGACAAAGAGAATTAAAATTCTTTGGTCAACTACATACTACACAGAGAGCCAAAAACGGAGTAGTGATTAAGAGCACAGGAACAAATTCCACTGCCAGTAATTATTCCTTTGTTTCCTTGCGAAAGTTAACCTTTTTTTTGCCTTAGCTTCCCTATATGAACAGGGGGTTATAGTATTACTTAGCATGCAAAGTTGTTAAGAAAATTAGCTGAGTTAAAACACATATAATATAAACAGCAGAGTTAGCAAAGAGAAAACTCAAACAAAAGCTGAGTTTATTAGGTAACAACCCTTTGCTAAGATTTAACATGTTGTATTATCTAATCTTCACCTCAACCCTGAGTAAGGTCATGTTGCCCCATTTTACAGATGGAAAAAGAGATTCAGAAATCATAAGTAACCTACCAGAGTACACCCATCAGTGAGCAATTGTGTAGCCATTCAAATCCATTTCTGTATAACCCTAAAAAGCCAATTGCATGATATACTAGACAGTTACCTCCTTGATCCCATGTAAAGCACAGTTAGAATATATTTGTCAACTGAAGAAATGAAAATGAAATACGTAAAAAGTTACAGTGGGAAAAAAAGTTACAATGGGAAAAAAAAGTTACAGTGCAACTTTTATCCTCTGCAGACTAGAATAATGCATTATGTACTTTTGCATTCTATTTTTAAAGTGGTAATAGTGAAATGAACATATCTGAAAGGACTGCTCTCTCCTGGGTACTCATAAATGTCCTTGCCATGAATTGCATGAGTAACTGTCTTAGAGAAGAGGAGAAGAAGAAAAATAAATAAATAAAACCCAAACCCACATGTGTAATAAAAGTTTTGCCATCTGCCTTTAGGTGAATTTCTTTAGGTAAGATTTTTTGAGCCTCCATTGGACGCTGGTTTCTGTATGCGCTGAGAAAACTGCCAGACCACTTGTCACCCATCCAAACTGGAATTGACAATGATGGCTGATGAAGCTTCAGAGACTGTTCCTTTGTATCAGTGCTACTGACATTGGCTTCCACCATGTTACTTCCTTCTTACCCATCAAAAGCTCCAAAGACAAAGGGCCTACAGGTGAAACAGTATGAGAATTTTACCAAATGAAAGTAAAGACTAGATAGTGCAAAAATTTCTCAAATCCAAACTGGAGTCCAAAGGGAGATTTCATCCAGTAGAAACGAGCCACCCATGCAAACCATCTGGAGAAGAGCCACACGACAGACCCAGTGGTGGTTTCACAGTTGCCAATAAAACAAGCTTAGAAGCCTCCCAAGGAGACAAATGCTTCTGAAAAATATCTTCCACTGCTTAGCATATGGGTCTGCAATTGCTGCCCAAACAAAAAGATAACACAGAGTAGGGAAGAGCTATAGCTGAAAAGTGGTTTAATTCCTTGCTTTTATTAAATAAGGAGATGATTTCCTTTTCATTTCTTTCGCTTTTTCAAAGCTCCCAAAAATAGGCTCAGTCCTTCTGACCAAAGCTGGGGTTTAATGGTATTATCTCCAAGCTCAGGGGAACTGGATTTATTCAGTAAGACGCAGGGCTTGCTTTTCTTATTGTTTTAAATTTCAACAGCTTGATATCTTCCCCTGTTGAAGGGGATAGGAGAAGACCAAGAGATAAGCTGGCAAATAAGTTTTTCATTTAAGTCTCTTCCCATTTTTTCCAATCTACAACTCAATACCAAGGCAGCTTTCCCTTTCCTCTTTGCATGGGTCTGTGGAATTGTCAAACCAGAAGGTTTAGTCTGCAGGGCAGAGCAGCATCACATGGTGCCCACTAAGCACCCTGTGGCTGATGGGATAGAAGAAATCACAAGCTTGGAAGGGCATGTGGTTGAAACCTCCTTGGCCAGAGGCACTGAGAAGAAGGGATGCTACACTGGCAGAAAGTAATAATGTCATCATAATCACCCTTCTCCCAGATCTCACACTTTTTCCTCACCCTCTGAATTAAAAATAAAATGCATATACAATATTAAGGGAAAAAGACAAGAGAGGAAAAGAAAAATTACCTCCCCCTAATCTCCAATGCAACAAAATACAATGTGTCCAGAAGTGCAAAATCTTTGTTTCAATGACCTCATCTAGTCTTGCCAAATGCTACTCAATGCATCACAATTAACCAGGCTTCCAATGAACTCCAGTGGAAAAAATTAGGCATCATGTGGTGAATAATTCAGAATCCACATGAAATACTCAAAAGGGAATCCAAAAACTCAACATTTCAAAAAGGATGCATTTTACTTGGTGTAACAAGATTTGCTTAAAAGTTTCAACAAGATAAACCGATTTTAAAAGTAAAATGTATCTCTGGCACCAGAAACAGCTGAAACAGAGCTCAAGCAGTGATGTTACAGGTAAGTAAGCAAGAGGGAAAACAGGCAGCGAAGGACAACCTCCAGTGGAAAGAGAATATTTCATTATATGGAGGTCTTTACACAGGATCTGGATAAAGGTAGATTCAGAATTGGGAATAGTGTAGACTTAATCTACTCAAGACATACCCTTAGTCAGCAGATGGGTGCTCAAAGGATGTAGGCTATTTTAGAAAAAAGGAGGAATGGGGAATAGGGAACAAGTGGATCTCACCATTTCGTCCTTTACAGGTGATCACAATCTTGTTCCCAATGTTAGACTTATAAATACGAAAGAAATAGAGACTAAAAAGTGATCATATATAATTAAGTGCAGAATTATATGGCAATGTGTGCATGCTCAGTTGTGTCCAACTCTTTGAAACCCCATGATCTATGTGTTCCAGGCTCCTCTGTCCATGGGATTTCACAGGCAAGAATATTGGTGTGGGTTGCCATTTCCTCCTCCAGGGGATCTTCCTGACCCAGGGACTGAACCCACATCCATTGGCAGGCAGATTCATTACCACTGAGCCACCTGCAAAGCCTAAGGTTGTCTTAGGGATGACCCTATTGAGAGGAATCTGGAGGTTTTGACAGCAAATAACTGAAGAAAAGTTATGGCAATAACAGATAAGAGAAAGCTCATGAACAAAGACACCTAAGTTGGAATAAGCTAGTTGTGAGAAGGATAAAGTAAAATAGGCAGAACAGAAGTATGCAGTACATGGAGAGAAGAATTTTGAAAAATTAGGATAGCCAGTTGATTAGATAGTGGGAATGAAGTTATATAACTTAGATTTAATCCAATAGTTTCTCTGGAACCTTTTGAATATATTTATATTAGTATTATTGCTAATAGCAACTTTCTGTTTGTTGAATCATCCTTTCAGGATAGGTACTAAGTATTTTATATGCATAATTTCATGTAATTTTGAGAGCAACCTTGTATGGCAGAGATCATTATTGCTTCCAGATTAAGGTGAAGAATTGAAAAATCAAAGAATTTCAAAAACTTTCCCAGATCCATGCAGCAGAATTTGAATCAAAGCTGTTTCACTTCACAGCTTAAGATAGTGGAGAGGTGAAATCTAGTCTTTTCGTATCAGCAGTGATTATTGCATACATATGAGATAATGATGCTTTCAAGGTTACATATGAGAGATGTATTATCTGATTTCCCAAAGAACAGGCAGGTCATAATTATTGAGTTCTACAAGATCAAGACCAAGCAGTGCTCTTGATTACTAATCAATATCACATACTCCTGCAATGTATGTGTATACATGTAAATGTACACATGCATGCACATACACACTTAAACAATTAAACTAATGTCCAGAGAAGCTTGATCACCTGTACCTAGGATCATACACATGGTAGAGCCCAGATCCATAACCAAATCAATCTCTTTCCTAAACAGTCAGTTCAGTCGCTCAGTGCTGTCCGACTCTTTGCAACCCCATGAACCGCAGCATGCCAGGCCTCCCTGTCCATCACCAACTCCTGGAGTTTACTCAATCTCAGGTCCATCGAGTCGGTGATGCCATCCAGCCATCTCATCCTCTGTAGTCCTCTTTTACTCCCGCCTTCAATCTTGCCCAGCATCAGGGTCTTTTCAAATGAGCCAGTTCTTCACATCAGGTGGCCCAATTATTGGAGTTTCAGCTTCAGAATCAGTCCTTCCAATGAATTTTCAGGACTGATTTCCTTTAGGATGGACTGTTTGGATCTCCTCACAGTCCAAGGGACTCTCAAGAGTCTTCTCCAACACCACAGTTCAAAAGCATCAATTCTTTGGCGCTCAGCTTTCTTTATAGTCCAACTCACATCCATGCACGACTACTGGAAAAACCATAGCTTTGACTAGATGGGCCTTTGTTGGCAAAGTAATGTCTCTGCTTCTTAATATGCTGTCTAGGTTGGTCATAACTTTTCTTCCAAGGAGCAAGAATATTTTAATTTCATGGCTGCAGTTACCATCTGCAGTGATTTTGGTCAACAAACTCTAGTTTGCAAGCCAAAGCTGGTCCACGGCCTGTTTTTGTATGGCTCATGAGCTAAGAATGTTGGTTTTTTTTTTTTCATTTTTAAATTGTTGGAAAAAAAATCAAAGAAAGCATATTTGGAGACATATATCCAGGAGACATGAAAATGAAAAGGAATTCCAATTACTGTGTCCATAAATACCATTTTATTGGAACACCAAGCTCATTTGTTTAGGTTTTGTCTATGGCTGCTTTCTGACTACAATAGCAGAGTTGAGTAGTTGTAACAGAGACTACCTGGTTTATAAAGCCTAAAATATTTACTATGTGGCACTTTAGAAATAACCTTTTATGACTCTGTCCTAAATCATACTCTTTATACTCTGTCACCCTGCCTTTCATTGTACTGTCCTATCCATACAACATACACATCTAACAGGGTGAGAAAGAAAGTAAGCTAGGGTATAAAAGCACTGCAAAAAGTAAGGGACATTTCTCCATCACTTTTCATTTCAGATTTGTGATAACTAGCACACCAATGAAGGCTATTTCCTCCTAGTCTGTAGACCTGAAATGTGAATGCAGAATGACAAAAAGAATATGTGCTATAGGAGTAATTTTATGAAGATTATTCTGGGTGGGAGAGAAAAGTGGATCAGAGATGAGACGGTAACCTGGAAGATGGTTCCAATGATTCAGGCATCAGGTGTCAAAGTCTCAAGCTGTTGGAATATTTGTGGAATGGTAGTGATACCTCTGCAGAGAAGGCAATGGCAACCCACTCCAGTATTCTTACCTGGAGAATCCCAGGGAAGGGGGAGCCTGGTGGGCTACCATCTATGGGGTCGCACAGAGTTGGACACGACTGAAGTGCAAAGTGTTCTTGCCTGGAGAATTCCAGGGACGGGGAAGCCTGGTGGGCTGCCGTCTCTGGGGTCGCACAGAGTTGGACATGACTGAAGCAACTTGGCAGCAGCAGAAGTGCAAAGATTCGGACACGACTGAGCAACTGAACTGAACTGAAGTGACTTAGCAGCAGCAGCAGCAGTGATACCTCTGAGTCAAGCAACTAACTGCTTCTCTAGAAGGATATTTGGCAAAAATAAGAGTGCTGGCATTATATTTTAAGGGTTCATTGTCACTGAGAACTATACATTTGCCTCCCTGGGTTTCAAACCACCAGTCACTTACAAAGGTATTTTAACCCAATATGACAGCTCTTCAGCTAATAATATTAACCCAGACATTAAAAGAACCATTCTCTGAACTCCTTCAGCTTCCTGTGCTACATCTCTTAGGATAAACTTGACTCAAAACTATGCACTACAAAACTCTTCATTCAAGTAGTTTATGCCTTGGTGTTTGGAAACAACCTCTGACAAGATTTCAATCATGTCATGTGGAGACACTAAATATGTGTATCAGCTTTGTGTCCACCGTGAACCATGTTCTCAAGAATTAAGGCAGAGACTGGACAAAGAGTGCATCTCATCACTGCATCCAGGAGCATAAAAGCATTTGCCATTCAAGGCACTAATTACCCACTAAGAGTTACAGAGTGTCAGACTTTGGCCTGAAACCTTTTATAGGTGGCAACTCCTAACAACAGCAGCAACAATAGGTTTAAAGAAAATAACGCTGCCTGGGATTTACTCTGAGCTAACGTGTCACAATGTCAAGGCTGCGTCAACCATAAAGGTGATATGCCCAAACGACAATGTTTATTGAGGTCAAAATAAATGTATTTCCCCCTAAACCGCAGTTTGCTTAACCGTATTTTTTAAATGCACCGCTTAAAGCAGGCAGAAGGAAAACTGGGGCACTATCAGTTCTCCATATTTAAGCGCCACTACTAAAAACCACACATCGAAAGCTTTTAAGAAGGTGCTGTGTGATGCTTTTTTCATTAGAGTCAGTCTGTCAGGTAATTATCTCCTGAGAGTATTGGGAGTATAGTTTCTCTTTTTTTTCTGTGCTAGAGACAGCCAAGGGAACTGCCCCATGTCCAACCCCACTTTCTGGTTCTAAGTGAAGTTTTTCTGGGGTCAGCTCACGCCCCAGCTTCTTTGTGGGTTTGAGAGCCCAAATGTTCTTCCCCATCAGGTCATCACTTTTTATTCCAAGACTCCTATTGAGCAGAGTCAAAAGTGCACCCTCCATAGAGGTTCACAGGAAGTAGTGAAGTAGATTTTAGAAGAAAGGGACCTTGGGGTCTTGCATGTATCTGAAAAGGGCCAGGGATAAAATGTTAGGCATTTAGAGCGTCAAATAAATACGTTCTAACTGAACTATCCCCATCTGGTTCACTTTTTCCTGTGGCCAGACTGAAAGTTAATAGGAAGTCATTTATACACAGATTTATTCACAGATTAAGTAATATTTCCTATATCCAAGTAGGATAATTTGTCAATTCTGCTTAATAAAACAGAATTTCACTTAAACGTGATAGGTTCATGATCATTTTTTGCCTTTATATATCTTTTAAATAAACAGTAACTAAAAAATACAACCACCAGACTCTGGAGGTCTGAGATTACTGTATTTTAAAAAGGTGCTCATACTCAGAAACCTCGGGAATTCTGTGCCTGAGTCTTTAAAAAAACTGTCCAAAATATCATAGGAAAATAATACCTATTATTCCATGGTTAGTGACGCAAAGAGCAAGTGAAATTTGTCTTCCAAACTGGTTAAGCTTCTGTAGTGGATTATTAACCAGATGGCTTTAGAAAAGAGAAGATCACTGTGAACCAGCATAAATTTACTACAAACAAACAAATCTAATTTCCTTTGACAAAAGAGTTACTAGCCTCATTAGCATATAAAGTATTGTAGAGATTCTATATATAGATTTCAATAAAACAGATGACAAAGACTCCCATGATATTCTTGTCACCAAAGGGAAATGTGGACTAGATAATAATATGGTGTATCAGTTGGAACATTTGGCAAATGACAGAAATGTAATGACAGAAACCTAACACAAACTGGCTGAAGCCAAAGGGTTCATATTATTGCTTATGTAACAGCACAGTCTAGACCTGGCTTTGACTCTAGAATGGCTAGATGTGGGTTTGATCTCTTTCTCTTTCTCTCCAGGCTTCACTTTCATCTGTCAGTTGAATGATTAATGAGGTCCTGTCCATATGGTGATTCCTAGCAATCCCAACCTTAAATTTTCCCAGTTTCAATTTCATTAAGAGAGTCTCTTTTCCCAAAAATTATACAAAAGGTCAAGACTTTTATTTCCTTGGCATGGTTTGGATAATGTTACCAGTTCTATAGCCAGCAAAAGTCAACGTTCTCATGGACCAAGTTTGGTCTCATGACTTTCTGAGAACCAGGGATAGACTGAGCCCTGAAAATGACGTAACGTGAAAATGGCAGAATGGTCCTGAAGGAAATGCACTTCCAGAAGGAAGGAAAAGTGGATGACAAGGAGCATGAACAACAGTTGTCTACTATAGATGGTTAGGTATTGGAAAGCTTTATATGTGTATATCAACTTAGAGAAGCATCTGATGCATGCTGTTGCCAAGTCGCTTCAGTCGTGTCCGACTCTGTGGGACCCCATGGACTGCAGCCTACCAGGCTTCTCCGTCCATGGGATTTTCCAGGCAAAAGTACTGGAGTGGGGTGCCATTGCCTTCTCCCATTTGATGCATACCTTAGGGCTTTACCTTTGTCTTAGGCCTTATTGAAATCAATGAATGATGTTTATCATATTTTCAGTTGATCTAAAAGTTTACTTAAAATGTTGGCTGCCTTAATTATGATTCACACAAAAACCAATATTATGGAATCTGACATTCCTAATTGTAAGGTTTTGTGTTGATGTTCAAAAATCAGTGATGTAAGTAGAGGGTAGGGGAAAGTTGATAAACAGAAGTACATTTGAAAATGACAGAGGTTTGTGTTAACCATGAACTCAAAATGTGTCTGCTAAAGTAATCTTTTTGGCTGTAGTATCAGGTAGAAATCAAATCAAGGACAGTCACAGCTTTTCTGTTTTCATGCAGGTCGGATCGGGTCTAGAATTTATGTAGCATTCTGGATATTCTGTTTTAGTTTTGAATGATTGTTTTATGCTTAACACAGATCACATTTATGTATTTTTGTTATTCTTTATGTTTACCTGCCCTTTTTAAATATAAATCTCTTGAGGCTAGGTTCAGGTGATGTATGTATGTGTACATGCATGCATGGTATGTGTGTGTTTTACCAATGGATCATCATGTGGTAGCATCAATAAACATGCTCTAAAAAGGAAAAAAAAAGAAACCTGAAGGTGCCCTAACAAAGATGAGAACATTGAAGATAACCTGGAAACTCTTTTATGAAAAGAAGAACAAATATTCTAAGCGTGGCAGAGGACATTGGAATAATATGGTGTCTGCCTTTAAATTTTTGAAAGATCTGAGATGAGTAAGTGGTACTCAAAGAAGTTGTTCAGTTGCTAAGTTATGTCCAACTCTTTGTGACCCCATGGACTGCAGCATGCCAGGCCCTCTATCCTCCACTATCTCCCAGAGTTTGCTCAAATTCATGCCCACGGAGTTGGCAATGCTATCTAGCCATCTCATCCTGTGCCTGAATTTTCTCCTTTTGCTTTCAATCTTTCCCAGCATCAGGGTCTTTTCCATTGAGTCGGCTCCTTGCATCAGCTGACCAAAGTATTAGAATTCAGATTTGGCATCAGGTCCTTCCAATGAATATTCAGGGTTGATTTCCTTTAGGATTGACTGGTTTGATCTCCTTGCAGTCCAAGGGACTCCCAAGAGTCTTCTCCAACACCACAGTTCAAAAGCATCAGTTCCTCAGCACTCAGCCTCCTTTATGGTCCAACTCTCACATACATAACTACTAGAAAAACCACAGCTTTGACTAGACAGATCGTTGTCAGCAAAGTGATGTCCCTGCTTTTTAATACGCTCTATAGGTTTGTCATAGCTTTTCCTCCAAGGAGCAAGTGTCTTTTAATTTCACGGTTGCAGTTACCATCTGTGGTGATTTTGGAGTCTAAGAGAATATGATCTGTCACTGTTCCCAATTTTCCCCATCTATTTGCCATGAAGTGATAGGATCAGATGCTATGACCTTAGTTTTCTGAATGTTGTGTTTAATACCAGGTTTCTCACTCTCCTCTTTCACTTTCATCGAGGCTCTTTAGTTCTTCTTTGCTATCTGCCATTGGAGTGGTGTCATCTGCATTTTTGAGGTTGTTGATACTTCTCCTGACAATCTTGATTCCAGGCTGTAATTCATTCAGCCCAGCATTTCACATGATGTACTCTGCATATAAGCTAAATAAGCAGTGTGACAATATACAGCCTTG
Source organism: Bison bison bison (assembly GCF_000754665.1). Lineage (NCBI taxonomy): Eukaryota > Metazoa > Chordata > Mammalia > Artiodactyla > Bovidae > Bison > Bison bison. The sequence continues at coordinate 4,782,999 of NW_011495049.1, read as the reverse complement.
ATGTACTCCTTTCCCAATTTTTCCATGTCTGGTTCTAACCGTTGCTTCTTGTCCTGCATTTGGCTTCTTAGGAGGCAGGTAAGGAGATCTGGTATTCCCATCTCTTTAAGAATTTTCCAGTCTGTTGTGATCCATACAGTCAAAGGCTTTAGTGTAGTCAATCAAGCAGTGGATGTTTCTCTCGAATTCTCTTGCTTTCTCTACGATCCAACAGATGTTGGCAATTTGATTTCTAGTTCCTCTGCCTTTCCTAAATCTAGTTTGTACATTGAAGTTCTCAGTTCACATACTGCTAAAGACTAGCTTGTAGGATTTTGAGCATTACCTTGGTAGCATTTGAAATGAACATAACTGTATGGTAGTATGAAACTTCTTTGGCGTTGCCCTTTTTGACACTGGATTGAAAACTGACCCTATTTTTCTTTAGCCTTTCAAATTGAGCTTTGGGCTTCCTAGGTGGTACTAGTGGTAAAGAACCCACCTGCCAATGCAGGAGACGTAAGAGATGCAGGTCCGATCCCTGGGTTGGGAAGATCCCCTGGAGAGGAGCACAGCAACCTACTTCAGTATTCTTGCCTAGAAAATTCCATGGACAGAGGAGCCTGGTGGGCTACAGTTCATGGGGTCGCAAAGAATCAGACATGACTGAAGCAACTTAGCAGGCACACATGAACATCTCTTGGGCATTATACAAGGAGTTTCAGTTGGGTGGGAGGGGAGATGGCTAACTTGTAAGGTTTCTCACAAATTTGAAAGGATAAGATATTCTCATTATACAAATATTACCAAACTCCTGGGAACCTTACTCAGTGCCTTGTCTGGTCATGTCAAATTAGTACCATTCTTGGGAGATAGGGCTATACTGAACCATGTAAAAGTCAGAAATTCTTGCCTGAGCCAAACACTATAACTGATGGCAAGTTTGCCTGTAATGATATGCAACAGAGCCTCATTCTCTTAAATATGTAAGAACCAGGCAATCACAACTTGGGCCAATATAAGAAAGAAGCATTCGGCTGATATATAGCACATGCAAGTCAAATTCCTACCTTTTTCTTCTGCTCTCTTTTCCTTCCCAAGAATAGAGCTTTAAAACACCTTTTGAAATAAGTGAGCCATTGTCTGGCATTTAAAGAACTTTTTTTTATATATCTAGATATATTTAGAATTCCGTATGGCTTGAAGTAATGATTTATATAACTAGTTTTATATTTGCATGTGGGCTGAAGCATGTATACATGTATATGTAAATGTAAATTTTTAATTATTTACTGTGAGCAGAACTAGGTTTGGTATGCTGTATATATTCTAAAGAAGATAGCTCTAATATTTTATTCCAATCCTTCTCTTATTTGAAGGGCTGTGGCTCAGATGGTAAAGAATCAGCCTGCAATGTGAGAGACCTGGGTTCAGTCCCTGGGTTGGTAAGATCTGCTGGAGAAAGGCATAGCAGCCCACTCCAGTATTCTTGCCTGGCAAAGAGCCAGACACGACTGAGCAACTAGTGGGTGCTCAAATGTTTCAGTCATGTCTGACTCTTTGCAACCCTAGGGACTGTAGCCTGCCAGGCTCCTCCGTCCATGGGGATTCTCCAGGCAAGAATACTGGAGTGGGTTGCCTTGTCCTCCTCTAGTGGATCATCCCAATCCAGAAATGGAAGCAGCATCTCATGCATTTCCTTCATTGTAGACGGAGTCTTTACTGCTGAACCACGGAAGCCCTTACCTCTTCTCCAAAAATCTAGATCACATTCTTTCTACTTAAGCCCCACCATATTTACAATTCATACCCAATTTTATTTTCTTGTATTATTTTTTTCTGGCTATGTAAATTCAGCTTTCCAGGCAGCATTATGTACTGAGCACTGCATTGAACGAAAGTGAAAGTCACTTAGTCCTTTTGGACTCTTTGCTATCCCATTAACTATGCACTCTATGGACTTCTCCAGGCCAGTATACTGGAGTGGGTAGCCGTTCTTTTCTCCAGGGGATCTTCCCAACCCAAGGATAGAATCCTGGTTTCCTACACTGCAGACAGATTCTTCATCAGCTGAACCACCAGGGAAGCCCATTACAGTGATTGTAAGTGATGGTAAGGAATTTCCATTTGACTATAAGCTATGTAAGGCAGTTAGGGTGCTGTCCTCCAGTGCAAACCCATCAAGAGCCCAGCACAAACCTGGGCACATAATTTTTTTTTTAACATTTAGAATCAAAGGTGAGCTTTTGTATTATTTTTTAATTGAAAGAAAATTTCTTTACAATTTTGTGTTGGTTTCTGCTGTATGGGAATGCTGATCAGTCATTCATATATATATATATATATATATATATATATCCCTCTCTTGAGCCTCTGCACCCCATTCCACTCTTCTAGGTCATCAGACACCAGGCTGGGCTCCCTATATTATACAGCAGCTTCCTGCTATCTATCTGTTTTATATTTGATTGTGTGTATATGTTAATGTGACTTTCTTAGTTCATTGCACCCGCTCCTTCTTCCACTATGTTCACAAGTCCATTCTTACATCTGCATCTCCATTCCTTCCATTCAAATAGGTTTATCAGTACCATTTTTCTAGATTTCATATGTATGCATTAATATGTAATATTTGTTTTTCTCTTTCTGATCTGCTTCACTCTGTATAAAAGGCTCTAGGTTCAGCGATGATCAAAAAGTCTACCAATAATAAATGCTGGAGAGGATGTGGTGAAGAGGGAACCTTCCTGTACCGATGGTGGGGACATTAACTGATAACAGCCTATGTGAAGAACAGCATGGAGACTCCTTAAAAAGCTAGGAATAAAGCTACTACATGGCCCACCAATCCCACCTCTGGGCATATACCCTGAAATAGCTCAGCTTTTGGGGAGAAAAGGGAACTTTTTCTCTGGTAATTGCCATCATTTCCTCAAATGCATCTGTGGAAACCCCTGGGGCTTCAAGTCAATGCTTAGATTCTTTAAAATGTGTTTTTACAAAGGAATTCATCTATAATCAAAGCAGCAGTAATGAGTCAACCTGGGAAACCTGATAATTTCTCCGAAGGGTTAAATTGTTTCAAATCAGAAGTCAAAATTATATTTATACTAATGACAACCTTAAAAATGTAACACAGCATCCAATTTTTGCATAAAAATTACACATTTTAAATACCAAAAGCTTGATGTGAATTTTACACTCTGTTTATGTTAAACCCAAAAAGTGAACTTAAAAGTAATCATGTAAATTGAATGATAATAAGAGTTCTTTTATATTTTTAGACTACTTCAAATGAATAATTTAAAAGGCATCAAGCAAAATATTTTATTAACATAAAGTTAATGGTATATTTTTATAGTACCTGATTTTCAAAAATTTGCACTAAGACATTATCATAATCAGCTCATGTCAGTTGTGTGCCATTTTATATACACTATTTTTGAATAAAGTTAATGCACTCATTGGCATAGAAGCTCAGTTTAAATCTCATTCCTGAACTATCACTGCTAGTCTTATTAAAATACTTTTAATTTGCCAACTTCTACGTAAATCTGAGGTAAAGATTGCTTCACTCATTGAAAGGTAATTTCTATCCATGGTGTTTCTGACTATATAATGAGGTCAAATAAAAAGTCTGAGTCGTTTTTGTTAAAATAGGAGGGAAATCATAAGAATCGGCAGGTTACCCACCATGAAATGGAGCAGAGAGTATTTTTACTCAGAAATTACATCGTGAAACAAATAAAACTTTATGGTGGTTACTCTTCTGTAAATTAGATATTTATTCCTTTCCCATTACTGTGCCTTTTCTCCATGGCTTAAATTGTAATATAAATCTGTAAATTCCATGTGCCAAAGAGAACCAGTTTATATCCAAATATGAAGTTTCATATATAATAATTGTATAACAGATTATATTTTTGATATGAATCTGGGCAATTATTCAGTAATTTCTCTTTTATATATTAAAAAGAATAGAATAAATGGCCTTCTATGTTATAAACTATTCTGTCCTCCTAATTAACTTCTGGCATATAACAGTATAATTTTACTGACCTTATACTGCTACTGCTTAGTCACTTCAGTCATATCTGACTCTGTGCGACCCCATAGACGGCAGCCCACCAGGCTCCCCTGTCCCTGGGACCTTATGGTTAGGGATAAAAGACACTTGAGTGACAAAGTCAGTTTGAAATTTGATTCAGTCCCTTTCTCTTTCCATTAGTTAATTCAGCAATTTCCACCATCAAACAATGAATTTTCTAAGGATATTTCATCACAGATACTACAATCTATGGACACTCAACTGGATAAGCATCAGATCTACTTTTTTGAGTACCCAGAAAAAAAAAAAAAAAAAAACCCACCGCCCTACTCGAGAATTTCAAACACACTTATGGTTCGTTCGTACTCAGTCATTTTTATGTCATTTTCTTGACTTTCTCCTTGTCTTCTACCCAGGTACCAGAAAAAGTATCATTTTCCATCCTTAATTTGCCACAGCAAGTATCACTGGTATTTTGTACCTGAATCAAAGGTCCAGAACAGTCCTTTAGAAGGCTTTAAATAAATAAATGGATGTGGGCAAAGAATATCTTTCTTACTGCTCCTGAGAATTTCTTTAAACTCCCATTGGTTGTCCATGAACAAAGAATTTTTTTTTTCTATTTCTCTTGATGTTTTACACTTTGTTTTCTTAGCATCTATTTTTTTTCCCTCCTCTAGTGTATGTGTTTTAGTCTAATAGTGCTTTCGAGTGTCCAGATACTGCTGTGATAAGTGCCACAGAAATACTTATGTGGAAAGATAGATTACTCTGAACTGGCTTCCATTCTCCTTTTTCCAAACAAAACTTCTAGTGACAGAAAAAAGAAAAAAACATGCCACCAGCTTATGAAAATCAATGGTGTTTTTATATGCATAAGGAATAAGGAATTATGTCAAAGGGAGTGATAAAATCAATACCTGAGCCTTGGAAGATGGAATCTTCTCTTTAGAAGAAAATAGTTTTCAAAATAAAAAAAGAGATGAAAAGGCTTCAGATGCATGGCAGGTCTTTGGGAATTTCACCCACATAGGTTGTCAGTAATCGGGTTCCCTTTTCTTTAAACTTAAAAGGAATTAAAGGTGAATAAATTTCTCAAACACTATGAAAGACACGCACAGAAAGTAGCCCAATGAAGGATGGTAACTAACCAGTTGATGAGAGGCTGTAGATTCAGGGCTCCAGAAACAAACTTGGCATGTTTAATTACCCTATCAAAAGACTTGGAACTTTGATAATATACTATGTAAAATTGCTATAACATTTGAGAATAGTCTGAATTAAAAATTCCAATTGATGGTGAGTCAAAATGAAATCTAAAAAGATGAGGAGGGCGAATATGATGTCCCAGGAGTTTTCCTTCAGTACTTCAGTGTGTTTATAATCACCCAGTAAACATCTGAAGCCCCAACATGTTCAAATGATTAATTTAAAAAAGAAACAAAGCAAGAGGAATTTGGTCTGTGCAGTCCAGTGGCCTACTTCAAAGATTCCATGAGAAGAGAACACTTTGTGATGGAAATTCTTTTCCTCTGGGGTTTCCCATTGCCATTCCATATTCAAGATGCTTTTACCATATTTTTCCTGGCATAGTCTAACTTTCTCCTCTAAAGGGGCCAGACAACCATTGAAAAAAAGAAAGAGAGATGATAGAAATTGTTACAGAGTTTCGGTTTCATGGAAACCATGTCACCTTGGGGAGCCAATGCTATGCCTTTGCTGTAAGATCCACATCCTGGTAAGTCGCTTTGCATAATGTTTGTGTGCTTTGAAACCAAGGAGGAACATTTTAATTAAATTTGAGTTCTATTTTGCTCATTCCTGTCAACCACAGACTATTTATGCAACTGCTTAAAAGTCAGTTTATCCTAGGAATGTACTATTCTTCCCAACCGGATTTTTTAACTTTCCACTATATCCCCAAATTTACCTCCAAAACTCTGTGTGTTTTTCTGTCACTGTATTATTATGTTGATGTATTCAGACCTTGTGACGGCTGTTTATTGCCTACTTTGAATCCTCTACTAGACTGCAAGCCTTGAAAAACTGGAATGTATCTCCTTCCACCGGCCCCCATAGCCATCTCTCAGAACTACCCACTGGCTCTTCACTTCCCTGATTATTTTCATGACTTGGATTTGTAGGGGCTCTCCTCTTTCCTGAGATGCATTTTCCTCCCTTGTTCAGCTGGAAGTTCCAACTACCTTCTCTGGGAATTTGCCCCAGTCCCACCCCATCCTAGCTGACCTAGCAGGATGTAATGTTTCATTGAGGGGACACTTCGCACGTAACTTCCACTCAGCACACATCATACAATAATCCGAATTGTCCCCTGTCCGCCATTTCTTAAACATGCTGCTTTATGTCATAAGGACTTCCCCAGTGTCTCAGACGGTAAAGCGTCTGCCTACAGTGCGGGAGACCTGGGTTCAATCCCTGGGTCAGGAAGATCTCCTGGAGAAGGAAATGGCAACCCACTCCAGTACTCTTGCCTGGAAAATCCTACGGACAGAGGAGCCTGGTAGGCTACAGTCCATGGGGTCACAAAGAGTCGGACACCACTGAGTGACTTCACTTTCACTTTCACTTTATGCCATAAGTATTTAGCAAAACTCTCGGGCTTCCCAGGTGGTGGTAGTGGTAAAAAAAAAAAAAAAAAAAAGTCCACCTGTTAATGCAGGAGACTCAGGTTTGATCTTTGGGTTGGGAAGATCCCCTGGAGAAGGAAATGTCAAACCACTCCTGTATTCTTGACTGGAAAATCCCATGAACAGAGGAGCCTAATGGGCTATACAGTCCGTGGGGTCACAGAGTTGGACATGTCTAAGAACACACTACTATTATTGGCATAAAAGCAGATGCTAGAATGATATTTGTTGCTTGCCTTTGTATATTTCATATTACCTCACACAATTATTTGTTTTAAACAGATATTGAATAAGACTGACGAAGCAGAATGACGTATTTTCCTAAAATTATCTTCCCAGTTGTGAAATAAGAATGATGTGAATAAACATTTTGGACTGTTTATCACAATCTGCATTTCCCTGATTTGTCCTTGTTCCTATACAATGCATCTGCACCAAGGCACCTAACCCAAACTGAAGCAACGGAGATTAATTTGCCAAAAATGAAGATGGGTAAAGGAAAGCTAGAGGTTTCCATTGAGATTTTGCCTTTGGGTGACTGGACTTGCGTAGCATGAAACTTTGATCTGCCAATGACTGTTCAACTGGGCAGACAGAAGAGACTAAAGGAGCTAGAGTAGAGAGATATTTAGAGAGGAACAGAAAGGAAATGTGGAAGGGAAAAATCTAGACAGTCTTCCTGCTGGTAGTTCAGGACATTTTCAAGGGACTGACTATATCTCCTTAGGTTTTGTGGGATATTCCTGTCCATTTATAGTGAACTCTCCCTGTTCTATCTAGCCCGGTTTGGTTTGCTATTTATGACAAAAAGATTCCTTACTTAGGATGTTTCAGGAGAACATCCTAAGTATACAAAATATCTTAGTGAAGATGACAGTCAAGATGGTCCTTAATTCACCTCTCACCACCTATGCTGCTGCTGCTAATAAGTCGCTTCAGTCGTGTCCAACTCTGTGCGACCCCATAGATGGCAGCCCATCAGGCTCCACCGTCCCTGGGATTCTCCAGGCAAGAACACTGGAGTGGGTTGCCCTTTCCTTCTCCAGTGCATCAAAGTGAAAAGTGAAAGTGAAGTTGCTCAGTCGTGTCCGACTCTTAGCGACCTCATGGACTGCAGCCTACCAGGCTCCTCCGTCCACAGGATTTTTCAGGCAAGAGTACTGGAGTGGGGTGCCATTGCTCACCTATAGGAGTTGACTATTGATGCTGTAACAAATTATCTCATATTGAATGGCTTAAAACAATATAGATTTACTGTTTTTCATCAGACACAGGTTAAAGTCACAGTGTTGCATGGCTGAGTTCCTTTCTGGCGTCCCTAGGGGAGGATGCATTTCCTTGTTTTTTAATAGCTCCAAAAAGCTGCCTTCATTCCTAGGCTCATGGTCTCCTTCCCCCGTCTTCAAAGTCATCAACAGCAGATTCAGTTCTTCTCACATCACATCACTGTGACCTCCTCCTCTGCCTCACTCTTCCAATACTGATTCTTGTATTGAAAAGAATTATATGATTACATTGGACCATCCCAGATAACCCTGGATAATACCCCTATTTCAAATTCCTTAATTTAATCACATCTTCAAAGTCCCATTCAGGAGACATTTAAGGAAACATATTCACATATTCTGGGGATTAGGATATGAACATTTTTAAAGGTGGGGAGGCCTTATTCAACTTACTACACTGCCTCTTAACCCTCAGAACATAGCCGTTATTACTTGCTTTGTTGGGTAAAAGTCCACACCCTCTCAAAACAAAACAGAAAAAAAAAAAAAAAACCTAGAATACAAGTTCCATAAAAGCTTGAAGTTTGTCTTGTTGATTGCCATTTCTCCCAGTGCCTACAAAAGGATCTGGTATAGTACAGGTATTCAATACGCTCTGATAAAAATAAATTTAATCAGCTCCCCATAAGCCCTGGTACTTTTTCTATCTTTTATTAGAAAAGATTTATAGCAATATAACATCAATATATGATCTCTGCTATTTAAGGTCTCACCTTGTCAGAGGCTTACAATGTTTACATGCATGGGTTTTGAGTCAGTCAGATCTGGTTTAAATCCTCTCTTCATGGACTCACTATTTCCTTGCATGAAACAGAAAATGCAAAGCACCCAGAATAATTTACTAAGTACCAAACACTGTTCTAACCACTTTACACCCATGTTCTTATTTTATTTTCATAAAGGCGCTTCAAGGTGGAATCAGGACAGGATTCCCAAAGAGGGTTTAATAGGACATGAGCATATCCTCTTGCTTAGTCTGTGGTAGACAGCATAATGCCTGACTTCAATGTCTCAATCCTCCAAAACAAGTTACCCCTGCTCTCTGAAAGCAGAGTGCTTCTACAAAGTCTTTTGTAAGCTGAAATGGTGTAGTGAAGAAGTAATTACTTTAGGACCCATCCTGTTAAGTGATGCACAAAATAAATCGAGATGAAGCACAGATGCTCACAGACACAGTTCAAAGCTAAGGTGGATTGATCTGAGATGCTGAGAGTAGTTCTCAGGAAAGATGCTTGGGGAAATGCATTTTCCTTTTGCACCTTTTTTAATTTTTTTGTAAAAGTAAAAATCCTCTTCAGATTTCTTTCAATTCATGAAAATAGGTACTAATGTCGGTTTGCATAAAAGCAAAGTTGTGTAAAATGAACTTTTGAAAAGCAAAGGGTACCTACACATCCCTGGAAACTGTGAACATGCTATATTACATGCCAGAAGGAAATTAATGTTGTAGATACAATTAAGGTTGCTAATCAGTTGACCTTAAGGTAAAGAGATTATCCTAGATTATCCAGGTGGGTTGAATGTAATAACAGAGGTCCCTAAAAGTGGAAGAGGGAAGCAGGAAGGAGTCATAGAAAGATGTTACAATGAAAGGATGCCCAGAGAAATGAAATGCTGCTGACTTTAAAGATTAAGAAAGGAGATCATGAGCCAAGGAACATGAACAGGCTCTAGAACGTGGAAAAAGAAAAGCAATGAATTTACCCTCTAGAGCCTCCTGGAAAAAAAAAAAAAAAGCAGCCCTGTTAACACCTTGATTTTATTCCAGTGAGACCATGTTGGAGTTTCTGACCTACAGGACAATTAGGAAATAAATATGTGTTGTTTTAAGCCACTAAGTTTGTGGTAACCTGTTACAGGGAAAATAAAAAATACTAAGCCATTTCTAATTTCACCTTAAGCATATCACACTTTCATCTTATTTCCCTCAATCTGTTGTCTTGCTCTTGCTTTTTGCATTTTTTCTGCAATTGCTTTTTTCCTCTTCCCATTCCAAGTTTGGGTACCTAAGTCCACGGGACTGGGAAGCACAACCTTGCCTGAAAGTTGAACAATGTCTCAGGAACATGGACAGTAGTATCATTTACTCAGGAAACCAGAAATAAGTTACACTATTATTTTACAAACAATTTCATTTCTAAATTAATTTCTTAATTTTGCTTCTTTTTTTTCCCCAAAACTCCTTTCTTCATATATTCCCTGATCCCTCAAGCCAATCCTCTCTAGCATCAGATACTGTATTGTTAATTGATCAATTGTTTGAAGACTCTCATTAGCACCCTGTGGTGCTAAGTAAAGGACCATTGTTTACTTTTTATTATTTGATTTGTCCTTTTGACAGGCTCACTTCCTGGTTTCTTATTTCTGCTGCTGTTCTCTGTTTTGTCCTCAAAAAAAAAAAAAAAAAAATTTGCAGAAAATATGTGTGGACTGCAAATTCTTGCTATTCAGCTTCAGTTGGACCCCATCTGTGAGCCATTTATATCATTAGGCTAAACCATATAAAATTTTTGCATGCCAGAGTAATACATTACATTTGAAATGGTCAAATTACAAGCAGTTTTATAAGATTTGACCTGATTTTAATTACAAATAATATTTCCAGTAGAGATTTTAAAAATTGTGTCACCACCATCAAATTAACAACCTCACACTTGTACTTTCTCCTTACGTTATTTCATACTGGATAGGTTGAATGATCACAATAAAGAGTTCAATTTTTCCTCTTCTTCATAATTTCTCTACTTTTTTCATTATATCAGCTTTTTCTCTGCCCTCCGAGAAGTTTCACTGGCCTCAGATTTAACAAGATCTGCCCATACCTTTGCTTCTCAAGTCCTAACATCTCATCTGGAATATTGGTTCTTAATTATCCTTCATATTCACCTTTACCATCTGACTATGTCCCTGATCTCTACCTTCATGTTTACTCATGTCCCTTTTTTAAAAATAAAATTGCTCTCGACACTGCCAACTTTTCTACATTCTCCATCTGCACTTTTCCTAACCCCGCCTAGAAGGGTTTCAGCTCTCACTGCTCACAACAAACCATTCTCTCAAGGCTCACTGAAGAATTAATTGACAAACTTGATGTCCTTTTTCTCTTCAAAGTCATCCCTACCCCTGCAGCTTTCACAATAGTTTGCAATGTGTGTCTGTTCCTCAACGCTACCCACTCATTTCTCTACTCCTTGACTCCTTTACTAGCAGCTGAGATGGTCAGTTTTGCTCTTTTGTTATTACAGTGCCTTCTTCATATCTCTGCCTAGTCTTTCCTCTTAGTTCTATACGCTCATTTTCCATTGTCCTTTCAAATTTCTGTATTTTCCCAGTATTGAGTTGAAAATTCAGTTTACTTCTGTTTGTTCCCTCTCCTAGGTCCTCTCCATTTTCTCTCCCTAATATATCTTATGCCTCTCTTCTTTTAAAACATTAAAATATTGGGTGGAAGAGGCCCACCAGAAGTGTATTCAAAAATCAATACTCTTAAACCATAATCTGTGTGTCTTGGGAGTGGATGCTGGGTTCAGCAGTTCAATATGCATGGTCAACATTTATATTTTATTATTTTCTTGTAGCTCTACTTTACATATTAGCATATTAAAGACTCTGAAAAGCCCTTCAGTTAATAAACCTGTTTAACTTTGTCTAACCCAATGTTCCCAAACTGATTTGACCTTGTAAATATTTTGTTCATCATTTTTAATAACATTCTGTTGAACACACAAGGAAATGTCATAATAGAATAGACATTTTCTTTGGAGTCTGACAAACATGTTCAAATTCTGATTTTGCTACTTATTAGCTCTGTGGGCAAGCTATTTAGCCTCTCTGAGCTTCTACTTCTTCAGAATTAATAACAACTACCTTGAAACCATCTTCTGAGGATTAGAGAGAGTGCATTAATACACTCCACATGGTATTGAGCACACAGTAAATGTACCATAAATGTTAGCATCATCAATGTCATTATTATTATTGCATTATATTTATGATGTATCTTACACTATATTACAGTATACTTTGATGTCTCAGTGACTCATATTCCTGGTAGAATGTCTTATACATTTCTTTGTCCCATAAATACTGGGATGAAGGCATGCTGGATGTACTAGAATGGTGAGATACAGGAAAATAATGAGTTATTTAAGTTATTTTGTTATGTCACATCACATAATGACCAAAACTGAGTTGAAGAGGAGAAATTTCTCTACCAATAAATTAACACTCAAGCCAGTGTCTAAAAACCACACCTGTTTTTCAGTGGAAGAATTCTCAGTTAACCATTGTTTTATAAGCAGTTTGGAAAACAGTTTGGGAATTAAAATGTATTATTTTCATCATTAACTGCTGTTTTTGAAATAGTTACTTGAATGAATTTATTTTCCTCTCTTTTATTGTATACTACTGTGTTTGGTATTCTTATTAAAACAGTGTTCATCCACAGCCATGGAACAATGGGGTTCCTACTATGCCTTCCAACCACGCTTACAGCATTTCAAAAGGATGTCACACAGTTGTTCTGACAGTGCAGAGGTACACACATCTCCAAGACAAACAGAGATTCTAGGACTTCTTTGGTTTTCATGTTGATTTGATTGATAGAACTTCCAAGGTTTAGTTACCTAGAAAATAAACTATGGCCAAGAAAATAATACCACATTCTATGCGATAAAATAACAAATTTGTTTTAGCAGCAAGCATGGTAAAATAAATAATGTAGTACACATAACATCATAGTAGAATAAATAAACCAATGGAAAGCGTACTTAAACGTACATCATCAATATCTAAGTCTCAATCCAAATGGCCAAATTTGTTTGCACAAAAACCGTCAAACCAGTTTTTCTGAATTGAATTGAGAACAATAATTTGCACTAATAAATAATTTTTCAATGTGCTGGTAAATGAAACTCTAACCTTCAATTCCCCCTCCCCGCTCCGACCTACTGGTCATCTCAATCTAGTTATACATGACATGCTGGTCATGATGACAATCAACCAACTTCCAGTTCTTGCTGAAACCTGCTCATCAACAATCTCTAGCTAAGGAAGCAATAATCAGCAATCAGGCTACTACCTGTGCCAGAGCAAGACTAACTCAACAAACAGACCTTGTATTTGGTATTCTTTCTGCCTGGAATGCTCTTTTCTCAGGAGCATTGTAGTGTTTTAGTTAAAGGACAGAATTTGGGTTCAAATTCTAGTTCTGGCACTTACACTGACCTTGAACAAATGACTTCATCCCTGTGTTTCAGATTCCTGTCATGTAAAACCAATTCATAATACTATCTATCTGTAAAGTGATTTTGAGGATTAAATAAGTTGGTATAGGTAACACACATAGAGTGATGTCTGCAAAGGGTAGCACTCTGTGTGTTTGCTTCTATCATCATGCTTATCACCACCACCATCATCATCATCATCATTTTCATCAGCAGCAGCAGCTTTGCATGACTGACTCCTTTACTTCCTACAGGCCTTGGTTTGACTATTTCCTCTCCAGAGAGGCCTGAACTCACCAACCCATCTAAGATCAGATCAGATCAGTCTCTCAGTCGTGTCCGACTCTTTGCGACCCCATGAATCGCAGCACGCCAGGCCTCCCTGTCCATCACCTACTCCCG
>NW_011495049.1:4769215-4769311 GCF_000754665.1 Bison bison bison | reverse complement strand
GCCTTCTTCACAGTCCAACTCTCACATCCATACATGACCACAGGAAAAACCATAGCCTTGACTAGATAAACCTTTGTTGGCAAAGTAATGTCTTAA
>NW_011495049.1:4739652-4769115 GCF_000754665.1 Bison bison bison | reverse complement strand
TGTTTCCACTGTTTCCCCATCTATTTCCCATGAAGTGATGGGACCGGATGCCATGATCTTCGTTTTCTGAACGTTGAGCTTTAAGCCAACTTTTTCACTCTCCACTTTCACTTTCATCAAGAGGCTTTTGAGTTCCTCTTTATTTTCTGCCATAAGGGTGGTGTCATCTGCATATCTGAGGTTATTGATATTTCTCCCGGCAATCTTGATTCCAGCTTGTGTTTCTTCCAGTCCAGCATTTCTCATGAGGTACTCTGCATATAAGTTAAATAAACAGGGTGACAATATACAGCCTTGATGTACTCCTTTTCCTATTTGGAACCAGTCTGTTGTTCCATGTCCAGTTCTAACTGTTGCTTCCTGACCTGCATACAAATTTCTCAAGAGGCAGATCAGGTGGTCTGGTATTCCCATCTCTTGAAGAATTTTCCACAGTTTATTGTGATCCACACAGTCAAAGCCTTTGGCATAATCTAAAGAAGCCCTCAAATTATTTCTTTCAAGCACTTATCAATTCTTCATTTTCTTTCTTCTTTTCCATTTTAAGAACAGGGTCTTATCATTTATTCCGTTTTCCATCTCCACTGCCTAATGGAGAACCTTGAGTATAGTAGGTACTCAATAAAATATTGAACTGGTACCCCCATGATATGGCTTTAGTTTTAAAATCTCTACCTAATAGTATAAACCAGTAGAAATGGCTCTTTCCAAGATTTGGTCTGAATAACATATAGGTAGGTACAGGTTGGTTGTGAGTGAGAGAAGAATTCAGTGGACACTAAATTAACATCAAGCTGTGATCAGCTAGATCCTCGAGAAGTTGAAGGTTTTGAGTTACCTGCCATGTGTACCCATACAGTAAATTTCCATTTAATTTGGCCTGACTGGGTCTCTGTTCCTATCAGAGATGCTTAAATGACAGAACTGCAAGTTCTTTGTTCCAGAACTCTATTTCAGCTCAGACTGACTTATTTAGTGGTGACAGAAAACACATAAAACACATAATTTATTCTATTCCCTCAAAGTTGAAAGTCAATTTAGAAAGTTGAAATTTGTAACCAGCCTGGGTAAATAATGAAAAGTGTAAGAGAAATCAACAATTTTCCATGGTCTCATGGGGCCTTATATTTATCAGTTCATTAAAATGACCTGACGTGTTGAACTTTCTTTCTCCAGGGGATACTTAAAAATTCTATATTTCCCAGAGGCATAGCCATATTGTTTTACTCTCATTTTTTGATGGGAAAAATAAGGACACAAGCAAGCCAATTAACTTTACTGAGTTCAGAGCCATTAGAATGTTAAAGTAAACCTGGCCTTCCACCAATTTTACTTTAAAGGTGAAGAAAATGAGGCCCAGAAAGAAAAATGCCTTGCCCAAATTTACCCACAGCTAGTTTAGGTCTTTTTCCTATAAAGACTGTATCATCCTTCACTACAAATTCAAAAAGTAAGCTCATGGTAGAATTCAGATCAAAGTCATAAACAGAATATAGCTACATACATATGTGCTCAGTTGCTTCAGTTGTGTCTGATACTTTGTGCCTCTATGGACTGTAGCCCACCAGGCTCCTCTGTCCATGGATTCTCCAGGGAAGAATACAGGAGTGGGTTTCCTTGCTCTCTTCCAGGGGATCTTCCTGACCCAGGGATTGAATTCATGTCTCCTGCATTTCTGATAGATGCTTTACCTCTGAGCCACTGGGGAAGACCCAGAATATTGGTACACTGACTGATAAAGACAAAAACTAGCAATGGTCCTAGCAGTGATCAGTAATTGAGTGCTTATTTGATCCTGACACTCTGATTAGTCATTTGTTCATGTTAAACACAAGACACCCTCATGAAGTAAGTTATCATTATTGCCACTTCACAGATGGGGAAAGACGTTTTAGTGGGGTTACCTTGAGTGTGATCTCTCAGCTAATAAACTGCTGAATTGGTGATGGACTTCTGATGTGGTTGCAAACCCCACACTCCTAACTGTGAGGCAAGCTGTAGCCTCGGGAGCAAGTTTTGGATCACTGCCTGTTACTGTATGGCCAGAGTTAAGAATAGTTTTTACATTTTAAATGACTAGGAGCCAAAAAGAATAGTTCTTCATGGCACTTGAAATTACATGAAATTCAAGCTCCTGTGTCCACAATAACTAAAGCTTTATTGGAACAAAGCCACACTCCTTCCTTTACATTTTTTCTGTGGTTGCTTGCTGCAACTAGAGCAGAATGGAGTAGTAACGACAGGGCCCACATACACTTCAAAGCCTAAAATGTTGATGATCTGGCCTTTACTGAATCTGCAATTCCTTTAATCACAAAGTTCTTAATAATTATCTATATTCCTGCCAAAACTAATCTTTAGAAAGAAAACTACAGTAAAACAAATGGGGTGAAAATAAGAAACAGCAGCTATACAAGAACAAATGCCTGACTCTCCAACACTGGGACAACTACATTTATGAATGGAGAATGATGTTCAAGAGCAATGATCTGGCACAAGGGAAAGAATCTGGTGCAAGGAAAATGAACTCTTTACTACATTCTTAGTCAAGATAACCCTGTTGTCCTTAAACAGATGATAGACATTTCTGTTGGGAAGTGTTTCTCACATAGTTCACCTAATGGAAGCAAAAAAGTAATCACTTCAGATCTGGATCAGTAACTCACAAAGTATGCTCCAAGAACCCCTGGAAATTCCTGAGATCCATTCAGGGGTCTATCAGATCAAAACAGCTTTAATGATGTTCAGTTCAATTCAGGTCAGGTCAGTCACTCAGTCGTGTCCAACTCTTTGCGACCCCATGAATCACAGCATTCCAGGCCTCCCTGTCCATCACCAACTCCCAGAGTTCACCCAGACTCACGTCCATCGAGTCAGTGATGCCATCCAGCCATCTCATCCTCTGTCGCCCACTTCTCCTCCTGCCCCCAATCCCTCCCAGCATCAGAGTCTTTTCCAATGAGTCAACTCTTCACATGAGGTGGCCAAAGTACTGGATTAATAATGTTACTAAGATCTTATTATCCTTTTCATTCTCTCATAAACGTATAGTGGAGTTTTCTAGAGGTTGCATGACAAATGATTTCACAACAGACTAAATGCAGAAGCAGAGATGATAATCCAGGTGTTGTATCTGAGCTACATTTGAAAGAGTTGCATAAATGTTAAAATAATGTCATTCTTTTTGCATTTTTTTTTGTTTTAAAAAACATAGTCATAAAAATTACTGCTGTTCACATAATTTTAATTTTTGAGCTATTAATATTTTGTTTCTCATTTTAAATTTCTAACATGGATAGTATTTGATAGATAAAATTTAGAAGCGTAACAGTTCTTAACCATCTTCAAAGAGTTCAAAACACTAAAAAGATCGAGAACTGATGCTATGCAAATGTCCTCACCCTTCAGTGTTCAACCCAAGCTTCACCACGTACATGATATCTTTGCAACTATTCCTGTCTACTGTACTAGACATTCCCAAACCTGAATCCACATCAGAATCATTTGGAAAGTTTAATAATATCACTTTTCTATGTCCCACACTCTCCAGGAGTAGGGCCCAAATTGCTATATTTTATTCTCAGATAATTCTGGTCTAACTAGTTTTGGATCAGTGCTAGGGAAATCTGGCAAAAATTATGCTGATGTGCTCTTATGGGCTGAATTGTACCCTCACACCCCAATTTATACACTGAAAACCTAATCTAGTGCCTCAGAACATGACTGTACTTTGAAATAGGGTATTTAAAGTGGTAAGTGAGTTAAAAATGAAGTCATGATGATGAGCCCTAATCCAATATGACTGGTGTTCCTTTAAGAGAAGATGATTAGGACACACACACACCAACAGAGGAAAGACCAGGTGAAGGCACTGGAAAACAACAGCCATCTATAACCCAAGGAGGGTGGCTTCAGAAGGAATCAATACCTTGATGCTGCACTCCTACCCTCCATAACCACGAGGAAACAAATGTCTGTTGTGTCAGCCACCAGTCTGCAGTATTTTGTTAGGGCAACCCGAACAAAATAATATAATCTCCTTCTCTGAAATCCTATTCTTCCAGTCTGTATTCTATTTCCTGCATAATTTTTTCACAATCTTTTCTAATCCTGTTGTGTATTTTTTTCCATCTCCTCCACTATAATATATGGGGACAGATAACAGTCCATCTCTCTCTTTTTTTTTTAATTAATTTATTTTTTAATGGAAGGATAACTGCTTTACAGAATTTTGTTGTTTTCTGTCAAACCTCAACATGAGTCAGCCATAGGTATACAAATATCCCCTCCCTCCCAATCCCTACCCCTCTAGGTTGATACAGAGCCTCTGTTTGAGCTTCCTAAGACATACAGCAAATTCTCGTTGGCTATCTATTTTACATATGGTAATGTAAGCTTCCATGTTACTCTCACCATACATCTCATGCCCTCCTCCCCTTTCCCCACGTCCATAAGTCTGTTCTCTATGTCTGTTTCTCCACTGCTGCCCTGCAAATACATTCTTTGGTATCATCTTTATAGATTCCATATATATGCATTAGTATATGATATTTCTCTCTTTCTGACTTACTTCACTCTGTGTAATAGGCTCTAGTTTCATCCACCTCATTAGGACTGACTCAAATGTGTTCCTTTTTATGGCTGAGTTATATTTCATTGTGTATATGTACCACAACTTCTTTATCCATTCATCTGTCAACGGACAGATCAATGCTTCCATGTTCTAGCTATTGTAAATAGTGCTGCAGTGAACAATGGGATACATATCTCTTTTTTTCAATTTTTGTTTCCTTGGGGTATATGCCTAGGAGTGGAATTCCTGGGTCATATGGTGGCTTTATTCCTAGTTTTTTTTCATCTCTTTTATCTATTACAGCATTTTTGATTCCAAATATAGTGCTGGTACATGGTAGGTGATGCATATCTGGAGACTGAATCAATGAATGAAAGTTAACATTTGCACACTTATTTACTTACCTACTTCAGTGTTTCTAGTATGTGTGTTTCTTTTATTCAAAGAGATTATAAATGTCTGGATTGCAGAGACTGTGGTGTGGCTTATCCTCTTCCTATATTTTCTTTGTAAACTTTATAGGTTATGTTTCAAATAAGAAAACTGCTGAAGAAATGACTTGATGTGTAATCAGAGGGCTAACTTTAAATATCTGTTTCCTGGGTTAATGGTAATAGAGAGATGAATGTTTAATATATTTAAAGTATTTTGTGTATATCTGGTCTGGCTGAATTTTAAACTGATTCGGATTTATCTGAGTAAGTCTACTGATGACTAGTCAGTACCACAAGACAGTGTATGTAGTAGCTACTTGCGTGTGTTGATTTGCCTAAGGGTTTTTGGCTTTTGCCTGAATGCTGAGTGAGAAAGTCTATGCAAGTATGCACATGTTCTAGAGATCCTAGGAGACCACTGAAGGGAAAGGAAGAACATCTTCATGTTGCCCACCTCCCTGAATTGGTTTGAAGCCCAAGCAAGGAGGTGGGTTAGGAACAAAAGCTCAAGATGCAGTTTTCATAAACGTTTCTGATATGCTATCAGGTTGCTCTAAATCTGAAGCACTGTGTTGGAAGCCAAGTTACAGTGGAGAGATGCTCACTGTTCTTAAGGGGTCCCAAATTTCCTAAAGGACTGCTGGCTGTGGAACCAGGGCCAGCAATAATAGACTTGGCAGAAATAATGCCATGCTCACAAGGATGCCCTTGGTTGTACCATTAGAGGGTTGTGCTCAAAATTTCCATGAGTAGAAGTCATTGATAAGGAAGTGGGAGAGTAAAGAAGAAAGAGGGTTAGCTTTTCCTGATGGGTAGCTTCATGAGACCATGTGAGGCATGACTGAGGCATAACATAAATGCCAGTGGGAGAGGGGTGACTTTGCAGAAGGTTGGGAGACCCTGAGTTAGCAATGAAGGCAAGAACACAGGAAGAGTGAGTCACTGACTGGAATGTACCCACAGTCTCTGGCGTCATAGGGATATTTTCATCCCTGAGATTTACCTAATGTAATTCTTACATCAAGTCTTGTAGGGTAGGTATCAGTATCTCTTTTGCTATGTTCATAAAATGGGGTTTAGAAAAGTTCAATTACTTGAGGGGAAGTATTGAGTCAGTAGTCCAACATGGTTAAGGATGAGAACTGGATTCAGCTCTAGCTTTGCTACTTATTAGCTGAGTAGGTTATTTATCATCTCTGTGCGCTTCCTCACTTACAAATTAGGGAAGACAATTAACAATAATACTAAAAACACATCTCATAGAGTTGTTAGAGTTAAGTAATTTTTGTGTGAGTAAATTGTTTCAAGAGTCCCTGGCACAAATTAACAGTCACTAAGAGTTATTTTCATTATATTGGGTCACATGACAAGAAAATGGCATATTTGGAAATGATGACTCTGATTTTTCTAACTGTAAAGTCTGTATTCCTGAGAATTAGATTATATTATGATAACAACTTTAATAACTACTTCTCCTCCTGCTCCTCTGCCTCCTTCTCATTTTCTTCTTCTGTACATTGTGTTTTTTCCTCTCATATGTTCCTTCTATATTCACCTATAGAGTGCACGGTAGAAGGTTCTAAGATAAATGACTGCTAAGTCATGCTTTGCTGACTGACAACAGAATTTATCATTCATTTATTCATTTCTCACAAAACACAAGGCAATGAGCTACCAAAACAAACAAGCTACAATCATTATTTTGGAAAACTTCAGAAAACTCTTTTTCAACTTACACACGAAGGCAGCAGGGGCCCTTCTCTTGCCCTCTACATCTTCCTGAGAGCTAATGGGAAGCAGCACCTGACAAGACGATTTTCAGGTAATCTCCAGCTTCAATGCAATAAATGTGTAGGTACTGAACTTGAAAGCTTGTGACATTTGACAGAATATCAATGAAATTGTTATGCACAGCTATGGTTTGGACTGACTATGTAAAATTACATCACAGAAGATGAATGGCAGTGTTTCAACAGCTATGAAATGATAACCTTGTTGGCTATGTTTAAGTTTGCAAGGCACAGAAAAGTAGAAATGCCCTTGGAACCACTCAGAGATGCAGGCAAGTCATGTTTGCAATTGCACAGATGTGACTTTCCAGGAAACAGTATTAGAATAGCAAGGGAATGGAATAAAACATGAAGATGCAACAGTTTCTCAGTATGTTAACTATGCACAATAATCACTTTGTTCCTGCTTTATTAATTCAATTGTCCTATGATTCATTACTGTAAAGGACACCCCTAAAAATTGTCCGATCACAAATCTTAAAGGTGGTGCACAGAGAATGTAAGCGTTTGCAATAGGTGGATCAAGTTCTCTTAAACATTCTTTTTAAGACAGAATTTTTTAAGAAAATGAAAGAAAACCAAAACATATAAAAAAAAACCATTACATTTTCATCTCTCTTCGTCAAAGTTAGCCGCATCAACACAAATCATTCCTGAAAGTTCCAGAATGCTTCTCTGGATTTTGATATGTAAGAACCCTTGACTAATCCTAGGTCTTTCAGCTGCCACAGTTTACCACATTCAGACCTTAGTTCTTCCTTTGAATAGTGTCAAACCAATAATACTTACTTCTGGAAATGTATGCACGAAAGCCAACTGTCATGACTTGAGAGGGCTTTGCACATACACTGATAAAGGCAGAGTTCACTAAGCATAAATGACAGGAAGTTTGCTCCAAAAGAACATTAACACATAAACTAATCATTAACAAGTGAAAAGGTTACTAAGGCAGACTGCCCTTGAGCCTAGGGAATAGGGACCAAGGAATTTTGAATGCAGAGTTCCAAAGAATAGCAAGGAGAGATAAGAAAGCCTTCCTCAGGGACCAATGCAAAGAAATAGAGGAAAACAATAGAATGGGAAAGACTAGAGATCTCTTCAAGAAAATTAGAGATACCAAGGGAATATTTCATGCAAAGATGAGCTCGATAAAGGACAGAAATGGTATGGACCGAATAGAAGCACAAGATATTAAGAAGAGGTGGCAAGAATACATAGAAGAACTGTACAAAAAAGATCTTCACGACCCAGATAATCATGATGGTATGATCACTCACACTCACCTAGAGCCAGACATCCTGGAATGTGAAGTCAAGTGGGCCTTAGAAATCATCACTACGAACAAAGCTAGTGAATGTGATGGAATTCCAGTTGAGCTATTTCAAATCCTAAAAGATGATGCTGTGAAAGTGCTACACTCAAGATGTCAGCAAATTTGGAAAACTCAGCAGTGGCCACAAGACTGGAAAAGGTCCGTTTTCATTCCAATCCCAAAGAAAGGCAATGCCAAAGAATGCTCAAACTACCGCACAATTGCACTCATCTCACATGCTAGTAAAGCAATGCTCAAATATTCTCTAAGCCAGGCTTCAGCAATACGTGAACTGTGAACTTCCAGATGTTCAAGCTGGTCTTAGAAAAGGCAGAGGAACCAGAGATCAAATTGCCAACATTCACTGGATCATGGAAAAAGCAAGAGAGTTCCAGAAAAACATCTATTTCTGCTTTATTGACTATGCCAAAGTCTTTGACCATGTGAATCACAATAAACTGGAAAATTCTGAAGGAGATGGGAATGCCAGAACTCCTGACCTGCCTCTTGAGAAACCTGTATGAAGGTCAGGAAGCAACAGTTAGAACTGGACATGGAAAAAGAGACTGGTTCCAAATAGGAAAAGGAGTATGCCAAGGCTGTATATTGTCACCCTGCTTATTTAACTTATACGCAGAGTACATCATGAAAAATGCTGGGCTGGAGGAAGCACAAGCTAGAATCAAGATCGCTGGGAGAAATATCAATAACCTCACATATGCAGATGACACCACCCTTATGGCAGAAAGTGAAGAAGAACTAAGAAGCCTCTTGATGAAAGTGAAAGAGGAGAGTGAAAAAGGTGGCTTAAAGCTCAACATTCAGAAAACTAAGATCATGGCATCTGGTCCCATCACTTCATGGGAAAAAGATGGGGAAACAGTGGAAACAGTGTCAGACTTTATTTTTCTGGTCTCCAAAATCACTGCAGATGGTGACTGCAGCCATGAAATTAAAGGATGCTTACTCCTTGGAAGGAAAGTGATGACCAACCTAGACAGCATATTAAAAAGTACAGACATTACTTTGTCAACAAAGGTTCTTCTAGTCAAGGCTATGGTTTTTCCAGTAGTCATGTATGGATGTGAGAGTTGTACTATAAAGAAAGCTGAGCATCCAAGAATTAATGCTTCTGAACTGTGGTGTTGGAGAAGACTCTTGATAGTCCCTTGGACTGCAAGATCCAACCAGTCCATCCTAAAGGAGAATGGCCTGGGTGTTCATTGGAAGGACTAATGTTGAAGCTGAAACTCCAATACTTTGGTCATCTGATGCAAAGAGCTGACATCTTTTGAAAAGACCCTGATGCTGAGAAAGATTGAGGGCAGGAGAAGGGGATGACAGAGGATGAGATGGTTGGATGGCATCACCAACTCAATGGACATGGGTTTGGGTGGACTCCAGGATTGGTGATGGACAGGGAGGCCTGGCGTGCTGCAGTTTCTGGGGTCGCAAAGAGTTGGACAGGACTGAGTGATTGAACTGAACTGTACTGAAGCTCAGTTTTAGGCCCAGGCTCCCCTGTCTTTGTGAAATTGAGCATATTTATTCAAATAAGTATGTTTGTTTGTGCCTGTGAGCTACTTTGTGGACTGATTGGAAAAATATACTGAGAAGTGGATTATCCATGATAATCTTGTCTCAGAAAGTGACTAAAGCTTATTGTAAATAAACAGGAGGGAGGAATAGCTTTTCTCTTGCCTCATAGCCTCTCAAAGTATTTTTTTTTAAAGAATTTGTCAGAATTACAGAATGATTGTTAGTTAAGATTAAACAGCTTCAAGTGGACAATTAGAAAGGAGAATGAAGAATGAATATGGATATTTTCTTAAAAAAAAAAAATTCCTTAATGTATAACTCACATGTCTGGGGAAGGGATATGTGAGGAAGATTATATTAAGGGAATTTTTAACAAAAATAAAATCCTCTCTCAGAGGAGATGATATATTCTAATCATTAATGCTTCTATAGAGTATAGAAGTTCCTGGGACTTCTGCAGAAGCCAAAGCCTCTGAATAAAATATTAATACTAAGAAAGCAAAACTATGGTCTCTTCTAGAGGTATTAGACTAGAGATTCCCAAGGAGTCTTTCATAATAATATTCATTTTACAGTGGGTTAGGGTTGAGTTTTCTTGTTTTGGGGGAGGGGGGGCTTGTTTGAGAGTTTTTGATTGTGTGTTTTTTTTTTTGTGTTTTTTTTTTTGGTTGTTATTTTGTGGCTCTTGTTTTGGACTTTAGGTGTCTTGCTTCAGCACTGACCTATGAATAGCCCTTGTCATGTACTCGTGAGAGACTTTTTGTTGTTGATAAGTACTCAGAAGTATATCTCTAAAATATAAAGTATTTAGAGGCTTAAATTTACTAGCTTCTGTCAGCTTATTTCATCTAGAATTTGCTCAAATATATATAAGACAGGAGATGAAGTTTCCTATTTGAAAATATCCTATCCAACACTTGATGATATTCATTCTTCTAACTTTTGTAATTCTGATGTAAAGTGAAATTTCTTTTTTGTTTTGATTTGCAACTTCTGACAGCTAATGTTGTTGAGAATTTCTCCACAAATTTGATAGCCATTATAGTTTTCCAGAAGTCTCTTTATAGCCTGTACATTTTTTTATTGCTTTCATTTTCCTTGTTGATTCTCAGTATTTCTACAGGTGCCTGAACAGTCATTAATACCAAATACAGGTGATCCAAAAGAAATCAAAATTGTTTTGTGTTTTTTTTTCAAAATTGTTAAATCAATATTTTTGACAATAAGTAGGAATACAGAATGCAAAAACCTTTCTATTAAAGCCAAGTAAAGAATAAAGACAACTAGTAAGATGTTTTAGATGAGGGATCAACAAACTTTTCCATGAAGGGCCAGTTAGTAAATATTTTAGGCTCTACATTAATTACTTATAATACTATATTACTAGGAGTTTACTTTATTCTTAGAACATTTCTTATTGCCTGCATTTCCATTGTCTACTTCATAGATGTTTTCATGGTGGTGAAGTCCTTACTGTATGTTATGGATAAAAACAGCAAAATATGTATATAGCAAAAAATAAATTAAATTGTAAATTATAAGACATAATGAACCATTATCAAGTCTCAAAATAGAAAAAATTCATCCACATTTCCCTTTAGATTCCTAATTTTAGGTCACTTGTTCATGTCTCTCCGATTATAGTATAAAACCTTGAGGCCAGGAGCTTTAATTGACAAGCAATTAGGAAATAATTCATAAGAATCTGAAATGACTGACTGAAACAAGCAATTTTGCCATGCCACTTGTTCATGTGTCTCATATATAAAAATTAAATGGTTTCATAAAAATAAAGTAAGAAGAAATTGGTACACTGCTATATATAAAATAAATAACCAACAAGAATCTACTTTAGTACAGAGAATTATACTCAATATTTTGTAATAACCTATAAAGGAAAATAATCTGAAAAAATAGATATAGATGTATACATAACTGAATCACTGTGCTGTACATCTTAAACTAACACCACATTATAAATCAACTATATATCATTTTAAAAAATGAACAGATAGATATTTTAAAATTTTTATAAAAATTTAAAGAAAAAAATAGGAAGTTGTTTTTCACATAGGTATCCACTCTAAAAATGTCTAAATGGGTAGTACTGCTCTATCTCCATTCATCATTCAAAATGTATGTGCTGGAAAAAAAGAAAAGAAACATAAATGTCTATTTGTCTCCATACCTCTTCACTTCATACAGAAGTAAGTCCATAATTTTCCTACATTATTAAAAAGAAAAAAGTAGGCTAGTATCCTCAGTCCAATGAATATGGGTTCTTGTATTGGTCATACAACAAAGATGAAAACAGGCATGCCTCCTGGGTCTTCTCCCATCAAACTAAGTAATGTTTCTGCACTAAAAGCTAAAATTGACTCACTTAAATCCTGATTAGTTGTGAATTTGTCCAAAATCTATACTTCATTAGCTCATACAAACTTCATATGTGGCATACTTCATGTGTCTCATTACATAAGCACTTTTCATGTCAAGCTGGCATCCTTAACACAAAGGATCAAGAATGCCCAAAGCTTAGGGCATTCGATCTATTCTACTTGGAAACAGAGAAAAGCAGCTCTGTTCTACTTTCTGCTCAGGAGATGTTAACAATGTGGAAAAAAAATACATCTTGGGGGAAATTCATCTTGTCCTCTCTGCCTTAAGAACAGGTGTCCCCACCAGACCAAAGACTCCATTTTAACCTAGATGTGGTTACTGTCTCCCTCAATTCTTGTACTTCTATTACAAACAATAAAACTAATGACAGGAATTTTTAATTTGATTTAAACAATGGGGAGTTACTTGTGAACCAAAGCACTTTTAGCAAGTAGTTAATTTAAAAACTATAAGAACAGTGGTTCACTGTTCTTTCATATATCACCTCTTTCCTCTAGATCTGAGGTCAGCAAACTTTTTCTATAAAGGGCCAGGTAGTAAATACTTTAGGCTTTGCAGCTCATAGGCCTCTGTCACGAATACTTGATATGGCCTTTGCAGCATGAAAACATAGCCAGTATGTAAATGAATGAAAATGTCTGTGTTTCAATAAAACTTTGGGTAGAGATACTGAAATTTGAATTTCATATGGTTTTTATGTATCATGAAATGGTACTTTTCTTTTGATTTTTGTTTTCAAACATTTACAAGTATAAACACTATACTTGGCTCATGAGCTGTACAAAAAAAAGGTGACAGGCCAGATTTGGCCCAGAGGATGTTGTTTGCCAACCTCAGTTCTAGACTGCAGTCTCTTAGGTGTCACACCATGAGTTTTACATTTTAGCTGATTGCTGTCTCCGGTCTCCATTCTAATCCTGAAGATAATAAACGCCTTCTCTGTTCTTCTCCTTCCTTTCCCTTCCCTGTGGCCACCTATACCATGTTCCTTGGCCCCATCATCTCTTTCTGTCCCTGACTCTCCAAATGGTAAAAAGAACTATCCATTCACTGTGAGGAAATCAACATTTTGGAGGGAAAAGTCTGGCTTCCAAGAAGTATCTCCAGAAATACAAACCTCCATGAAAAAGAGTGCTTTTTTCTATGGTGCTTTCTGTTCCTTTGATTTCAAATATCTCCTGCCACAGCAGAGTGGCAATACTTCAAACAGAGTCTGCTGGATATTTGATGCTCTCATATCTAACCCTGCACAGTCCACTTCATGTAGGTTACACTAGCAAGATAGCCTCCTACATAAGAGAAGATAAGAAAGCTGACTTGGAAAATTATAGAGGATGGCAACTTTCACCTGGAAGAGATTGCAAAGAATCTTCATCTGCTCTAAAATTACCAGCATTGTCATTAAGATGTGATTAATTTTACATACAAAAACAGATTAGGGAGAATGGATGTGGGGAGTGTGATACTCAGGGACTAATGCCTATATAGGAAATATACGCAGCTCAGCTCTCCAACCTGCAGAGGGAAATTCACAGGCCCTCCCATTTGTATGAAAGAATTGATCCTCATCAGAAACACAGAAAAAAGGTTTCTTTTTCATTTTCCATTCTTACAAGTCCTGAGTGGCACTGAAAACATGAGCCCTGTTGAACAGCAACAGCAAGTAGTGGTGAAACTATTGAAGCTGCAAAACCTTCATATTCTGAATTTTAAAAAATGCTTCACATTTTAAATCTTTACATCTTTTATTGAATATATTTTCTCAAATCATATACTAATTTGGTAATCAAGTTGTGTTATCTTTTTATCTTGACTTAACTTCTTGCAATACTTGTCTCATCTTACCTTTTCCTGTAATACATAAATTAAACTTTAACTTCTAAAATACCATATATCAAAGTTACAGTTTTGTTTTTTTTCTTCTTTTTTGGTGGTGGGGTTTATAGGCAGAGAATCCTGTGTGGTTTCCTCTTGTTTCTTCTCAGGAGATGTTCAGATTTTCCTTTGAGTAGCCAGAATACATATATTCAAACCTTTTATATAAAGAGTTTATAGCAAGTGACATATTGTTTGACATTTGAATTCATCTAAACCTACACATTCTACAGAGTCCACCAGTTTAAAAGTTGTGCTAATACTGTGTTCAAGGGGTAAACTGATAGTAGAAGTACATGACATACATGTGCTTGGGCAGCCTGGCCTCCTTTTACACTTATTTCGGAAAAAAACTTCCTGATCAGCGTTCAATAATCCACCTACCCACAGTCTCTGCCACCTCTGAGTGGATTCCAGGAGTGCAGTATGCTATTTAGACCCAAGTCTCTTATTAAAGTCCATTCCTCTGGTGATAGTCATTGGTCGGGGGATGATCACATGACCAACGCTGTCCAATGAGAGGGAATTTGTGGATTTCCTCAGGACAGTGGTAGATATCATCAGAAATCCATGCCCAGGATAGCTAGGGATGACTGACACATTCATCAAAGGCGAAGCCTATGTACAATGAAGCTGATTCATGGAGAAGGATGGGACTAAAAAAATAAAGGTCAGACGAAACCAGACCAGAAACAAGATACCTGGAGCACTTGAAGCCAGATATTTTACTGGACTCTTTTACTGAGTTATTCAGTAAATGCTCTTTGCCTGTGTATTTAATTTGTCAGTGTAAGTTGGATTTTTCCTTGCTTTCAACAGCTATGACTGCCATGGTTCGTAACTATCATCTTTGGTTATAATCTTTCCTACTACTATATTATTTGACCAGGCAAGAGTATTCCAGAGCATTTCAGAGTCCTTTTAAGAGGATAATGTGCTGAAAGTCATGTACTAGGGAGACTAATCTGGCAGTTATGTGCTGGTTGGAAAAGGCCAGGCAAGGCAGAACACAGCTACAGCAATGGAAATGGGACTGGATAAAGGTTTGGCCTTAGGGGAGAGAGAAGACAGGATTGTTATCCCTCTCAGCTAAGAGAGAGAAATCCAGAGTATTGCCTGAGGATATATAGCAAGACAAACCTGAAAAAAGAGCACAGAGGAGTTCTACCCATTTCTTCTGTGACCTTCCGGTGTTTTTCTTGTGGTTAACAAGCATCTATGGAGCACCCACTAAGGACCTAAGTATGATGTATTACATCACAGACCACAGGAAGTCTTCAACTTCCAAAGTTGTAACGTGCCCTTTCTTCCACTTTAATATCTTCAGCTAAAATTCAGAAGACACAAAGACATTGAAGAATTATTTCATATTTTATTCTAAAGATAATCGTGTATCCTGACCTAGTTGCATAGTGTACAGGACAATTTCAATTTCTTTACAGAAACTAAATTACGAGTTTTCTGTTATTCAATTAGTTCCTACTGACTCCTGGAAGCCAGAGTTCAGATCTGAAAGCCTGGTCAAATCATGAGATTTTTACATATATTCATCACAGCACACCCTTTAGGATGACATTAATTAGAGTGAAATATCTGAATCTCACTGTGTTATGATTAGAGATACCACAATGATGTAGATTCTGCCACAAGGGTGGAGACATCCATAGCAAGATAATGTTCTGAGTACTTATTGAAGGCAACGGTAGGCTCCTTCAGAGGAGTATTAGAAAACTGATGTCTTGTTCTTTTCTCTGAAGCTATAAAGGGGCCAACATCCTTCTTATTAATCTCGGTGCTTCCAATGTGGTGCTCAATGAGAACCTAGTGTCTGAGTGTCTGAAAAAGATGAAACAGAACAAAGATCACTGCTGTCTATGTTTAACTTCCTTATGAGCTCGCCTAGAATTTGTGGTAACTGTAAGAAATTCTTCTTAAAACCATGAATCAAGTATATCTGCTTATTTGCAGAAGAGTTATTATTAAGCAGTAATAATAACAAAGCTTTCACTGAGTCCTTAAACTTTGCATATAAATGTATGCTGCAAGTAATGTTCATGATCCTTATTAGCTTTAGTTTATAGGTGTTGTTGTTGGGAAAGTCATTCAGTTGTGTCTGACTCTTTGTGATCTCATGGAATTCTCCAGGACAGAATGGTAGAGTGGGTAGCCTTTCCCTTCTCCAGGGGATCTTCCCAACCTAGGGATTGAACCCAGATCTCCTGCAATGCAGGCAGATTCTTTACCCGCTGAGCCACAGGGAAGCCCAAGAATACTGGAGTGGGTAACCTATCCCTTCTCCAGCGGATCTTCCTGACCCAGGAATTGAACTGGGGTCTCCTGAATTATAGGCAGATTCTTTACCAACTGAGTTATCAGGGAAGCCCCTATTTTATAGGTGAGGAAACTCAATAGGTGAGGAAACTCAAACTCAGAAGGGTTATGCAACTTGCCTAAACTTGCAGAGCTAGGAATTACCCAGGAAAATCAATTTTCAAAGTCCAAACTTTGCCGAGGTATGAAATTAACACATGGGTGTTTGCCCGAGTTAGGGCATCAATCTTGGTCAGCACTTTCAGCAACAGTTAGACTGGGATCTCCACGAGGGCAGGAGCTTTCTCTTAGCCATACTTTGTGGGGTTTTTTGTTCATTTTTTTTTTAAATTTTTATTTTTTGCTTTGTTTTAACAACTTCTAAACAAATAATGAAGGGCTATCGGGAAAAGTACACTTGTAATCAGAGTCAGGGCTTCCCAGGTGGCTCAGCTGTAGAGAATCTTTCTACCAAGCGGGAGACACTGATTCAATCCCTATGTCAGGAAGATTCCCTGGAGAAGGAAATGGCAACCCATTCCAATATTCTTGCCTAGGAAATTCCATGGTCAGAGAAGCTTGGTGGACCATAGTGCATGGGTTCCTGAAGAGTTAGACACAATTTAGCAACTAAACTGCAGCAGCAATCAGAGTCATCACTATGTGGCAAGCATGTTATCTCCACTTTCCTTAACAACCACGTTAGAGTGTAGGTACCAGTATTCCCATGGAAAAAGATGATAAGAGAGGCTAACAAGTTTACTCATGGTTGTAAAGCCAATGAGTGGCACAGAGAGTTTGAATTCAGGATCATAACACCCAAACCAAAGGTATGCCAGCAGATCCGTTTTTGAATGAGTTTATGTCTGAATGATTCTGATTTGTATCATACCAATCACTTGGTTTCTCAAAATTTGCTTTTTTACCTATAAGTTTGGCAGAATTTCTACCTCTCCCTAGAGAGGAAGAGGAGATATGTGATCTAAAACACAGACACCATGAAATTAGTGTTTGTTCATTTACACTGTATCACATTTCAAGTAAGATTTTAATTGGAGGCTAAAATTATCCAATGTATCTAGAGGATGCTTTAAGCTCTTCATACTCTTCAAAATATCTTTTCCTAAAATGTTGGCAAACCATCAAATGAGGATGTCTCCAATGATTGGGATCTTTAAAATGGACTCTTTTAAAATTCAAAGTTAATATCCAATGTGTTTAACATGCAGAAAAGAAGTTAAATAATGCTTTATCAGCTCAAATGTGAGAAGATTCTGAAGTTAGCCCCTGCCAGTTTCAAATTATACATGATGATTAAGCATATTCCTATTTTGCTGAAAATTAAATACTGAAATAAATTGTGGCTTTTGATTTGCTAACTGAATGATGAATTGTCATAATAAAACAGAGCAATGATAATGATCAGAGTCAACATTTATAAATTCCCTCCATCTAGACATATATGTTTTCTCACCCTCACCAAAGTTAGTAGTATGTTCATTATACAGATGAGTATGCTGAGGTTCTTGATGCAGAAATAACCAACTACACTGGTAGGGGAGCAAGGGAAAAGCAGGTAAAATGAACCTAGGTCCCTTTGTGTCCAAAGTCCATTTTTTAAAATCATTATCCTTCACTGGATGTTACATTTTGATGTAGGTAGCAAAAATATTCTTCACTCCTTTCAAACAAAATGGAACAAAACAAGAAGCAGTAGGAGTGAAACCTAAATCTAAACTGAAGATTACAACTAGAGAATAGGTCAAAATGAACACAAAGAAGGACATTGTCCACTGAAAATCTGTACTAAAAAATCAACACAAAAACACTAATTTGAAAAGATTTATGTACTCTTATTACAGCATTTGTTTATAGTAGCTAATCTATGAAAATAATCAATGCGTGTGATAAATGAATGGATAAAGAAGATAAACACACACACACTAGCCATAAAAAAGAGTGAAATCCTGCCATATGTGACCTTGATAGATCATGCAGGTATTATGCTAAGTGAAATAAGTCAGATGGAAAAAGATGAATACCATATAATTTCACTCATACATGGAATCTAAGAAATTTTTTAAAAGAACAAACAAAATAAAACTAAAACAAACTCATAGATACAGAGATCAGATTAGTGGTTACTAGAAAGGAAGGGTATTAAGGGGGTGGGTGAACAAAGGTCCGTCTAGTCAAGGCTATGACTTTTCCCGTAGTCATGTACGGATGTGAGAGTTGGACTATAAAGAAAGCTGAGCGCCGAAGAATTGATGCTTTTGAACTGTGGTGTTGGAGAAGACTCTTGAGAGTCTCTTGGATTGTAAGGAAATCTAACCAGTCCATTCTGGAGGAGATCAGTCCTGGGTGTTCATTGGAGGGACTGATGTTGAAGCTGAAATTCCAATACTTTGGCCACCTGATGCGAAGAGCTGACTCATTTGAAAAGACCTTGATGCTGGGAAAGATTGAGGGCACGAGGAGAAGGGGACAACAGAGGATGAGATGGTTGGATGGCATCACCAACTCGATGGACATGGGTTTGGGTGGACTCTAGGATTTGGTGATGGACAGGGAGGCCTGGCGCGCTGCGGTTCATGGGGTCACAAAGAGTCAGACACGACTGAGTGACTGAACTGAACTGAATTGAACTGGGTAAACAGGGTCAACTGTATGGAGATGAATGGTAACAAGATTTGTGATGCCGATCTCTCTGTACAGATGCTGAATGATAATCCTATGCACCTGAAACTTAAAAAAAAAGAAAGAAAAGCGCTCTTCTTTTCCCCAAGCGAAAAAAAAAACAACTTTCAGAAAAGGGAGCATTCCCTTGGGCTAGAAGAAAAATTAACAATGACATGGGAAGATGAAGGAAGAAAAGGTATGATGGACTTCCCCCTAGTACGTGGAAAGAGACTTGGTAAAAAGCCAGGAAAATAGATTTTTAAAGTGTAAACACCTAAATATAAGCAAATCATAAATAATATTAAATCAGGTAATAAGTAACAAATCAATCTTGAATACCCACAACATACAAAATGTATTTTTGAGCATGGAAAGTCAGGTGAAAATAAGATAGTTGTCTCCTAAAACAGCTGAAAAATGCTAAGAAAATTTAAGTACAGGAACTGAATTATAATAATTTTATAATAATTATAAATAATATTTCCTGAGCTCTTTCTGTGTACTGACCACATGGTAAATACTTTATATTTATTAACTCTTTAGCTATCACAATAATCATCAAGAGGAAGTAATGGTATTTTTTCAATTTTGTAGATGTAACTTGCCAAGGTTACAGAATTAGGAAGTGTAGCTCTGCAACTTGAACCCAATTACACATTTTCAACCTTGTAATATACCTCCAACATATGCAATAGTCTCTATCTTAATGTACTTATACCAAATTTAAGCAATTTCCTGTGTCCTACCCTGTGGTTATTGTTTAATGATGATGATCTCTCACATCAAACAAGATAGTCTACTTTTATCTGCTCTTGTTTACTGGGTTTCTTTACATATCAAAAAGTTTCTCAAGCAGAAATATTTTCTCAGAAAAGTCTGAAAGTGAATGAAACAGATAATTCTTAGGGTTGCTTGCTCATATGAAGGCTGCTTTTTACACTTCAGAAAACTCTGCCACAGAAGAACAATAGAAAATATATTTCCATTTAAAATGCTAAGTCTTTGATCTATGATCTAAATCACATTAATTCAGACTCTTCCAATTTGAAATTCATTGACTTATAGAATTTGAGATGAGAAAATTAGAAGGATAAGTAGGAGTTCAGTGGGAGTATTTATCCTTCTTAGGAAAACACATTTGAGGGACTCAAAAAATCAGTATGCCAACCTCAAATGATTTTTACATGATCATTAAAGTCTAGTGGCACCTTTCCTTCTCAAGGTATATTTTGTCTCACGTATACTCAAGAATGATAGACATGTATTTTATCATTAGGGTGCTTTAGCTTAGACTTTTTGTCTCCATAGATTTGTCTTGAAGTAGTGAGTATGGGATTCATTTTAAATAATTTAAAATCAGTAATTTAATTGTAATCAGAGCATGCAAGATCAATAAGCCCTATGAACCACAGTTGCAACTGGTTTCAAATACATTAGTCCTGAATAATCTCAGAAATTCTCCCTCTGACTTCTGAGGACAATGTTTCCTCATCTTGTTTTTCTGCAACAGATAGGTATGCTTTGAAAAGCTTTCTGTGTTATAATTATGTTTGGGAAACATGAGGTTAAAAGAAGCTAAACAACTTTCTTGTAGGAATTCTCAGAGCATCTAATATGCTAATGTATGTGGTGAATATCCCAGAAATGGATTTTGTAGGCAACGTTTCACAACCTTAAATGTCATTGTGCACATCTATTATTATCATCTAAATTGTTTTCCACAAAATACCACTTTGGAAAAGACTCTTCTAAGTTAACCATGACTTGAGAAACTGTCTTGTCCAGAATTTTCTTTTCATTTTCACTTCTCCCATCTTTCTGGAAGAGCACATGTTTTCCCAACAAATTTCTGTATTACTTTTGATAACCAAATTCCCAGGTAGCCAGTGTGAAGTGTGCACTGGCTGCCATTAATTTTGTAAGAAAAGATGTTTAATTACAATAGCTAATACAGCTTTGAAAACCTTTTGTCATGTCTCAGTTTAGATTCTACAGTTCTGTAGGACTGTATAGACTATGAGTGATGAAAATGACAGGCACAGAACTCTACATTCAAGGTATATCATCCTTGACTAAGGGGGAACAGATCATTAAAATGGAATATTTAAATCCACAATGCTAGTGGAGGTATGGCTGCAAATAGAAGGGGCATCTAACTCAGTCTGGGTGATTCAGGGAAGGCTTCCTAATAAGACTGGCCTCCTTAATTGGGCATATTCTGACCTGTTTACTAAACATTTCTTAGTCAAATGAAGAGTGTGTACTCTAGGGAGAGACGGATGTCAGGGAAGGAGTGTACAAGGCACAAAGTAGAGGAAATAACATAAGCAGAGGTAGTAGAGAGCTTGCCCTGTTCAAGGAATTAAAAGACATTCCTTAGATGGGGTAGAGATCAAGAAAAGGAACGAAGAGATGCATCTGGAAAAGTAAATAGGAACGGACAGATCTTGAACCAAAATATTTTAATCACTACTTCCCTCCTTGCCCTCCAGATGTCAAACACGTTACAATTACCTTGTCCATTCTTGCAGTTTTCCCTCCCTAAAATGCTTTACCTAAATTCCACCCTTCTCGTAAGATCCATGCAAATACCATTCATCTTACAACAATTTTGCATTTCACTGGACTAATAAGAGTTTCTATCATCCCCACTCTTTCATTATAATCTATGGCAACTTGAACATAAAACTGAAAACAGTAATGCATACTCTCTTCTTCTGACCAACCTAGAATGTTGGAGGGTAAAGTTGCACTGGAAAATCCTTGAAAATAAGAGAAAATTGTAAATATTCAATATAAAGTATAGCACAGGGAATTCTACTCAATGCTCTGTGGTGACATAAACGGGAAAGAAATCCAAAAAAGAAAGAGGGGATATATGTATAACTGACTCACTTTTTTGTATAGTAGAAACACAACATTGTAAAGCAACCATATGCCAATAAAAGTTAGAAAGAAATAAAAAGATATCTGCAGATTCTAGGAATTTATCTGAAGAACATAATAGAACCAGCATGCAGTAGTGTACAAGAATGTTCCCTAAAGCCTGCTTATAAAAGCAAAAAAGTTGGAAACAATTTCAAGGTCCTTCAAAAGGGGATTAGCTTAAGAATGGTTCATCCATTCAAAGGAGTACCATGCAGCCATTAAAAATAATGATGTAGATATAAGCATATTGAGATCAAAAGGAGTCCATGACATCGTTAAATGACAAAAGCAGGTTGCCAATAAGCCAGTATTGTATGATCTCAATAATGTAAAATTTTAAAAATACCTAGTCATAGAGAGATGTTAACAATGACAGCCACCAAACAGATAACAATGTTTAACTCAGGGTGAGAAACTGTCAGGTGATTTTTGTTTTCTTCCTTATATTCTGCTGTATTATTAGATTTCTCTTAAATAATGAGCAGAGCTGGATGTGGAGAACAGTGTAAAAATCTACTCCAATTTTGATTTTGAAAGTAGAAAATTGCATTTTCAACGGATGGAAAAGTTTAACACGTTTTGGACTTTTAGGCAAAGAGTTCTCAAAGATTTTTCTTCTTGGTTATGTCTAGTGACTGCCTCACTTGGGACCTCCGTAGACATGGGACATCTGGTGGGTCCTAAGCCCCGGCGGAAGGGAGATGGCTATTCTTCTACTTCTCTTTCTGCCACTGATCTTGGCTAGGAACTGCTGTATTA
Organism: Bison bison bison; assembly: GCF_000754665.1. Classification (NCBI taxonomy): domain Eukaryota; kingdom Metazoa; phylum Chordata; class Mammalia; order Artiodactyla; family Bovidae; genus Bison; species Bison bison. Next base: position 4,746,513 of record NW_011495049.1, on the reverse strand, counting down.
GATTTTTGGTGTGATATGTCCCCAGAGAATGAAAGATCTTCCACAAGATAGCTGAGTTGAAGGATTTGGAGACATTGGTGAGAACACAGTGGCAGATAGATTATGAGTAGTATTAGACAGCATAATATTATTTATTTTTTCTATTCAGGAAATAAGAGCTTAAAGCTCATGAGAATTTGGTTCCAAGAGGTTATTAAATAAATGTTTTTCATTCCAATGACAGGATTTTATACATCAAAGTGAGTTTTATGAAGGCAGATCTGAAAAGAATCAAGTAAATGTAAACTATCATATTTACATCATACCCATTTTTATCTGACTGACATCCTTGGCCCCAGCACTTAATTTCTTTCTCTGAGATAATGTCCTCCATCTTCCTGAAAGTCCATGATCTTCATATTGTTCAAAATCAGCTCCCGTTCTTCTCAGTCAGAACAGCTCCCTTCAAGATTCCTTTTAGTTCAATGTGTGTGTGTTAACTGGATCTTCTCAGCATTTTTCATTTCAGTCTCCTTTCAACACTTTTGTACCCTGGGTAGTGATGATTTGTAGAGTTTCTGTGTTTATTCCATTTCTTGAACTCTCAGCCTCAGTGACAAATACATATTTACAGATTGTTGGACATAACCTCTGTTTACTAATCTGGCTTCCCTGGTGGCTCAGATAGTAAAGAATCTGCCTGCAATGTGGGAGACCTAGGGTCAATATGTGGATTGGAAAGATCCCCTAGAGAAGGGAATGGCAACCCACTCCAGTATTCTTGGCTGGAGAATCCCATGGACAGAGGACCCTGGCTGGCTATAGTCCATGGGATTGCGAAAAGTCAGACACAACTGAGTGACCAACATTTTGACTTAATAATCTGGCACTTTTCCTTATTAGCCTTCTAAAACACACATCAGCGTTTATTACTGTGTCCTCCTCAAAATTAATGTGCTTAAGATTTAACCTCTAGGATCTCAAAATGTGGCTGTATTTAAAGATAGAGCTTTTGAATGATGATAAGTTGAAATAAGGTTGTTAGGACAGACCCTAATCCAGTCTGACTGATGTTCTTATAGGAGAATAAATATGGATACCCAAAGAGATACCAGGGCTACGCAAGCACAGAGAAAAGATCAGGTGAGGAGAAATAAGAGGGGAGTTACCTGCAAACCAAGGCAAGAGGCCTCAAAAGAAACCAAACCAGTTGATAACTTTGCTTATGGACTGTCAACCTTCAAAACTATGAGAAAATAAATTCCTGTTGTTTAAGCTACCCAGTCTGTGCTGTTTTATCATGGCAGCCCTAGAAAACTAATATGGTGGTATAAATCCCAATCTTCCATTAACACTGATAGTTAAGCTATAAGGGAGAATAAACATTCTCTTCAAATAAGTTATTTCAGACTTCTCTATCAAGCAATTTATTTGACTCTTTCTCCATAGATTAGGGAGAAATTTGCTCCTTGGTATTCCATATAAGTTAAAAGAAAATTGGAGTTGAATTTCCAGTGGGCCTATTACTTCTGTCCTGGTGAAAACAATTAAAATCAGGCAGAACCCCTTCTGGTCACAGATGTTCTTCTCCAAATATTTAGAAAACATTGGAGGATGGAACTAAAGGACAAAATCTCAATATAGGCATTTGGGAGTAAATTCAAGTTTTGAACAAATGCATTTTTTCAACAAAAACAAAAGAGATATTCTATAGCTGGAATTGTCTCCAGTTACTTCACATAGTATCTCCAACATGAAGATGTGGATTAGGTATCTGAGACCTGTCCAGAGTCACTGAGTAGGCACTGCAGCACTAGAAAGTTATTTCAGTAATTAACAACTCTCACTGGCTTCCCTGGTAGTTCAGTAGTAAAGAAGTCACCTGCCAGGAGACTCTGGTTCAATACCTGGTCTGAGCAGATCAGTACATGCACCACAATGACTGAGCCCACATGCTGCAACTACTCAACTCTGTGTGACCTAGAGCCCACACTCTGCAACAAGAGAAGCCACTGCAACGAGAAGCCCGTGCACCGCAACAGGAGAGTGCCTCACACAGCAACAAAGATTCAGCACAGCCAAATAAATAAATGAATATATATATATATATATATATATAAAAGCACATCTATTAAAAAGCTCTCCAATCAGATGAAAGGGTTGGGAATAGTAATATTAAGCAGTTATTTGAAGGTGGATGACAGGCATATATAGACAGGAAAGGGGGAAAATAAACTTACAGACGGCAATGTCCTACATCTTCATTGGTGGTAGTGACATGGGTGTTCACATAGGGAAAAAAAATCCACTGAGCTGTGTACTTAAGGTCCATTTGGTTTATTACACATATGCTTTTCAGTTCATTCAGTCACTCAGTCATGTCCAACTCTTTGCAACCCCATGGACTGCAGCACGCCAGGCCTCCCTGTTCATCACCAACTCCCAGAGTTTACTCACACTCATGTCCATTGAATTGGTGATTCCATCCAACCATCTCATTCTCTGTCATCCCCTCCTCCTCCTGCCTGATCTTCAGATTCCAAAAAGCAAGCCCAAGTGATGTCTCTTGTTATCATCATTTATGAATTATCAGTCGTTGCCTTGAGACAGCTTATTATTCTAATCCAGAGTTAAGTAACAATGGAACTGCTATTTAAAATTTTGCACAACATATATTTTGTTTGTAATTAGAATATAAGCTGTCTGAAGGCAAGCAACATTTTATATATTTGTCTTTTGGAGCACTCACTATAAGCTAAGGACTGCATGCTAAGGGATGAACAAATAGTGTTTGTTTTTATTTTTCAACCTTTTGAGAACTAGGTATCTTGATTCCATTTTCACAGATAAGTTCAAAGTCAACCAGCTAGTCAACAGAGAAACAAAATTAAACTCCTGTTTTTTCCTACTGCAAGGCAGTACTACCTATTCTATTGCGATGTTATGTTATATGTTATATAAAGTATACTATATATAAACCCTGTACTATATATACACAATGATATATATCATTGTGTACATTACATGCATCCTATAATTAGTATACTAGTCTTACATTGTAGCTGGTTACTGTTTTGTCTTCTCTATTAGATTTTAGGCTCCTAAACAGTCACAATTCTGTCTTCTATATTTCAGTTTTATTGCCTAACTTTCCTTGAATAGGGAATTAAATGCAATGGGTCCTAAATCAATGATGTGGGCAATGGCAGGAAACCAGTACCTGGGGGCAGGAATACGACCACCTTCTACAGTGATGGGAACTTCTAGATGCATTTTAAGTTTAGTTCATGTCCAAAATCAGGGCAGACATTCCGCAAATATATGACAAGGCCATTATCAAAGACAAGAGCAGCAAGCTTAGGCAGAACAAAAATATCCTCAGCAGTGATACAAACATAGAATTCTCAATTTTCCCAAACGTCTCACAGATTAAAAAGCATTGAAGTGGCTGGGTAGCTAAGAAATAAACATGAGATCGATGGAAGTAGGTGGAAAATACTAGATTTCTAAGTGGGTGGTTTTAAGACGAACAGTTGCACACTTACGTTGATTGAAAAACAGTATTTATAATTCTTAGTTTACTCATCTTTCCCAAGAATGCCTACTTTTAAACAGTCCTCTTAGCATTCCCTTCATGATCACTCAAAAATAACCTCTCATTTTTCTTCAGTCTCTGTCTTACGACCAGTTTTAGCTGAATAGCAGAGTCGGCAGTTTCCCCTCCAGCTGCCTCTCACCTCTCTTTTACCTTTCCTCCCTGAGAGGTCCTCACCTCCAGTCCTCTCTTCTCCAGTGACACATAGAGATAACAGTGTGGTTAGGAGCTTTGCATTCTCAGGGGATTTGCATTTTAATAGGTTACTCTCCCACCTAAAGAACCTTGCACTGGACCAGCAACATGATGTGAGGGCATGTTTGCCTGCCCAGTGTTTAAAAGACTAGCTGAAGCTACTAAGTCAATAGCAAACACGACTGAGACAACATGTGAAAAACTTGATTTTATGCTCCCTTTACAGGTTCTTCTGGAAAATCAAAGAGTTGGCAATTCTATGCTTGCATTCTGAAATGCAGCAAATCAGCTGGAACTGTATAGAGGATGTCTGCTTTCCAAGGTTAAGGGGTCTCTGGGTTGCCACAGTCACCACCATTCCCTATCACACCCTTGACAAAGATAAATAATCAGTTGTCATTTATCAGCGTTTGAGCTATTATTTTATTGAGAGTACAGAAATGCTTCTCAATGCCCAGATATCTATCTAAAGTGAAAACACAAAAAGTAGTCCAAAAAGGCTTATTTCTTTTTCTTACACTAATCATGCTTGACTTATTTACACACCTTGAATGAACCATATAGATACTAAGTTTGTGGCCCAACTTAAGCTCCTCACGGTCAACTTTAAGTGTGATAATAGGAAGCAGACAGATTCATTTTGGCTAGCATTCATTCTTTAAGTCATTCATCACATATTTATTGAGTGTGTGCCATGTGTCAGACACTCTAAGAGGCACTATAAATGATGATGATGGTAAAATAATAATTACCATGTATGGGAGGCAGATATTATTCTATGCATGCTCTCATTTGATCCTTACAGCCATCCTATGAGGTTAATTCTGTTATTATCCTCATTTCACAGATGAGAAGACAGGGTTCAGAGAGGCAAAGTCATTGGCCCAAGATGTGCTAAGAAGCAATCTGGCTGGATTATGAACCCAGCAATTTAACTATAGAGAGCAGCAGCCTTTACCATTGCACTACATAGCCTCTGATATCATAGACACCCAGGGGTAATACCTTGGCCTCTTGTGCTTTTTAAGTGCTTCTTTCAAGATTCTTATAAGGAGACTACAGACAGAATGATACTTCTTGCCTCACTTTCTTTCTAACTTTTTATGTGTGTTCTCTGCATCTCTTCCATGTTTGTTCAAAGTTTTAACCTGGATCATTTACGAAATCTGTTGTTTTCCAATATTTTAATTAATTTCTTTTAAGATCAGTCACTGCTGTAGTCCTCCTCTGTCCATGGCTGAATTTATAAATCCCAATAAGGAAATACAAACAAACAAAAAGAACCCCCACAAATCCTCTCTGACAATTCTTGTGTTTTAGCTAATGAACCCTAATGGATTAGGATACACAACCATTCCAAACTCTCTGCTCAGAATTTAGATAATCATTTTTTTTTAAGCATTGGTGTGATTTTCTTTTCTTGAATCAGTTCAGGTCTAAATAAGCTTCCAATGCAAACTCCAGGACCTTTTACCCTTTGTTTGATTTTTTCTAGACTGTCCTAAAAGGAGATTTGCCTGCAGAGGTCTATATGCTAGAGAGTTCGTGAGGTTCATCAGACCATTTCACTTCCTTGAAACAAAAGGCCAAGTAGCCATTCCAGGCAGACATTTTGAAGGTTGCTACTGGTTAACTACAGTCTAGAACCCAAAGTAAACGTGGTAGCGTCTGATAATTATATTATTTACTTAATCCAAATTCCAGGGTTTTTGTTTTTTTTTTTTTCAATTTAAATGGAAAAATTCCAGCTTTCTCAGCCCTTCTGCATTCCCTCATTCACTGATTTCTCTGCCTATTTTAAACTTTAATGCTGTGAAATAATCATACCTCGCTGTTGCTCAGTCACCAAGTCATGTCTGACTCTTCACAACTCCATACCTTAAATAACCTTAAGTATAACTTCAGTCCAGTTCAGTTCAGTCCCTCAGTCGTGTCTGACTCTTCACGACCCCATGAATCATAGCACACCAGGTCTCCCTGTCCATCACCAACTCCCAGAGTTCACTCAGACTCACGTCATCGAGTCAGTGATGCCATCCAGCCATCTCATCCTCTGTTGTCCCCTTCTCCTCCTGCCCCCAATCCCTCCCAGCATCAGAGTCTTTTCCAATGAGTCAACTCTTCGCATGAGGTGGCCAAAGTACTGGAGTTTCGGCTTCAGCATCACTCCTTCCAAAGAAATCCCAGGGCTAATCTCCTTCAGAATGGACTGGTTGGTTCTCCTTGCAGTCCAAGGGACTATCAAGAGTCTTCTCCAACATCACAGTTCAGAAGCATTAATTCTTGGACGCTCAGCCTTCTTCACAGTCCAACTCTCACATCCATACATGACTACTGGAAAAACCATAGCCTTGACTAGACGAACCTTTGTTGACAAAGTAATGTCTCTGTTTTTCAATATGCTATCTAGGTTGGTCATAACTTTCCTTCCAAGGAGTAAGCATCTTTTAATTTCGTGGCTGCAGTCACCATCTGCAGTGATTTTGGAGCTCAAAAAAATAAAGTCTGACACTGTTTCCACTGTTTCCCCATCTATTTCCCATGAAGTGATGGGACCAGATGCCATGATCTTTGTTTTCTGAATGTTGAGCTTTAAGCCAACTTTTTCACTCTCCTCTTTCACTTTCATCAAGAGGCTTTTTAGTTCCTCTTCACTTTCTGCCATAAGGGTGGTGTCATCTGCATATGTGAAGTTATTGATATTTCTCCCAGCAATCTTGATTCCAGCTTGTGTTTCTTCCAGTCCAACGTTTCTCATGATGTACTCTGCATAGAAGTGAAATAAGCAGGGTGATAATATACAGCCTTGACCTACTCCTTTTCCTATTTGGAACCAGTCTGTTGTTCCATGTCCAGTTCTAACTGTTGCTTCCTGGCACAGGAATGGCCAAGAAGAGCTACCCAAGTCTGAGGTCAGGGGCAGTGGCCGAGAGGAGCTACCCCGCATCTGAGGTCAGGGGCGGACGCTGAGAGGAGATACCCCGCGAAGGAGGTCAGGGGCAGCGGCTGGGAGGAGCTACCCCACGTCCCCACACCCGAGCCCAGGGGCGGCGGCCAGGAGGAGCTACCCTATGCCCAAGGCCAGGGGTGGG
>NW_011495049.1:4726293-4739178 GCF_000754665.1 Bison bison bison | reverse complement strand
AAATTGAAGAAAGTTGGGAAAACCACTAGACCATTCAGGTATGACCTAAATCAAATCCCTTATGATTATACAGTGGAAGTGAGAAATAGATTTAAGGGCCTAGATCTGATAGATAGAGTGCCTGATGAACTATGGAATGAGGTTCGTGACACTGTACAGGAGACAGGGATCAAGACCATCCCCATGGAAAAGAATGCAAAAAAGCAAAATGGCTGTTTGGGGAGGCCTTACAAATAGCTGTGAAAAGACGAGAAGCGAAAAGCAAAGGAGAAAAGGAAAGATACAAGCATCTGAATGCAGAGTTCCAAAGAATAGCAAGAAGAGAGAAGAAAGCCTTCCTCAGTGATCAATGCAAAGAAATAGAGGAAAACAACAGAATGGGGAAGACTAATCTCTTCAAGAAAATTAGAGATACCAAGGGGACATTTCATGCAAAGATTGGCTTGATAAAGGACAGAAATGATATGGACATAACAGAAGCAGAAGATAATAAGAAGAGGTGGCAAGAATATACAGAAGAACTGTACAAAAAAGATCTTCACGACCCAGATAATCACGATGGTGTGATCACTCACTTAGAGCCAGACATCCTGGAATGTGAAGTCAAGTGGGCTTTAGAAAGCATCACTACGAACAAAGCTAGTGGAGGTGATGGAATTCCAGTTGAGCTATTTCAAATCCTGAAAGATGATGCTGTGAAAGTGCTGCACTCAATATGCCAGCAAATTTGGAAAACTCAGCAGTGGCCACAAGACTGGAAAAGGTCTGTTTTCATTCCAATCCCAAAGAAAGGCAATGCCAAAGAATGCTCAAACTACCGCACAATTGCACTCATCTCACATGCTAGTAAAGTAATGCTCAAAATTCTCTAAGCCAGGCTTTAGCAATACGTGAACCGTGAACTTCCTGATGTTTAAGCTGGTTTTAGAAAAAGCAGAGGAACCAGAGATCAAATTGCCAACATTCACTAGATCATCGAAAAAGCAAGAGAGTTCCAGAAAAACATCTATTTCTGCTTTATTGACTATGTCAAAGCCTTTGACTGTGTGGATCACAATAAACTGTGGAAAATTCTGAAAGAGATGGGAATACCAGACCACCTGACCTGCCTCTTGAGAAATTTGTATGCAGGTCAGGAAGCAACAGTTAGAACTGGAATGGAACAACAGTCTGGTTCCAAATAGGAAAAGGAGTACGTCAAGGCTGTATATTATCACCCTGCTTATTTAACTTATATGCAGAGTACATCATGAGAAATGCTGGACTGGAAGTATAACTTATATAGCCTTAAATATAGATAGTCTTAATATATAGTCTTAAATCATTCCTTAAATAGCCCATTTTCTCCTTTTCCTCTACCATCTGAAACTTGAAAGGAATGAAATTATTTTGTGGGCTCTCCTGCCCTTTATTTTTCTCCAATGTATTTTTCTCAAGACACAAAATTTTTTATGCAACAACATCAACATTCCACTTCATTTTACCTGAAAAACAGTCTGCTGTTTACCACTAATCAAAGAATTATTTACGATTTTTAAGAAAAATATGATAAATAGGAGAGGAATGGGATAATATTCAATGCCCTTATTACTTTTCACAGCAATTACAAACAATTGAACCAGGTAGAGTCCCAGGTGGTGAAGAATCCACAATTTACCCGAGTCCTAAAAAGGTCTTTAGAATATTGAGTTTTTTAATCCAATTATCTTCCAGTAGTGAACTTTATCCTACAACCTGTTGCTCCATGCCTCTCTATCTCCATCGTTCAGGGGGTTTCCATCTATCAACAGAAGCTACACTTCTTTAGTTATTTTACACTTTCTATTTGACTAAATACTTCCTCCATCTAGATCAGGCACATCTGTCGTAATGTAAAATGACCACCTTTCATCCTTCTCCACTGTGATACTCCTATTTTACTGTTAAAAAGCTGGAACGTACACTCAGGATTTTGCTCAGACTTTCACTGTAACTCATGAATGTGTCTGACACGTGTTTATCGAGCACCTACTATGAGTCAAACTGTTTTCCATTACGGGGCTACAGCAGTGGTTAATCAATCAAAGTCCCTGCCCTCATGTTGCTCATATCTCAGTGATGGATAAAGTAACAAACAAATAATAGTAGCTTTATATAAAAATAAAACCACAAAGACAAAAGAAAACTAATGTGACACAGAACGACTGAAGGGGGAGTCACTTTAGGTTGAGAAGTATGGAGAATGATCTTTCTTTTCTTAAAAACCATATATCCTGTTCAATTCCCTCTAGAAGTGACTCCTTTTCTCACACATTGAAGCCAAGTTGGCTTCACATTGCTACTTCCTAATTATTGTCCAATCCCTTTCATTAATAATTTAAACTTTTAATGAAGCCCATCCCATTAAACATTTTTCACTTGGCCATCAAATTCTGCCAACTTCCACAACATTTCCCTTGCATTCTTGGACATCTTTATTCCCTAAATCATAGATGCTCTCTTTTGCACCTTATCCTCCATCTTTAGCTTGGATGGATACATGATTCACAAGGATCAAGGAAACAACATCCTAGTGTATCAGTTCTTGGATGTATTTGTACTTCAATGACCTTCAGCTCTATTCCACATGGGCAATCCATATGCAAGGTCACGTTTGCACTTCATTAGTACTCTATGATGTTGTTGCTTAGTCATGTCCAACTCTTTGAGACCCCATGGCAGACTGTTGGCTGCCAGGCTCCTCTGTCCATGGGATTTCCCAAATAAGAATACTGGAGTGGGTTGCCATTTTCTTCTCCAGGGGATCTTCCTGACCCAGGGGCAGAGCCCGTGTCTCTTCTGTCTCCTGCATTGGCAGGCGGGTTCTTCACCACTCAACAACCAGGGCAGCCACTATGATAGTAACTTGGAATTTCTGCTTTTAACTGACAGGCTCCTATCATTTCACTACTGTCATTTCAGTTCATAGTAACCACACCTTTCACTTGGATCTGTGAAAGTATTCATCTCCAAGTTGGTTTGTACTCTTCTGATTCACCTTTGAGTACTGTCACTGTGGAACAAATCTGAGTTCAAACCACAACTTCTACTTAGAACTACAGGACTTTAAGATAAGTTGTTTAATCTATCCTAAGACCCCCTTTTTCTTTTTCGTAAAACAAGAATAATATTACATAAGTATATGTATATAAAGATGTTAGCAACTCCCTGGCACACAGAAAATGCTTAACGGATGATTAAGACCATTACTGCTATTCCCTTTCTATTTAGTCTGGTTTCTCTTCTAGGCCTTAACCATTAATTAGCAACATCTTATGTTGCAAAACATTTTGCCAGTCATTATCAGTAGAAAATAAATTTACTATTCTTACTTTCTTTTTAGCTTCCCTATTACTGGTTTTTGACAGTGAAATTCCCATAACTGTACTGATGGCTTGTAGTTTAAATTGATGTTATCAACCCCCCCCCAATTGTTATTCACCAAATCCTTTTCTCATTGCTAATTGACTGTCTACCTCCTTTATTAGAGTCCCTATTTCTCTTTTATTAACCACAAAAATCCCTAAATGCCCTCACAGAGTCTCAATAAATGATCTAATCTCCCATTTTACTAATGTATCAGGATGTTAAATTCAACTCTTCCTGTTGCTTTGAATTTTCTGCATAGGTTCTTGGCTGAGAATATCACAGTAGTTGCCAAATACTTCCCCATTCTAAAGAGAGTTGCTAAACCAGCTACACAAGACTTGCAAAAGATATGGCTCAAAACCAATTCTGCTAGCAAAGGCCCATCACTACCTTTTGAATGCATAAGATACTGAAGTTTAAGAGGTCATGAGGACATTCACTGGGGAGAAGAGTTGAAATACTGTTATATCCTATCTTTGTTCCTCATCTTATACCAAGTGAAAGATATTTCAAAAGGACTTCCAAGGAGACCTTACTATATGACCCTGGAGCTGGGTCTAAGGTTTGGCATCAGATTCTTACTGGGAAAAGTCTAAAGGGAAAAATCAGTCAGTTCCCTAGATTGACCTGCATCAGGAGGAAATGCCTCTCCACCAATAGCTAGAAAAGGTGCACATTACCTGGGAAATAAAATGGCTCTCAAGATAGTATGTCAGTATGGGATCACCTTAGCAACTTCATGGACAGCTCAAATGACAGCAGAGAGGTGGACAACCAGGCGGCCAGAGGATGAGATGAAGGTGGAATTAAAAGCAGCCAGTCAGAGTGGAAGTCTTGCCTGGGTTACAAAAGCTGCCATGATATGTACCAATGGGCATATCTTTGAAAAACTCAACAAAAGATTCTCTTCCAAGAAACTCAACAAAAGAGACATGGAGCTAAAACTGTACATTTATCTTGAGAAGATAAGGACAAGAGATGATAACTATTCTAGCCACAAAGAGCAATTTCCCCCTTTCACTTTCTAATTACTAGGTCTTGAAACTGAAAGTGAAAGTCACTCAGTCATTGTCCAGTTCTTTGTGACCCCATGGACTATATAGTCCATGGAAATCTCTAGGCCAGAATACTGGAGTGGGTATTCTTCTACAGGTATACTTCTCCAGGGGATCTTCCCAACCCAGGGATCGAACTCGGGTCTCTCACACTATAGGCGTATTCTTTACCAGTTGAGCCACAAGGGAAGCCCACTAGGTCCTGGAGGAATAAAAATAAATAGGAAGTAGGGGAACAGATAAAAAACGGGAAAGAGAAGAATGAAGCCATTCATCCCTTCCCACAGCAAGCTTCTATGTCTAAAGTTAGCCTGAGGTGGGGAAGAAGAGACAATTTTAGATTGAGTGCCATTGAAATTAAATATTATATTGTTTGGAACTATTCAATTAACAAAATAAGGCTATTCTTGGGAATTAAAGAGGTTAGGAAAGCAGTGATACCCAATTGAGATTTTACTCAGATTTTGAAAGAATGCGTATAAGCATCCAGTTTAAAGGACTATGAAAGTAAGAATAGAGCTTCTCAGGTGGTGCAGTGGTAAGGAATCTGCCTGCCAATGCAGGAGATGCAAGAGATATGGGTTTGATCCCTGGATCAGGATGATCCTCTGGAGAAGGAAATGGCAATCCACTCCAGTATTTTTGTCTGGAAAATTCCATGGACACAGGAGTGTGGTGGGCTACAGTCCATAGGTTGCAAAGAGTCAGACATGACTGAGCAACTGAGCATGCACACACACATGAAAGAAAGAATAAACTCACACTATGACATCACTTAGATCCAGATCATTCAGTAAAACGTAATACTATGATCCTTTAATACGGACCTCTTCAATTTTTTTCCTATTCTCCTTGAAATTAGGAAAAAATAAAAAATCCTCCTTCTAGTAAGAAAATTAATTTTCACCAACTTCCTGCTCATGATCCTCATTTATATTCCAGTTGATTTTTCTTTTGGATTTGATACTTCCTCATTTTCCCAAGATACTGCACTCTCTTTATGGCCCTTCGTGATCATTTCTTAATCGCCAATGCTGTTTGTTTTATTTTTCGTTAATCATCCATTATGTTTTCTTTCCTTCTGTTCACCATCTCTTTGTCTATGGCTCTCTCTATATATGTGGCTTTATATAACACCACTGTTATTATAACTTCCATAACTGCATTTCAAGCTTTGGTGTTTTGCCTAAGTCTAAGATGTGTCCAGTCCATACTAAAGGAGACCAGTCCTGGGTGTTCACTGGAAGGACTGATGCTGAGGCTGAAACTCCAATACTTTGGCCACCTCATGCGAAGAGCTGACTCATTGGAAAAGACTCTGATGCTGGGAGGGATTGGGGGCAGGAGGAAAAGGGGACAACAGAAGATGAGATGGCTGGATGGCATCATCAACTCGATGCACATGAGTCTGAGTAAACTCCGGGAGTTGGTGATGGACAGGGAGGCCTGGCATGCTGCAATTCATGGGGTCGCAAAGAGTCGGACACAACTGAGTGACTGAACTGAACTGAAGATGTGTAGTTTCAAAAGCCTGCAAGACATCTCCATACTTTAATTTCTAGCGTACTTTGCCTCCACTTTGTGTTTCTTTAATGAAATTCTATCCATCAATTAAGTGCAGCTCAAATGTCGCTTATTTTATGAATTCTTTCTCCCTTGCTGCTGCTGCTGCTGCTAAGTCACTTCATTTGTGTCCGACTCTGTGCGATCCCACAGACAGCAGCCCACCAGCCTCCACTGTCCCTGGGATTCTCCAGGCAAGAACACTGGAGTGGGTTGCTATTTCCTTCTCCAATGCGTGAAAGTGAAAAGTGAAAATGAAGTCGCTCAGTCATGTCCGACCCTCAGCGACCCCATAGACTTCAGCCTACCAGGCTCCTCCGACCATGGGATTTTCCAGGCAAGAGTACTGGAGTGGGGTGCCACTGCCTTCTCCTCTTCCTCCCTTGCTGCTGCTGCTAAGTCACTTCAGTCGTATCCGACTCTGTGCGACCCTATAGACGGCAGCCCACCAGGCTCCTCTGTCCCTGGGATTCTCCAGGCAAGAGTACTGGAGTGGGTTGCCATCGCCTTCTCTGACTGTTTCTATTGAGACCCTTCTTTTAATTAACTTTACCTATGAACCTTCTCAGAGAAGGCAGTGGCACCCCACTCCAGCACTCTTGCCTGGAAAATCCCACGGATGGAGGAGCCTGGTGGGCTGTAGTCCATGGGGTCGAACAGAGTCGGACATGACTGAGCAACTTCACTTTCACTTTTCACTATTATGCACTGGAGAAGGAAATGGCAACCCACTCCAGTGTTCTTGCCTGGAGAATCCCAGGGACGGGGGAGCCTGGTGGGCTGCCGTCTATGGGGTCGCACAGAGTCGGACACAACTGAAGTGACTTAGCTGCTGCTGTGCTAGGATCTCTCTGAGCAACTGTGGTAGCTTTTTTTGTTGCTGTTTGTTTATGTTGTACTTTCCAAAGCACCTCCCATAGTCCTCCTACCATTAGAACATTTGTGATCACTACCAAGTTAAATAGAAACAAAAGTTTTGGGTAAAACAAATGAAGATGACACCTTGGAAAATAGTCTGTTCAAATACTTAACAATACGAAGAGGGTCGAGCCAGAATGCACAGAACAGGATCTGGGGGAACCTGATTATTTCCTCTGTATGTTCTTATTTGTTTCCTTGAACATTAAAAAAAAAAATGTTCTTTGTTTCCTCAAATATAATAGTCCTCTCTTATCCATAGGGGATACATTCCTAGACCCTCAGGGGATGCCTGAAACTGTGGATCATACCAAAACTTACATACACTATGACTTTCTTATACATACATCCTTATGATAATGTTTAATTTATAAATTAGGCACAGCAAGAGAACAATCAATTCGCCAGCATCACTAATCTTGCATTCTGGGGCCATTATTAAGTAAAAGACGTGTTACCTGAACAGAAGCACTTAGATATCATGACAATCCATCTGATAACCTAACGGGCCACTAAGCGACTAATGAAAGAAAGGGTCAGAACATACACAGAGTGGATATGCTGGGCAAAGGGATGATGCATTTCCTGGGTAAATGGAGAAGGACGGCACGAGATTTCATCATGTCACTCAGAATGACCAGCAATTCAAAATTTATGAATTGTTGATTTCTAGAATTTTCCACATATTATTTCCAGGTCATGATTGACTGGGAGTAACTGGAGGGCAAAGGAACATAGAAAGCAAAGCCATGGGTGTGGGAAGAGTCTGCTATAAACTGCAAACTGCTTGAGAATAGACAGGTTTTGCCCACTGAGGAAGCAAAGCTGAATAAAAGGATCCCTGAGCTGAGTTTTAGTCTTAATATCCAGGTTACTAGGAAAATTCTAAACTTAGCTAAGGCATTGACGGAATGAGAATTGGCCATACCTAAAATGCACAAATACGTATGATGCATATAGATATAAAGTACATAAAGTGTCTGCATCTAGACATGGGGACTATATTTGCTTAGTGAATGTAATTTGGAATCATGAAGTGAAAATTTTGTTAGACATGTTCTTTCACAAGTGACTTACTGTAAAGAAAATGCCCAGTCTTTTGTGTTGTCAAAAATGAGCCATGGTCAGCTGCCTACACTCTCCTGAGTTCTGATTCCTGATTGCTTCCATGACAACCATGTCATTTCACTGCCAGAGTATCTTATAAACAGCTAAGATGAATGAAAATGTATGCATGCTCTCCTGAAACTAATTGTTAAGAAATAAAAGAGAGAAAGAGAGAGAGAACTAAAGTTATTCATTTGGTGAGTTTCATTCTTCATGGATAAAGAAGACTTTCCTGGCTAAGCCCTCTCCACACGGATGAAGTTTGATATGTTATTTATTCTTACTTTGAGGTTGCTGTAATCATTCCAGGTTGTTTCACAACTGGATGTCTTGCTTCCTTCAGTAGAATATTAACTCTTACAACTTTAATCTTGTATTTCTCTCTCTCTCTTTTTTTTTTTTTTTTGAGTTCTTGCTAAGTGCCAAGCACTGGTACTCATGTCCATGCTGTGATCAGATTTTATCTTTACAAAAATGATTTTAAGATGAGGAAACGGAAGCATCAAATAGTTAAACAATGAATTTATATTTAACTAAAGAAGGAGAGGGATTTAAAATAAGCTTTAAGAGCTTTTCTACTCCTTTTTTATATTCTTACTTTTTTCTTTCTTGGATGCCTCTTAAGGAGTGTATCATATTCTATTATTCATATTGACAAACTGTATTATTATTCTCAACTTATTACCCTTCTTGGTATCCATGTCTTTTGGTCTCTCTAAGTCCTCCACTGAAGGCAGACTTGATTTTCTAACCCCATTAAAGTTGAGCCTGATGGTGTGACTCCTTTTGCCAGTGGAGTATGAGATTAGTAGCAGTGTGTCCAGAGCCTAGTGTTTAAGAGGCACTGGATGTTTTGGTTGCCTTCTTAGGCATCTGCCATCAGCATTAGAAGAGCATTCTTTGGCTCTTCTTTGGATGAGAGACACTTGGAACAAATCTTGACACAATCTATCACTTGGTGTCAAACCAAGCAAAGAGCAAGGTCAGATAACACCTGCTTAGGCAACCTACAGACAAGTAAGCAAGAATAAATTATTGTTATAGGTCACTGAATTTTGGAATGGCTTGTTACCCAGCATTACTGTGGCAACAGTAACTGAAGCAATGAAGTTTATTCTTTGTGGTCATACCTAATTTCCTTTATGAGATAATATGAGTCGTTCAGAGTCCTTAGAAGCCTTCTCTTAGACATCCAACATAACTAAAACAATGCCTTGTAGTGTGTGAGTATCCAAACAATGTCGAATTAATTTTTTTTTTCTATTTCCCAAAGCGTGCTGATATGTAAAGCTTGGTGTTTAGTAATTATGAATTTCATGCAAGCAAAGATTCTGTAAGACAAAATAAGTGTTTATTGGTTTTCTTCTCACGGTATTTCTCACATGCATGCTAAGTCACTTCAGTCGTGTCCAACTCTCTGTGAACCTATGGACTGCAGCCGGCCAGGCTCCTCTGTCCATGGGATTCTCCAGGCAATAATATTTGTCATGGGAGGATCCTAAAATTTTCCCATTTAAAATGTCAATTTTCCAAAAGTCAATTATTTCAAAATACCAGCATCACTTCTTTAGAAAGGTAGATTTGGACAGTGGTACGAACACCGCTCTAGCACAGTTCTGTCACCATTTTGGTAGTGCCAAGAAGCGACAAATCCATTGACTTTTCTGTGCCCGATTCTTACATGGAAAGCTGAGATAATAGTATTAATTATCATGTAGTTTTAATATAGATTAGAATAACATAAATAAATACCTGTTTTAATTAAAAATATTACTATTTATTGCATACCTACTATGTGTAATGAGCTTCCTACTCATTATTCACAATATAACATAGCACATCATTCCACAAGATCAATTTTACCTGATCTTATATAACATAATATTTTCATAAACTTTACAAAAAAAAAAAACACTACAAATTTCTCATATGCTAGTAAATAGGGGGCTGGATTTTTTGACTTTCATAAGTTTGATTCCTTCCTTAGTAGTTAGAATGTGTTAGTGTCCTTAGGCTGCTGTAAAAACTACTACAGACTGAAAGGCTTAAATAATTGACATTTTGTTTCTCACAATTCTAAAGGCTGATGATTTCTGGTAAGGCCACTTTTCTTGGCTTCTTGATGTGTTCTCATCTGGCCTTTTATTTGTGCACACACAATAAAGAGAGACTGCAAGATCTTGGTGTTTTTTCCTCTTCTTACAGACACCAGTCCCTTCAGGATTAGGGTCCCATCCAGTGATTTTATTTAACATTAATTACTTCTTTAAAGATCCTATCTCTTAATACAGTCAAACTGGGGAGTCAGGATTTAATGTATGATTTTTTTGGAGGATGTGCAACCCCACGTCCAAGGAGCGGTGGCTGCACGGGCGCAGGAGGGCCTAGAGGAGCTACTCCACGTTCAAGGTCAAGAGGGGCAGCAGTGAGGAGATACCCCTCGTCCAAGGTAAGGAGCAGCGGCTGCACTTTGCTGGAGCAGCCATGAAGAGATACTCCACGTCCAAGGTTACAGAAACCCAAGTAAGACAGGAGGTATTACCAGAGGGCATCAGAGGGCAGACACACTGAAACCATAATCACAGAAAACTAGTCAATCTAATCACACTAGGACCACAGCCTTGTCTAACTCAATGAAACTAAGCCATGTCGTGTGGGGCCACCCAAGACAGGCGGGTCATGGTGGAGAGGTCTGACAGAATGTGGCCCACTGGAGAAGGGAATGGCAAACCACTTCAGTATTCTTGCCTTGAGAACCCCATGAACAGTATGAAAAGGCAAAATGATAGGATACTGACAGAGGAACTCCCCAGGTCAGTAGGTGCCGAACATGCTACTGGAGATCAGTGGAGAAATAACGCTAGAAAGAATGAAGGGATGGAGCCAAAGCAAAAACAATACCCAGTTGTGGATGTGACTAGTGATAAAAACAAGGTCCAATGCTGTAAAGAGCAATACTAAATAGGAACTTGGAATGTTAGGTCCATGAATCAAGGCAAATTGGAAGTGGTCAAACAGGAGATGGTGAGTGAACATCGACATTCTAGGAATCAGGAAACTAAAATGGACTGGAATGGGTGAATTTAACTCAGATGACCATTATATCTACTACTGCGGGCAGGAATCACTTAGAAGAAATGGAGTAGCCATCATGGTCAACAAAAGAGTCCGAAATACAGTACTTGGATGCAATCTCAAAAATGACAGAATGAGCTCTGTTCGTTTCCAAGGCAAACCATTCAATATCATAGTAATCCTAGTCTATGTCCCAACCAGTAATGCTGAAGAAGCTGAAGTTGAACAGTTCTATGAAGACCTACAAGACCTTT
The DNA here is from genome assembly GCF_000754665.1 of Bison bison bison. NCBI lineage: Eukaryota > Metazoa > Chordata > Mammalia > Artiodactyla > Bovidae > Bison > Bison bison. Next base: position 4,727,819 of record NW_011495049.1, on the reverse strand, counting down.
TAGAACTAACACCCCCAAAAGATGTCCTTTTCATTATAGGGGACTGGAATGCAAAAGTAGGAAGTCAAGAAACACCTGGAGTAACAGGCAAATTTGGCTTTGGAGTAAGGAATGAAGCAGGGCAAAGGCTAATAGAGTTTTGCCAAGAGAACGCACTGGTCAGAGCAAACACTCTCTTCCAACAACACAAGAGAAGACTCTACACATGGACATCACCAGATGGTCAACACCAAAATCAGACTGATTATATTCTTTGTAGCCAAAGATGGAGAAGCTCTATACAGTCAGCAAAAACAAGACCAGGAGCTGACTGTGGCTCAGATCATGAACTCCTTATTGCCAAATTCAGACTTAAGTTGAAATAAGTAGAGAAAACCACTAGACCATTCAGGTATGACCTAAATCATCCCTTATGATTATACAGTGGAAGTGAGAAATAGATTTAAGGGCCGAGATCTGATAGATAGAGTGCCTGATGAACTATGGACGGAGGTTCATGGCATTGTACAGGAGACAGGGATCAAGACCATCCCCATGGAAAAGAAATGCAAAAAAGCAAAATGGCTGTCTGGGGAGGCCTTACAAATAGCTGTGAAAAGAAGAGAAGTGAAAAGCAAAGGAGAAAAGGAAAGATATAAGCATCTGAATGCAGAGTTCCAAAGAATAGCAAGAAGAGAGAAGAAAGCCTTCCTCAAAAGCCTTCCTCAGTGATCAATGCAAAGAAATAGAGGAAAACAACAGAATGGGAAAGACTAGAGATCTCTTCAAGAAAATTAGAGATACCAAGGGGACATTTCATGCAAAGATGAGCTCAATAAAGGACAGAAATGGTATGGACCTAACAGAAGCAGAAGATATTAAGAAGAGGTGGCAGGAATACACAGAAGAACTGTACAAAAAAGATCTTCATGACCCAGATAATTACGATAGTATGATCACTCACCTAGAGCCAGACATCCTGGAATGTGAAGTCAAGTGGGCTTTAGAAAGCATCACTACGAACAAAGCTAGTGGAGGTGACGGAATTCCAGCTGAGCTATTTCAAATCCTGAAAGATGATGCTGTGAAAGTGCTGCACTCAATATGCCAGCAAATTTGGAAAACTCAGCAGTGGCCACAGGACTGGAAAAGGTCTGTTTTCATCACAATCCCAAAGAAAGGCAATGCCAAAGAATGCTCAAACTACCACACAATTGCACTCATCTCACACACTAGTAAAGTAATGCTCAAAATTCTCCAAGTCAGGCTTTAGCAATACGTGAACCGTGAACTTCCTGATGTTCAGGCTGGTTTTAGAAAAAGCAGAGGAACAAGAGACCAAATTGCCAACATCTGCTGGATCATCGAAAAAGCAAGAGAGTTCAAGAAAAACATCTATTTCTGCTTTACTGACCATGCCAAAGCCTTTGACTGTGTTGATCACAATAAACTGTGGAAAATTCTGCAAGAGATGGGAATACCAGACCACCTGACCTGCTTCTTGAGAAATTTGTATGCAGGTCAGGAAGCAACAGTTAGAACTGGAC
>NW_011495049.1:4698148-4726193 GCF_000754665.1 Bison bison bison | reverse complement strand
AATACCAGATCACCTGATCTGCCTCTTGGGAAATTTGTATGCAGGTCAGGAAGCAACAGTTAGAACTGGACATGGAACAACAGACTGGTTCCAAATAGGAAAAGGAGTTTGTCAAGGCTGTATATTGTCACCCTGCTTATTTCACTTCTATGCAGAGTACATCATGAGAAACGCTGGGCTGGAAGAAGCACAAGCTGGAATCAAGATTGCCGGGAGAAATATCAATAACCTCAGATATGCAGATGACACCACCCTTATGGCAGAAAGTGAAGAGGAACTAAAGAGCCTCTTGATGAAGTCAAAGAGGAGAGTGAAAAAGTTGGCTTAAAGCTCAACATTCAGAAAACGAAGATCATGGCATCCGGTCCCACCACTTCATGGGAAATAGATGGGGAAACAGTGGAAACAGTGTCAGACTTTATTTTTCTGGGCTCCAAAATCACTGCAGATGGTGACTGCAGCCATGAAATTAAAAGACGCTTACTCCTTGGAAGGAAAGTCATGACCAACCTAGATGGCATATTCAAAAGCAGAGACATTACTTTGCCAACAAAGGTCCGTCTAGTCAAGGCTATGGTTTTTCCAGGAGTCATTTATGGATGTGAGAGTTGGACTGTAAAGAAAGCTGAGCACCAAAGAATTGATGGTTTTGAACTGTGGTGTTAGAGAAGACTCTTGAGAGTCCCTTGGACTGCAAGGAGATCCTACCAGTCCATTCTGAAGGAGATCTGTCCTGGGTGTTCTTTAGAAGGAATGATACTGAAGCTGAAACTCCAGTACTTTGACCACCTCATGCGAAGAGTTGACTCATTGGAAAAGCCTCTGATGCTGGGAGGGATTGGGGGCAGGAGGAGAAGGGGACGACAGAGGATGAGATGGCTGGATGGCATCACTGACTCGATGGATGTGAGTTTGAGTGAACTCCGGAAGTTGGTGATGGACAGGGAGGCCGGTCGTGCTGCAATTCATGGGGCCGCAAAGAGTCGGACACAACTGAGCGACTGAATTGAACTGATCTGAAGCCAATAGAAGTAAGACATGGTGGTTTCAGATAAATCCCCAAATTCTTTGATACGCTTCTTTTTAAGAGGTGATATTTAATTCCCCTTCTCTTGAGAGTGCGGGCTGAATTCATAACTTACTTCTCTGATGAATAGAATATGACAGAACTGATGAGATGTCATTCCAAGAATAGGTTAAAAAAAGGCTGCAGATTCAACCTGTGTGCTGTCTCTTTCTCTCACATTTGAGATCCTACCCTCGTCGGCTGTTTGATCCAGGAGAAGCCACTTGCCATAAAGACCTATATAATGAAGAAAAGAGGCCTCTAACCAAGAGCCAGTGAGTTACTGAACTCTGCCAACTATCAATACCCTATGAGTGAACTTGAAAGTGGATTTACCAGCCCCAATTAAACCTTGAGATAACTACAGCTACAGCTGACTGCAACCTCATAATTTCTAAGAAAGTTGTTCTAAGCACCGCCTGGGTTCTTCTTGCTCCTTACAGTAAAATGAGAAAGGAGAAAAATAAAGGAAAGACCATTAAACTTGAAAGAACCAAGACTTGATGGTTTGGAAAAATCTCGGACATTCCAGATAGCAAACAATTCTAAAATTAAACAATGGCTTCTCAGCAAAGTGCATATACAGACTGTTGCCAGGAAAACTCTTCTAAAGGTGAAGCCAAGTGTGTGACTGTAAAATTATTTCATGAGAGCTCAGAAAAAGTTACAGTAGTTCTTTAGAGTTCCTTTTGATCAGACAAAAGGCTCACAACAGATATCAATGGAGTGTCTTACAGAACCTCTCAAACAATAGAAATGTTAAGGAAACTTAAGGGTATTGTCCTTCAATAGTCTCAGCAGAATTCTATGCTACAGAAGGACTTAAGGAAACTGGGGGTGTGATTTTTGTCTAATAGAGTGAACCTTATAAGATTCACACAAATAACTTTTATAGAAGAATTATATATGCAAAAACATTGCCAGCTTGCACTGAAAAAGACAGAAGCAATAGAAAATGAAACGAAGGCTTTGGACCTCCATATTTCTACTATCAGAAAGCAGGCTGAGAAAACTACTTAGCTGCAAATACATTCTGTGTGTCATAAAAAGCAAAGGATGAGGGCGAACCAAGGGCCCAGATGGTGAAACTGAAAACCATGGAAAAGTATTCCCAAAGTTTGAGAACTTATCCATAAATATCCAACACTTGCCCAGCAGGATTCCATAATATACAGTTATGCACCAATGACATTCAGTGCCTATTTTTGCTTGTTTAGATTTGGAGAGCCCAGAGTGGTTATCGTAAGTCTGCTCCAATATTAGAGGTGTGTATGCATACTGTGTGTGTTGGCAGCAGATAATATGTGCCTTTAGTTTCATAAGTAGAGAGAAATTGTACTCAAGGGGCCACACTTAGGGGATTAAATTTGAAGAGTCTTATCTGTACCTGGACTCAATTTAGATGGTAAGATTCTGGTTTCTCAACTGAGGCTACAAGTGGATGAGAGTTTTGGTGGCCTTGAGATGGGTATATATCTTGTACATGAGATGAATGTAAAACTGTATACAATGGAAGACTTGGTGGTTTTATAAATATATCCACAAATCCTTTGATATTTCATCTTTCAGAAGTAGAGCTTAATTCTCTTCTCCTTGGTTATGGGTTTGTTGGACTCTGTGTGTCAGTAGCTTGCTTTTGGGAGAAGGCAATGGCAACCCACTCCAGTACTCTTGCCTGGAAAATCCCATGGAAGGAGGAGCCTGGTAGCGAAGAGTCGGACACCGCTGAGCGACTTCACTTTCACTTTTCACTTTCATGCCTTGGAGAAGGAAATGGCAATGCACTCCAGTGTTCTTGCCTGGAGAATCCCAGGGACAGGGGAGCCTGGTGGGCTGCCATCTCTGGGGTCGCACAGAGTCAGTCACGACTGAAGTGACTTAGCAGCAGCAGCAGCTTGCTTTTAATAAATAACATACAGGAAGAATGACGAGTTGTCACTTCTGAGATAAGGTTATAAAAAAGACTGGCTTTCTTGTTCTTGTATTCTCTCACGTTTCTTCCCAGATTACTCATTCCTGGAGAAGCCAGCTGCTAATGGACAGGACCATGCGACTAGGAACAGTGGCCTTAGGTCAACAGCCAGCATGGAATGGAAAGTTTGAACAATCATGTGAGTGAGCCTGGAAGCAGGTTTTCCAGCCTCAGTCAAATCTCCAGATGACGGTACCTGTGGCTGATGACTGACTGCAATCTTATGGGAGGTCCTGAGCCAGAATCACCCAGCTAAGCTGCTCCAGACCCCTGACCCTCAGAAACTCTGTCATATCACAAATGTTTATTGTTTTTAGCTGCTAAATAGTGAATGCATTTTGTTATGCTGTAATAGATGACTAATATAAGGGAAGACCTTAAAAAATCCTACATAAGTAAATCTATTCATTCTATAGATAAGGCAGTCGAGGTACAAATATGTTAAGGGATTTTCCCAAACACACAGCTAATAAATGGCAGGATAAAGATTTGAATTCACATCTACATATCTCAGGAATTTTTCTTAAGTAAGTTTTGTAAAAATAAAAATCAAAATATAAGGAAACCACAATCTTTTATAAAAATAATGTTTGGGTTGATACAGAAAGTCCAATAATGACATACAAAACTACCAGCTGCTTAAGGAGTAACTGAGGTGTTGGGCAGGCAGAGGAATGTGCGAAAGATGCTTAAATCTATACACCACAGGGGCCAAGACATCTGGTAAAAAAGAGGTGAGCCATTCCTTCTCGATTCCAGCTTTCCCAATTATGTTAATTGTAACAGAACTTGGCTTCCTGGCAAAGCAGAGCTAGTGAGGCATTTGACACACTGTAGAATTTAAGTTCAAAAGTAAAACTGTTTAATGAATGCACACCCTACTCCTTATTCATTATGCAAAGTCGAGTTGTAGAGTTTTTCAATATGTGCTCTAATTCCCTTTAAGAAACGTGATTCCACATTCCTCATATTAGTGCAGGAGGAAAGAAAAAAAAGAAGATATTCCACTGGAAGAGGCTTTGGGGTCAGTTAGAAATTCTCTGCTCTGTCTTTAAAAGGAAGATATAATCCCCTTTTTCCAGCTATTGTGTTTTATTCTGGTGAGGGTTGATGGCTGTAAAACACAGCACCTCCCCTTCAACTTTTCCATATAACTTGATTAGACAGGAATAATCTCTTATGCTTTCATGCACAAATTTAGGAGTGACCCAGAACAAACGAGTTTCCTTCATCACCATAGCAACCAGGACTATGGAAAAATGCCACTCACTAGGCTATGCAAGTCAGATTTCATTCCTTTGATGTTAATTAACAAATTGCTTTCAGAAAATCAATGAGTTACCCTGCTCCCTTCTAAATGTTTGTGATATATTTTTTAGTATTTCCTAAAGTGATGCGGTGTCAGAATGGGTGGGAGAGAGTGAGCAAAACATAGCACCACCTTTTCCTGGTATAACACACGGGTGATTAGGAATGCAAGAGTGCACTGGGCCAAGAGGAGTATCCACTTGGACCTCTTGGGCATTGAGATACGAATCTAAATTCATGTTTTCCTACTATACAAGTTTCCTACCTCTTAGAAAATGGTGACTGCTTCCTTTCCAGAAAAAAAAAACAAAAACAAAAAACTCTGTGAGTGTGTGTGAGTGTGTGTGTGTGTGTATCTTTTAAATAAAAGGGCTGTCACAAACAAAAGTTGTTGTGGAAACCTATATTTAGATTCCTCTATTTTCCTAGTCTTCTCCCGGGAATGTAAAATTTCTCAAGGGCAATTTGGTCATTTATACCAAAAATCTTTAAGTAGCCTTTCACTCTGAAATTTGACTCCTGGAGAATTATCGGAAGGAGATGTACTCAGAGAAAGGTATATAGATAAAAGTATACAGTCTTCACAGTATTTATAATAAATCTTTAAAGTTAGAAGCATTCTAAATGACAATGAGGGGTGAAAGTGATTTAAAATGTGTTTTCAGAGAAATTAAACAGGGTTTATTAAACTTATAAGTGAAACGAGAAGGCTGAAAAACAGATTGCTGAGGTGATATACTAAAAAAAAAAAAATTAAGTCTCCAAGCAAAAGTTTCATAAATTTGGCAAAAGAATAAATAAACCTCACATGAAGAGTTTTCTCTTTTTATGTGTGTGTCTTCCTGAGATTTGCAGCTGTTTTATTGAATATATGCCATGGGATATAAAATGATTTTGATAGAAATATATGTAAGATCTAGTTACATGCAATATGTCCTCAGACAGATGTGTACCTGTCTTTTTTATTGCATGACAAAAGTTTATTCAAAGATATCATATCACTGGTCCCAAGAAGTCTCACCATCCCATTCTTCCAATAAGATGTGCAAGAACAATTCAAAGAAGGTATACTTTGAGTTGGCTTAATTAAGTTATTGATAAAAGGATTAAAAACTGACAGTTTCAAACATACTGAGTCTTACAAGAAAACTAATTATTAAAAAACCTTTATCTACTTATAAGAAATGATAATAATTTTTAGATAAAATGATGTAAGGGTCAGAAAAAGATGCACAAATGTGATCAGCTCCAGGATTAACCCCGAAAAACGTTATCAAATAAAATTCATGAAGAATAATTACTGTCAAGATATTTTGACCAGCAGAACCGTTTCATTCAAAGAAAGACCAATATGTAAAACTAATTGAAATATAGTTTGTACTGTTGAAAGGGCCAGATGAGCCATCTCAAGCCCATCTACTTTATTCTATGAACAACAGTTTGCAAATCACTGTTGCATCAGAAGATAGCTTCTGTGGTTTCACCTCATGCACTCTTGTCCTTCTTTTATCAGAGATATACAACAACAGCTCTTGCAACAACAGCCACATGCTATACAACAAAACAAGTAAAGTACTTTGTTCCTTGGTTTTCTTGGGTGTAAAATGACAGGCTGGATGAGATTATGTCTATATATGAAAGAGAGTCTTTGAAATGGTTCTCAAGGATCCACCTTTCGGTATTCACGCCCTGTGTAAATCCCTCTCTTTACTTCCCTCTCTCTGAGTGTGGACTATACCTAGTAATTCACTTCTAATAAATAGTTGAATTAGAATTAATTGAAAGTGATAAGATGAAACATCTGAGATTATGATGCAAAGACTGTGATCTGTCTCTCTCCTACTACCATTTTCTTCCCCATCGTCACCCCAATCTTTACTCTCGTGGGAGAAAACTTCTAAGTTGTGAAAAGCCCTATGAGGAGGTCCACAATGTGAGTGAAGGCAGAAATGAATCCTCCCAAAGACAAGGCGTGGGATGATTGAAGCCCTGGTTAGCACTTAGATAGTAGCCTTGATTGTAACCTAGCGAGAGACTATACACAGAGGACAAGCTAAAGGTGCCTGGATTCCTGACCCACAGAATTGTAAGGTATGGTATGCTTGTAGTTTTAAGGTGCAAATTTTGGGGTTGGCTTCCCTGGTGGCTCAGACTGTAAAGAATCTGCCTGACAAAGCAGGAGACCCAGGTTCGATCCTTGGGTCAGAAAGATGCCCTGGTGAAGGGAATGGCAACCCACTCCAGTATAAAGAGTCACACAAGACTAAATGACTGACACATTCACTTTCACTACTCAGAAATAGATAACTACACACAACAGAAAAGTTTTCTTCTATTTATGAAGTTCTTTTCTTTAAACAAGTGTTAAAAGAGCATTTGTGGTTACTGATGAATCCAGAGTAAGGCTTGATAGTTTAGAAACTAGTTCACCCTGATTTAGAATTTTTAGTCACCTTTGGAAAACCCAGTTTTCCTGGTTTTGGTCCCCATCCTCTTTAGATGCTGGAATGGACTATAGATAGTGAGCTTTCCTCAAAATCATAGACAACCTTACTCCTTCTTCTGGCCTTTACAGTATCTGTGACAGAAGAAGGGGACCGTTCATCTTTGGGGTCCCATTATAATAACTGCTAATGAGCAGCTAAAGTCAGCACTGAGGAGGACCCATTCTTTTCTCTTAAAAAGCATAACTACAAAGGCTCTTTAAAAGTTAAACTGCTTAAGAAATTTTTTGCCAAATGCAATTATATTCTCTTAAAGAGAAGCCATTTTTCACTTGAACTTTTATGTAGGAGACCCAGGTTTGATCCTTGGGTCAGGAAGATCCCCTGGAGAAGGAAATGGTAACCCACTCCAGTATTCTTGCCTGGAAAATTCCATGGAAAGAAGGCGTCTGGTGGTCTACAGTATATGAGGTTGCAAAGAGCTGTACATGACTGAGTGACTAACACTAGACAAGACTATGTGTCTTAAGCTCATAATTTGGTCCCACTCATCATGACTGTCAAATAAATTCTGTATCCATGCTTTATTTTATATAATCTCTTATTGCCAAGAGATTGCATTTTAACGTGTAACCTATTAGCTAACTTATTAGTTATGTTACCACACTCCTCCAACCCCTCTACCCTCAAATTATATAATCTCCCTGAATAAAAATGCTATACTTTCTCCATCTTTACAAAATAAGAAAATAAGCATTCAAGAGGTGTTTAAGATTCAAATGCTATTTGAAGGAAATAATGGTATTATTATTTTGAATACTTCTTAGTACTGTTACTATGCTGCCCTAAAAGGCATTCAATTATCTTTTGTTGAATTAAATAGTCATCAAATATGAAACATAGTAAACTGTCCCTCTCCCTAAAATTTTGATCTCATTCCTATCTTCAAATAAAGTTTAACTGTTTCCACTATATATATATATATATATATTTTTTTTTTTTTTTAAGAAATCCTAGTTAGAGCAATTAGTTCTAACATAACAAAACAACTCCAGTACATGAGACAGACTTTTCCTAAGAAAACATGTATTAAACAATACCAATTTAACCACACACAAAAAAGTCTTCTTTCATAATGTCCTAAAATATGCCTCTGAGCACTCCTGCCTTGGATAAGAAAAGGTTTGGCCAATCTATTGAATATTAATACCCATATTTGGGGAGGATAAAATATCCCTCTATGTAGTTCAGTGTGAAACTGGAGGTGTCTATACAATCAGTTGTCTTGGAGCCACGGTGACTGCATTTGATCTGCACATATGGAAAACATGAAGCCAATTTTATGGCCTCCAGCAGCTAGGTCTGCTCTTGGAAAAACTGGAGGTGGAAGAGAGTTAGGAAGAGTCTTGACAGTGTATCAGAGTGTCAAGAAAAAGAGAAAGTCACATTAGCATGTGAACCAGAGTCACCTAGCACCTATTTTTGATTAGAGATTAAATAATGGAATTGACAGACTCAAGATGAACTTGAAGTTGTGTTACACTGGCACCATAAATGAGAGAAGCTGACATGAATATCCCTTCTTGAGTATATTTGGGAAACCTGATTTCTCTAACGCAAAACAAAACAAAACAAAAAAACAAAACTCAAGTCTGCTATCTAGCATAGCATCTTTATTACCATAACCTATTTTCTTATAAGAGGAAGCATTAGAGTTTCCAAGAGTAGATACTTAATGAAACAACACATCTTAATTCCAAATATAAGACAAGATTTAAAAGATTACTATTTAATTCTTGCTCCTTTGTCTGGGAAGATTCTTTTTTTTTTCCTCGAAAGATAATTCTTAAATTATAAGCTGCTGTAACAGTTATTTACAAATCACTTATTTCAGCTGCATATGAAACCAAGTATTAAATGTATCCACAAAGAGCACTTCCTAGTCCTTGCTGTACATTCATCACCTCGAGAGAGTTTTCAAAGAAGAGATTCCTCAGATCATATTGAATGAGAAAGCTTAGGGTTGGGAACCAGGAACAGGTATTTCAAAAAGTTAAATAATTCATTAAAATATACACCTGGGCATCGTGGGAAAAGAGAAGATTCAGTGCTCAAATCTATGTTTCTGCCCAGAGGAGCATATGACCTCATATCCGCTCCTCTGTAGTCCTCTGTTTTTCACTTTTAGACCAAGTTTCCATCTTGTAATATATACTCCTCCATCATCACTTTTGGAGCATGTGATGCACAAGGTGCTGATGCTTCCTTTCAAGCACTGAAGGGCTCTGGTTCCTATGGGATTCTGAGAATCCATGGTCTGAGGGATCTTAGATTCTGCTGGGTTTCTCCCTGGAAAAGTCCCCTTCTCTTTTGCAAGTACTTTAAGGGAAGAGTTGTAAGGAAGTTTCTGGTGAATGAAATCTGTTTACCAAAGTTAACTACTATGACCTCTTTATTATTTGCATCGAGTAGGAGTTGGACCACAAAGTGCTGAAGAATTGGTGCTTTCAAGTTGTGGTGCTGGAGAATACTCTTGAGAGTCCCTTGGACAGTAGGAAGATCAAACCGGTCAATCCTAAAGGAAATCAAACCTGAATATTCATTGGAAGGACTGATGTTGAAGTTGAAGCTCCAATACTTTGGCCACCAGATGGGAAGAACTGCATTGGAAAAGATCCTGATGCTGGGAAAGATTGAAGGTGGGAGGAGGAAGCAGGTGGCAGAGGATGATATGGTTAGATAGCATCACTGGCTGAATGGACATGAATTTCAGCAAACTCCAGGAGATAATGAAGGACAGAGGAGCCTGGCATGCTGCAAGTACATGGGTTGCAAAGAGTTGGACATGACTTAGTGACTGAACAACAACAACAATGCTTTCTCTGGGTACTATTAAATGACTAATTCCCAAAATCTAAGAGTAACTTTCTGTCAACATGCTTGTTGAGAGACTCTTCCCTGTTTCTGCATGTTTTATATCCATTTTTTGGTTGTTGCTCTATACTGTAATTTCCCAAGCTGTTTGTACAGCAAACAGCATTAAACGATGGAGATCCTGTCTTTCTCAGGGGACAGAGGCAGATTTGTCTCCTGGTCAGAATAATAAAGATAACATCTCCCCTCCAGGTAAAGGTCAGGAAGTTTCCACTCTTCATGAAATCAGGGGGTTTTGAAGCTTTGTATTTCTCATCTGTGATGCAAGCACTCTCTGAGTACAACCCCATAGGTCACCCCACATTGACCTTGGGGGAGTTGGGACCAAGAAGAACAAATGGGAGAGTCTAGCCCTTGCTTTCTCCTGTGCCATGAGTCATAAAGTTATTTTTTTCTGAGTTAGAAGTCTTGTGAACCAGGACCTATGAAACAGTCACAGGCCAACTTATTCATGTAATAGGGCAAACTCACAGCCTTTCACAGCTTTTAAGAGTGCTTATTAAGTCCCTGGACTCTCTTAGACACCATGTCACTGAGTCCCACTTCTAGTACTTACTTGCAGCAAGATTCACCAGCTACACCACCTACCAGCTGTGTCACTAATGATGGCACTTTGTAGCCATCGGACCTTGGCACTAACAACAGCTCTAACAACAAGAACCACAGCAATAGTAACAAATAGCATCATAGTGGTAACTTACAGAAGCTAGTATTTGTCAATTGTCCTTTAGACACTGCGTGGAGTGCTTTATATGACTTAGCTCATTCAATCATGGATGCCATATAAACTAAGAATATCAAACACTATCAAAATTTTCTCTCACAGTGTTATTACAAAGATCTAAAGGAAATATTGATAGTGAAGTACATTGGGAGCAGTAAACAAAAACCTACAAACACATCTATTTTCTTCTCTTTATTCACCTGGATCTCACACCAGGCCCTTTTATCTCCTTCTTTGCACGTGCTATGTCATCTGTCTGAAACACTTTTCCCTTTCTTCTTCTTCAGGCTCCGCTTGGTCTTGCATGATTCAGCTCAAAGGAGCATTGTCAGGGGAACAGATTTTCTCCTTGAAATGTGTTTCTTTTGTGAGCCAAGACACACAGTCTTTCGGCCTCCTGGGTGGAGGTGAGTGCCCACCCTTTTTTCCAACCCTATTTTTCACTTGCCTTCAGGAATGGCAGAGGGACTTAACTTTGTGGTAAGAGGAAAATTGCACATTCATATTCCTCTCCAGGCTCTCTATGAAGCTAGTCACCTATTTCCTTTTCTGTCTGGTGAGCCATCCTTGGGAGCATTGCCCCATGCCCCAGCCAGGGGAGCTGAACCAGCTGCAGTCTGGGTCCTGTGTCAGAGACCAAGGAACCCAAATGGGTTCATTTGGGCAGGCCAACAGGGCAGGGGGCTGAGAGAAATCCATCATGGTCCTCAGTCTAAGTCACACTCTCCAATCGTGCTTTACTGTAATGAAGTTGACAAGTTCTATGCTATCTCATTTCCTAGATTTACTTCTCAATTGGTTTGGAAGCCAAAGGGGAGAAGGGAATTAATAACAGGAATTTCCTGGAAAGAAAATAAAAAAGTCCATCCCAGCTTCCCCAACTTCCCTCAGCAATATTCTTAGAGAACAATTCGGGCACTTGTGGTCCTGTTCACCTGCTTGATTTTTCATGCAAGTGAGCCAATTGGTGTCTGTATACTCAGTACGGGCAGTATCTGCTGCATAGGACTTGACACTGTGTGCCTAGTGTTTTGAGGATGCAGTAGGGACTCAGTAAATGAAAGAGATTCTCTTAGCTCATTCTTAGTTCATCTTTGGAGCCAGTAACATTGCAGTGTCTGCACTATTCAAGATGAGGAATGATACTTGATTGTTCAGTCACTAAGTTGTGTCCAATTCTTTGTGACCCCATGAACTGCAGCACATCAGGCTTCCCTGACCTTCACTGTCTCCGGGAGTTTGGTTAAACTCATGTCCACTGAGTCAATGATGCTATCCACCATCTCATCCTCTGTTCCCCTCTTCTCCTTATAGGTCTGCACCTACAGAACACAACAAGATGATCATATTTAGCTAGGGAGACTCATTGTTTCCTTGTGGTCCTATTCCACAAATGGTAAGTCATTAGGATGAGAATTCAGAATGTCAAAGTCACTGGCTTCCAAGCCATGCCAGCATACTCAAAAAAATTAAACTCAATCCTTTGCCACCGATATTTCATTTTGTATCAAAGGATTTTACAGCCATATAATACAAAACAAAACATGACAACAAGGAGCAATTCTTGTCTCTCCAAGAACATCATTACCCACCAAAACACTGAGGACATGGACAAAGGAAAGTACACTCCATTTGTCCTGACAGTTTGCAGTGATCACATGTCCTGCCTTCTGGTTTCTTCCTTCAAAGGCTAGAGCTACGCTCTTACACAAGTTACTAAAAATATGAAAGCGAGCCTTGGTGCTCAGACCTTTACACTATGTGTATCCTTCAACTTGGAAGAATAAGACTCCTAAAGTTATAGGATAATTTGTGATTACAGTTTCTAAGTTACACTTTTGACAGTGTAAATCTTAATTTTAAGCTACTGTTTATTAAGTTTTTCACCTATAGCATCTCACTTAATCCTTGAACCAAGGGAGGGAGGTAATCTCAACATTTTACAGATAGGGGAATGGAGCTTTGATAACTCGTCCAAATTCAGGTAGTCACTAGAGGGGCCAGGATTAAAACTGCTTTGCTGATGGCTAATGTCTGAAGAGTGATCCAACCCATGTGCAACCTCTCAGGATATATATTGGTAGATGTCTTGAATTTGTTGAATGAGAAACTTTAAAAAATTCCAGCTAACATCAATCACAGGTGATATTCGTCCAAAAAAGTGAGATCACATAGGATAGTAGTAGGTAAGAGTACAGGTTCTGTAATCTGATATCCCTGTGTCTGAATGACCTAAGACACATAACTTCTTCTCAGGAAAAAGAAGTTGTTTCCATTCTAAAAATGAGAACAACAGTAGCATCTCCTTTATAGGATTTCTTTAAGGGCAATGAAGAATTTAGAAAAATGACTGGTCCCCAGAAAGTTATCAACAGATGTTAGAAATTAACTGTGGGCTTTAAATGAAGAAATTCCACTGTAATTCTAGTGGTTTCTATATAATTGTTCCTACAGATGCATTTTTTAAAACAATATCTCATCTGGTTAAAAAAAAAAAAAACAGACTTAATAAGATTAAGATTGTAAAAGAGAAGACAAGAGATTTCATGGAATTTTATATAGACCATTATCTCAAATTTCAGACTAACTGAACCCTTCACTGATGTACAGAGAAACCATGATATCCAAGCTCCCAACTTCCCAAATGGTAATCTTGGAATGTTAGTATAGATTCTAGAAACTGTACTTATTTCTAGCATTGTAATCTGAAGAGCAAACAGCTCCTAACCTTGTTGATCAGCTGCTGTGGAGTGTTGAAACTGGCCATGGAGAAGGAGAGAAAAAACTTCTCTTAAAGACTCAAAAAAAAAAAAATATTCTGACACATGGAGGCTAGCACATTTGTTATTCCACCAGATTTCTCCACACCTGCATGCATATAACACATCCTTTTAAAAATTCACTAACAACATTTGAAATTGGATTCATTTTAACAGGGAAAAAAATTACTAAGAAAACTGCTAGTTACCAATGGCCAAGAAGGAAGACTTTTCCATACAAGGAACAATTTTTGGAGTTCTGTGAAAAGCTAAATTTGTCCTCCTTCTTCTTTTATTTATATTACAGATATTTTGCAAGTTCCATAAGACTCTATCCCACACAAGACAGTGAATCAAAGTGTCAGAGAAGACTGAATTTCCCCAGTATTTCACAGTTACCAAAACACCTGTGCTAAATACTTTTCTGTGTATCAGCTGTGAAAACTCACTGTTCAATAGCCCTCCAAATTTCTCATTTATTACCTATGGTGGGGGGACCTGGGTGCCTCACAATGGTTTATCATTAAATGCTTGGAAGAACAGTATTTCAAGAGCTTCATAATAGATTTTTAAAAAATTAAAAAAAAGGACCAGCACATTTCACCTATGCTTCTTAAAGACACTGGCTTCTACCTCTTCTGAGATGCTGCCTTATCTGGAAATTAATTAAGCAGAAACTAGATGGGCACAAATACCCTAACATTCTGAGGCTTAATTAGCAAATGCTTTTTAACTTCACAACAGGTCTTAGCCTTGTTGGTTACTTTGTTTCTTAAGAGAGGAGAAAGCCAAGCGATATTATTCTCTCCTTCCTTTCACAGAGGAAACAAGCATGGAAATTTAAAAATAGATCAAGGGATGCTCAAGGGCAGCTCCCTAGCAACCCAGGCTGCATTGCTGGTATGCTAACAGGAGTGGCCAGCATTTTGCCAGGTGTGTAGGCAAGCCACTCCTATGATAGCAAAGCCTAGGAGGGAACATCAATGTGTGCAGCCAGGAAGAGGACACACACAGGTGCCAGATATTCCTGCAAGTTGTAGGCAATCTGATCAGGACGGAGGCCAGTGACTGTACTGGGCAAGTTTGTGAACTGCATTCCCTAGAGAGGCTTCCTGTCCATCCTTGGGGGGAGTCAGGCAGAGAGGCTGAAGGTGGGAGGACTCCTGGTCATCAAAGTCCCACGAGAAATCATTTCTGAAAGATTGCTATTGGACAGTCAAAAATCATGGCTCTGACTTTTCTTTATTAAATAACAAGGGAGAAAATGAAAAGATGGAATGTTTATTGATAGTCTTTGTGCCTGATGCCGTACAGCTTGTTTTTTGAGGCTCTGATGTGAAGGGGAAAAAAAAAAATCTCTGCATGTCATATAGCTGCAGAGTACAGGCGCCCTGGTGCGCACTGTGAAAATATCATAGAAAAATATGACATCAAATTGTCTGCCTACGATGATACCATTTCTTATTAAAATAAAAAGAAAAAAAGATCTAGAGACTAACAATGCTTTCCCTTTTCTCACTCAGACTTCACATAAGGAAAGTTACCTGGATTTTCAAGATGTTAAACATGTCCTTGTGTCAGAAATGGACTAATTAAGCATTCAATGCCAGCCCCTTAACCACGAGTGCTTCCCACCGCCCCCCACCACCTTTTTTTTTTTTTGGCTTCCTTGTTCAAAATGCCTTTTGAAGGAAAATGTCAAGCAAATTATTTTTATTCAAAATATTTTTTATTTCTTCCTTCCTCCTTCCCTCCCTCTCTTCTCTTTAAGGCAGCAGTCTCAAAGGTTTGGCCATTCACTTTTTTTCATACAAATATTTTTCTCTCTTTGCTTTAAAAAAAAAATCAGGCAAACTATGGCAATAAAAAGGTAGAAAGAGGAATACAATGAACTTTTTCATGTTTCTCAACAAAATTAAGGACTAAAATCTTAGAAAGGCTGTTGAAGTTCATTCCTTTTCCACACACTAAGAGAATCATTCCCCAGAATACGGTACCTATCTTTCCCAAGCATGTCTTTATACCTTCATTCTATAGGCACCAATAGTCTGTCAAGTTTACAAAATTTTTTATGTATTGTTATATTGTACAATTTTGTTTAAAAGAAAAAACCTCCAATTGCATTTTTGCAATTTATCCATGTTAGTACATTTGTTTTCATTTCATATACTATATACTTAGATGAATAAAATACAAATTGTATACTCTTTTCAACTATGACACTCAGTTTCCAGTTTCCATACAATTATAAGCAATGCTGGTGCTACCATTCTTGATCGTATGTAAAGATAAATTCTTATCTGCTCAGAACAAATAGGTCCAAGACATGTTGTCACTTCTTTGTACAGTCTATGCAAGCTATGATGTTACCTTAAAAATTTTTTTTAATGTATTACACTCTTATGAGGTATGACTACTGTGCTCTGTGTTTTATATAATATACCTCTCATTGTAACAATCTGAAGTAAGCAATTTTATCTCCATTTGACAGAAACAGAAACTGGGGTTTGGAGAATAGAAGCAACTGGGATACACAGAGCTGGCTTGATCTTCAAACACAGAGCTGTCTGACTCTAGAAGCTATGCTTTACGCCACCATCTTCTGCTACTGCCCATGCACAGAACTCTCATTCCACTGGCCTCTCAAGCTCTTAAATGGAGCAGTCTTCACAAAAGAAAGTGGTTGATCATGAATCCAAGAAATTCTTACTTAAATATACATTATATATATTTAAAACTGCATCAAATTATATACAGTATAAACTTACAAAAATAGAAAATGGTGAGATAAGCATGAAATGTCATATTATTATATATATGCTGTTTCTCAAATATATTGAGAGTAGTCATTATTTTTATCTATATTGAATATATTAGTATTATTTTGACAAACAGGCATTGTATTTTTTTAATATTTGATTAGAATTTGGAGAATGAGGAGACAGTTATATTTGGATGTTAGGAAAACAAAGGCTTTGTTTGTGGATTGACTCCTTTAATACTTTTTCTATTTGTTGTTTGTTCCTGTATTTGAGTCTCGAAGTACAGGAATATTATTATCATCCTGGGCTTCCCAGGTGGCTCTAGTGGTAAAGAACCCACCTGCCAATGTAGGAGACATAAGAGATGCAGGTTTGATCCCTCAGTCCGGAAGATACCCTGGAGGAGAGAATGGCAACCAATTTCAGTGTTCTTGCCTGGAGAATCTCATGGACAGAAGAACCTGGCAGGCTACAGTCCTCGAGGGGGCAGAGTGAGACACAACTGAAGTGACTTGGCACACGTCATCATGGTGTTTTTTAGTATATATTCTAGTGAGGGCAAAGTGAATATGCAGTTTGTGTTACAGTGATTCACAGGTCTAGTTTCAAGTTCAGTTTTGTTTTGTTTTTTAATTCCTAACATGTGTTCTTAATCATTGTCATTGATAAAAAGGAAACCTCACAGGTCACTGACTGTGCTTACTAAATCATGATATTCATTTTTCAATCTCATCCACCAATTATGTAAGGGTAATTTTTTGGCTTAAGTGTAGCTCATAAGTTTCAGTCTTCTTTAATGTCATTCAGCTATTCCTGCAAACTAGCAATAAAGTGTTATTTTTATTAAAATGTAAAGATTAGTTAAAAATTCAACTTAAAAACACTATTTGGAGGGTTAAAATAGGTTTGAAAAAAGGCTATTTCCAAATTTTCAAGTGCTCAGACATGAGTGTTTTGGGTTGTTTCTGTTTGTTTTTAATGTGACATGCATTGTTTTTGGCAATGAAATTGCCTTTCAATGTAAAGTTTTCCAAACATTGTATTTTAAAATGCTTTTCCACAGCATAAGTTTTTAAAAATATGCACTTCTTTCACACTCATTGTGAAAATATTATCAGAGACTGTTTAAGTGTGCCTTTTTCAAATATATACTTACTAATTAGCACACTAACATGTAACTCATCTTTGAGTTCAATAATACTTTTAAGAACTTTGACAAGAGAGAATCTGAGAATCTCTATGAGGGACAAAAGTCTTTATAATCAATCTCCATTTCATTGTATGGTAGACAAAGACTCATCTTTAATAGTTTTGCTTTTATAAAATTAGCTACATTGTTGATAACCTGTATTAAAATAGGAATTTTTCGTTTACCCCTCAATGAGCTGGTGTATGAACTTCATATCTGATGCCTTTTCCACAATCTTAATCTGGTAATCTTTTCTATTCTAGTCAACAAGGCTAGCCATCAATATTCCACTTACTGAAATAATCCTATAGTTTTTTGCAAAACATAGTTTGTATTAGAGAAGCTGTGTGATAGAAAAATAACTTCATGGGAACACCTTTCTTTATTTGACTTAAAAATATTATATTTGTATATATTGTGGAATAAAAATTAGGTAATTACATTATTTGAAAAAATTATAAACCTGAATATTTATTCAACTGCATAGATAAATTCCACATTCCATAATTCAAAATGATGGTTGTATCTCCAACTATTTATTCATATTTTCTATGCATTTTACAGTATTTATTAACAAATATATTTCAGTTTGTGTTCTATATTATTTTTTTATGTTATTTCAGTTATTTCTTCAGTAGCAGAAAGAACAAATATGTGGCTTTTTAATTCTTGCTATTAAGAAACCTTAAAATAGACTCCTACATATAATCATTAAGTATAATACAATTTTGTTAAGTACTGGAATAAGCACTGTGTGCCTTTTAATATCCTGGAAACAACTCTATAGAGTTTGCCTTCAAGTTCCACATGGTTAGTTTTTAAATGTCTTGTTAATTGTGATGGCTTCATTCTACATTAGCTAATGTTTCAAGGCACAGCCCACACTTGGTGCAAAGTTGATCCTAGACAAAAATAAATATAAATCCTTACATCAGATATTATTCTTGATAAATTCAATTTGTGGGCACCAACTTTTCAGTCAAATGTGATTAGATGGTCATTACTGGCGTGTTTGTATTTTACCTCATTTTGCGGCTTTTGAAGATGATATTCTAAAACAGGAAGTGTCAGTTCTTTCATTTTCAATTGCTCACTTATGTTTCTATCATTAGTGTTTTGCTATCATCAATCTGCAGTTTCTTTGTAAGAATCTGTTTAGTTAAAAATTGGCAATATATTCTGCAAATCCATTTAACAAAGCATATGTAAAAAGCAATAATATGTCTCAATATGTTCAAGGAAGAAAAAGGAGTGGGGGACCTCTGTCAACAGCCCATTATGTAGGTTTCCCACTCTGCCCCATGGATATATCATAGCAATTTTTATATAAAGTTATTAAAGTTAATTCCATGTCTAATGTTCATCTAAAAAGAAAACATAATGTCTAATATTTCTTTTCTATAACTTGGGATAAATGCAGCCACCTTTATATGTCAATTATATTATCCCATACCTAGCTTAAGGGGCTCAAACCCAGGGTGAAGTTCACTCATTCACTCATTCAACAAGTGTTTATTCATGCCAGGCATAATGTGAATCCCTGGGAATACTGAAGCATTAGATGAAAGAGGGTCCATTTCATGGAACTTACCATTTAAGCAGATGAAAAGACAATTAAGTTAAAAGGCATGTATATACATATATATATATATATATATATATATGTGTGTGTAATATATTATAATTAGTGACCTGATGGAAATGAACATGAGTGTGAGTACAGATACAATTTAGATGATGAGATCAAAGAAGATGTCTTTGAGGAGACTTGTAAGATGAGAAGATAATATTGGGAAGAGTTGGAAGAACATGACCCTAACAGCTAATATAGTTAGATCAAACTAGGAAAGGGAAGGAGCTTCACTGGTGGCTCAGACAATAAAGAATCTGCCTGCAGCACAAGAGACCAGGATTAGATCCCTGAGTTGGGAAGATCTCCTAGAGAAAGGAATGGCTACCCACTCCAGCATTCTTACCTGAAGAATTCCAAGGACAGAGAAGCCTGGGGGGCTACAATCCATTGGGTTGAAAAGAGTTGGAAAAAGGGATCAATTGTAAAAAGTGGAAAAAGCTGGGAAAAAAGAGATCAGTTGGAAAAATTGTCAAGATCAATGTTTCTAAAGATACAACTTTAGGTGTAGTGAGGCATTAGAACAATGGAACATCTATCTGCAAGCCAGTGGCTGGATCCAAGGAGGGCAGCAAGAGGTGTCTGCAGTGAGGGCAGTGGGGACCCTCTTGTAACACCATTGAAACTAAAAGGAAAAATGAAATCCGGATGCCATGCAATTGCTGTAAAAACTATTTCAGAAGCCCTATTAGAAAAGCCTGGGACCTTCTAAAACACTTGTGGTAGCTTTAGTGGGGATGAGTGCATGCTCTATCATTCAGTTGTGTCCGACTCTGCGATCCCATGGATTGCAGCCCCTCAGCCCCCAACCCAGGCTCCTCTGTCTATGAGATTTCTCAGACAAGAATACTGAAGTGGGTTGCCATTTACTACTTCAGGGTATCTTCCCAACCCAGAGATCAAACTTGCATCTCCTGCACTTCCTGCATTGGCTGGTGGATTCTTTACCACTGAGCCACCTGGGAAGCCCCTTTGGTGAGGATAAAGAGGTCTAATGAGATAGCAAAAGTGGGTAGGGATAAATGGAAAATAATAAAAAGTAAAGTGAAAGGTTATAAGCAATAGTTATTTCCTATTTATTGACATCAGAACAGACAAGACATTATCCTGGATGTTTGACAAAGTTGGGTTTAAATGCCAACTCTGCCACTTGCTACCTGGATTATCCTGAGAAATTTTCTTCATCTCTCTTGAGTGTCAGTTTAATATATCTATAAAATATGAATAAAGACAGCGTCTGCCCACATAGGTTGGGTGGTATATGTGTGATTAGTTAATGCATGTGGTACTTAACACAATGTTTGGTGCTTATAAGGACTTGATAAATTTTAGCTATCTGAATTCTTCTTTCATGGGAACACAAAATACTTTTTGTCACTTGGAAACCTAAGAGACAGCAGGCATCAGAGTACAGGGATCCATTCTTTCAGTGTTAGCAATCTTATTCTGCAAGTAAGAA
This sequence comes from Bison bison bison, assembly GCF_000754665.1. Lineage (NCBI taxonomy): Eukaryota > Metazoa > Chordata > Mammalia > Artiodactyla > Bovidae > Bison > Bison bison. Next base: position 4,705,946 of record NW_011495049.1, on the reverse strand, counting down.
GACATTGTTTTACCGATTGAGTCATCCCTTTTGGAAGTAGAATATTGTAATCACAGAACAAAAAGTACCAAGTCACTGGGGGAAAAAGAACACCCACAGCTACCATTTATAGTTTGTTAAAGGAACTGCTGCCCTCATTTACAAATACATTAATAAATAGTTAATGAAATTTCTCTTTTATTTGGTGACGCTGTATTCCATTGACCTTTCCCAGCTTTAGGAATGATAGTGCTAAAAACAATGTGTTTCAAAGGCAATAAAGGGGTGAAGAATGGGCATGGGTTATAAATAAGCACATACACAGATGGTTTAATTTTGGAGAAATGGGACTCTCCTTAACTAGACTTTCTCTCTCTTGCCAACTAACATGCCCCAAAATCTACTACTGGATCTCATCATTTCATCTATTCTTTAACAATTTACCATCTTTTTTTAAAAATTTTTTTTAAAGAGACATAATAGAGTGTTCAGCAAAACTTTAATAAATGGAAATTTACTGATCATCTTGTTGGCTTAGAAAAACATAACATGACCTCATAGAAATGGGAAAGATGAGCAGAGAGGTGCCAGGAAGGGCAAGAGATATTATGAGGGAACATATTTCTGATTGTATCCACCTTTCCATTTGGGAAAACATAAGAAGGCTGCCAGCAATGACTTATATTTTGGATACCCAAAACCATTCACCTCAGTTTCTTCTCAAGAAGAAATACTACCTAGAACATCTATTAAAGTAGACCACAGTCCCCATAGGCCCCAACGTTGCATCCCCTTGAACAGAGCAACTTGAAATTTTCTTGGACATTTATTTATATAGAATTTAAATAATGATAAACTGTTTTACAAAATGACTTATTCTTTTGCTTTGACCTTCTGAGACTCTAGCTTGAACAGGATACTGCCCTCCCCTTTTATAACAAGGTGGAAAGCATATTACAATTTTATTTAAAAGTAACATTTGTCAGTTCATAAAACATTTGTCAGTTCACACACACACACAAAAATAATAAGCAAAGTACACTTCTATGCTATAAGTACTTACTGTGGCAGCTATGCGTCCTCACTTAAGACAATTTGTGGGCTTACAGAAAAGACCATCTTTTGTGAAAACTACACACCGAGTGGACAACATTCAGAATAACCTATTAATTTTTAAAATCACTAATGCACAGTTGTAGACTTTTCTTTTGGTAGTAATAGTAAAGCAGAATTAGAGGCACTAGCATTATACATTTCAAGAACTTTTATTTCAAGAGTTCTAGGTGAGATTGGTCCTATTATTACTAATACTTTAATATTAAACAAACTGGCTCCAGGGTCTGATGAGGTAGAGGAAGCACACTCCACCCTACCGGTCACACTGTATATATTCTCAACACAGCTGTACACAATTTGTGTATATGTGTATGTGTGTTAGTCGCTCAGTCGTGTGTGACTCTTTGCAACCCCATGGACTGCAGCCTGCTAGGCTCCCTGTCCATGGGATTTCCCAGGCAATAACAGTGAAGTGGGGTGCCATGTCCTCCTCCAGGCGATCTCCCCAAGCCAGGGATTGAACCCAGTTCTCCTGCATTACAGTCAGATTCTTCACTATCTCAGCTGCCCAGGAAGCCCTGTACAACCTCTATATAGCTACAAAACCTGACAGCATACAAGGAGCAACTAACTGAAGACTCAGAAAAATAAAGAGCGGCAAGCAGATTGGGGAAGAACACAAGAATTCATTAATACTCCTGAACTGGCAATGAGCTTACTGACAATTTTTCCTTTTCTTTCAACCTAACCGATCTCAATGTAATCTGAGAACTAAAAGTGGTAACTGAGTTCCTTCTCATTTTGCTCGAAGAGTAGAAAGAATTTCCAAACACTCAGAGAGAGGGCAGAAAGGATCTTTTTTTTTTTTTTGCTTTTACTGTTTCTCCATTTCTTCACGCTGCTGAAGCCCCCAGGAAATCCTGCACTAGCAGCAGGAATGGAAGACAGGGACCCTGCCGGAGACAAAACTCAAAGACAGGAACACGTTTCTCTCTATTTTATGAAATTATAGTTCCAAGAGACTGGGGAGAAGGTTCCCTCTCTCTCTCTTTCCTATTGCAACTTGGTCTCGGGTGTAGACACAATCACAGCAGTGCACACCAAGGTTGGACACTGGGTTGCTAAAGCCCCAGCATTCTGGATGGAGAACTGAAAAGGAGCACTCCAGAGAACTGCTAAATACAGGGGAGATCAAATGAAAGTAGTTTAGGATAATAGCCCCATGAACTTTGTTATGAACTGTATGGATTTGATTCTAACCAGCACATTGAATAATTTTGGAGCTGAATGAATAGATCACTGCCCAGATCCCAGACTGGTCACTATGTGGCACACATGTGGAACAGATCTGAATAGCACTACAAAGGATTTGAACACTGAACTGACACTGTGGCTACAGCCCAAAGAAGGCACATTATGACTTGCAAGTTGAATCTAAACTGGTCAAACAAAAGTGTAAACATTCTCCTTATAATTTAACAGACTCAAAATTTCATAATATTCAAAATGTCCAGGACTCAAAAAACTCTCAACTTATATGGGAAAAGACAATTAACAGATACTGATGCTCAGATGAGAAAAATGTCACAATTATCTGATAAAGAATTTAAAGCATAAAACTGCTTTAATGAACAACTGCAAATACACTTAAAGCAAACAGAAAAACAGAAAGTCTCCTCAGAGAAAAAGATAATACAAAAAAAGAATTAATTAGACTAATGAACTTAAAAAAATATAATCAATGAAATTATAAACTCACTGGATGGGCTCATTAGCAAAATAGAGATAAGAGAGCATTCAGTGAATTTGAATATAGAACAATAGAAATCATCCAATCTGTACAACAAAAAGAAAAAAAAAGGAGAGTCTTAGGGACTTGTGGGACAATAACAGAATGTCTATTATTGTCTCTCATAGAAGAGAAAGAATGAAGTATTAAGAACATTTTGAAGAAATAATAGCTAGAAACTTTTCAAGTTGGTGAAATACATAAATCTACAGATATAAGAAGTTCAACAAATCTCAGACAAGAAAAAAAAAAAAATCAATGCCTCAAAACATAATTGCTAAAAATAAAAGACAAAAAGAAAATCCACAAAACAAACAAAAACATGGAAAAACAACATATTCCCTATGAGAGAAAAATTATTTGAATGATAGTAGATTTCTTTTCAGAAACCACGGGACCAGAACAAAGTTTCACAGCAATTTTAAAGTGCTGAATGAAAAATACTGTGAACCTAGAGATTTACACCATGAAAATATCCTTCAGAAATGAAGAGCAAAACAAAACAAAGCATTATCAGACGAAGGAAAACTAAAGAATCCATTGCCAGCAAATTTGCTCTGAAGTTGAGCAAATAATATTGGAAAGACAGAGTGACTTGATTTTAATCACTGGATGATTCTCTTTCTTTTCTTCTCAGTTATACTTCACCCTTTCAATAAGCATTAATTTACACCTCTGGAGCTCAGTAAACACTAATCTGACATGGTAGAGGCCAGTGACCTGCATTTATTCCTCAGGTGGAACTTTCAGTCAGTAACATATAGAGATATATGCCATTTATACCTGTATAAATATAGATATAAGTTTTTATATAGGCATGTAAACCTGAATGGACTTTTTAAAAATGATAATCAATTTTGAGTTTCTTATAATAACAAAAAAATTAGAGAAGATTTTTTGGAATAATTATCAAAGAGAAGGATTTGAATACATTTAGGGGCTTCCCTGGGTCGCACAGAGTTGGACACGACTGAAGTGACTTAGCAGCAGCAGCAGCAGCTGGTGGCTCAGTTGGTAAAGAATCTCCCTGCAAGGCAGGAGTCTGCTTGCAATGCAGGAAACATGGGTTCAAGCCCTGTGTCAGGAAGATCCCCTAAAGAAGGAAATGGCAACCCACTCTAGTATTCTTGACTGGAGAATCCCATGGACAGAGGAGCCTGGTGGGCTACAGTCCATGGGGTTGCAAGAATCAGACATGACTAAACCACCACCAGGGGAATATAAAAAAAGTAGTACTTTTCAGGAATGGTTTTCTTGTTATTAACTAAAAATAAAGCAATGTTATCATAATAGTCAAAAAATCTGAATTACTCCATTCTGAACCGCACCAGAGTCCCCCAGGTCCCTTCATCTCTCTGGAATTAGAAAATCTAGAGAATCCATCTTTAAGGCTAAGTCTAATTTCCTTGCACAGATATCACTGGTTTTAAGGTCTACACATGTGCTTGAGTGTTTTCAGCCATGATTTATCAGCTAAAGATAAAAATCATGAAGAAAGAGAGATCTGGGTTTATCTTCGTAATATTTTAATGTTTGTAGATATCTGAAAATTGAACTTATACATGTTGGCCCTCCCCTAGACTAACATTTCTAAGGAGCTGGAATTCTCAACCAAAAACTAAGCTTCAGCAATAACAGCCTTCTTGATAAATCCTCCTATCTCTCCGGGTGACTATTTATTTTTTAAAGCACACCCTATATGAAAATCTGTTCTTTTTCTTGATTCATTTACAGTCAGCTTAAGAATTTCTTCTCCATCTGCTTTTATTCCTTGTTTTAGTTTAAAAGGAAGAGCTGTCTAAACTCAATGGATCAATAGACAGCAGCGTACACTAATGCATTCATTAGGATGTTAAAATCTTATTTCCTGTTAGTCAGCATGGCTCACCTGGATTTTCACATTGGCTCTAAGGACATTTTACAGCTAATCTTTCTCTGGAACATTTTACTTGTTGAGAATTTTGCATTGATGAAGGTACAGGAAAGTGACTTGACCATTAACTGCAAAAGTTTCAGAGTGATCACTTCTGTTCTTACCTGTACAGCAGGCATAACGATAGACAAATATTTCCTTGAATATTAAGGGCATAATAAAAATCCTATGTTTCAGTACAGACTTCTCAGCCAAATGTGGCAATGAGAAATAAACATATGAATAGATACTGAGATTTCATTGCTTTTGAGCAAAACTGAAGAATTGGCTGTCTTACTTTAGAAAGGTTTTATAATGATCAAGACCTTTTGGAGTGATTTAAAACTGTTTATATAATCCTGCTGATAAGATCTGCTTTTGGTTTTTCTCTTTAAGCAGCATGACAAAGCAGGCTGTCTTTTCAATGACTTGTCAGGGAGCAGGACCCAGAAAGAAAAGTTGAACTCAGCCCACACCACTGAGAGCAAGAAGCCAGGAGACAACTGCTGGTGTTGGTCTGCTCTGCAGCTCCCACTGGTGACGATGTCTTTTTAGCCTTATTCTCAGATCAAGTGGGGAATTACAAACATATTAATGCCCGCCAGTCAAATACTTGCCAAGAAAACAGATGGCCGATACCACTAAGCAACCTTGACCTGTGGTCACCTGCTCTGTCAATCAAACACAGGAGCTCTCCTCTGGGGAAAACACTGTCTTCTGTGCAACACAGCATGTTTGATGATCATTGCAGATTTAATAAAACACACAGTCCATGCAGCAAACACGGACACAGCATCTTCCCTCATATGAACTAAAGCACCAGTGTGCTACATAAATTCCCTAAAGTCTTCAACTGCTTCCACATAAACAGTGGACAGAAAATGGAACACTGCTGAGCCAGAATTAACAATTGCATATTCAACATATGAAATCAAACAAATCTCTATGTGGGGGCTGACCACACAAGTGTCCTCCTGAATCAGAGGAAACAGCCACTGTCTAGAGATTAAATGTGTTATTGACCAATGTGCACGGATGGATCCATTAGGTGTGAAAATCCTATAGATATTTCAGAGCACATTTGCCATTTGGTGGTAAAGAAGACAGTGCTCTTACCAATGCTAAAACTCCATGAGCAAAAATGCTAACATAAAGAAGATATCCAAATAGATATATGGATAGTGACTGAGAGCCCAGTCATGAAGCTCTATCAAGAGGTCATTAGGGACATTCTTGCTGGGATGGGCTATGTACCTATGAGGTGTGTGTATGGGGATTTGTTAGCCTAAAAGTGAGTATCACAAAGATTCAATGGCTTAGAGGCAAAGAGGTCAGGCTTCCAGTGCTTACTCTGGGCCCCATTCCTAACAGATGAAATTGTGGGAAGTAATTTAGCACAGTTAGCAAGAACTTGGGCTCTTGATCTAAGATGAACCTGGGCTTGAGCCCTACCACTTCCACTTATTACCTCCATAGCCTTGGTTCATATTACATAAACTCTCTGCCTCAGTTTCTTCATCAGTCAAATGAAGACAGTAATACTTTTTCCAAGGCATTATTGTGATCATGAAACGCAATACAATATGTTAAGCTCTTAGCACAATACCTGGTATAGACCAAGATTCATTAAATGTTAGCTATTATTAATAAATGTTCATCATTACTGTTAATAGTTAACTAAATCTTGGGAAAATAACTTATGCATTCTGAGCCTATTTTCTCATCTGTGGAAAAAGAAATTGGAATAGATTATTATAATAAAGTGCTTCCAGCTCTGAGATTCCATAGATATGGCACTCCAATTTATTGCTGGTAAATATAGATGCCTCCTACAGACATATAATAGGATACTAATGTATTGTGAAGCATAAAATTGTTTAAGCTGACATTTTATTTCCTAAAAGGTCCAAGGCATGAACTCATTAAATCCTTCCCACAACTCTGTGTGTCGAGAAGAGATGAGGAAACTGAGGCCCACACAGGCTAGGGGGCTGCCCGGTGGCCACAGAATTTCCAGGACTAAAAACGGAAGTCCGGAAGCGACAGGACAGAGAAAGCAAAGTGAGGGCAAGAGGTGGGAGGTGAGCTTGTCAGAGCATCTGGCAGAACAGGCAGCCATGACAATGCACCACTAGGGCTGCAAGATCACGACTGCAAGATGCCAGCACTCCCCGTGAAATGACGGAAACCCAGGCTCAGCAGCCAAGGGGAAGGAGAGGAGGAGGGAAGCCGGGTTAATTTATTTAACATAAATAATGTATTCCTTAATTATCTGCCACATGATTAAGTAATACTGATGTAAATAATTGAAATCAAGGGAAGGGGAGGACATCATGTGTAGGGAGCTCTGTTTTTAAAAACGTACTTGCAAGGCAGAGGGCAATGTGGATTTCAAAGAATGACTTCCTTAGGCCATTCATTCATGGGCACCATGAATGTCACCATGTGCCAGGCAGTGCGTAAGACTGGGAATACAACAAGCTGAGTTCTCTACTTAGAGAAGTACACAGTCTCATGAGGAAGCCGGCTACGTAACCGAAAAAAGATATTGTACACTGTTATTCAGTCCTATGGGGGAACCGAGGAGAGAACAATTGATTGCCAGGAAGGTTAACTAAGGATGGGCTCTAGTTGGAGCTCAAAACAGAAGAAATAGAAGAGTTAAATGTCTGGGAGATAGAGTGGGAGGGAGGCTTGCCACAGTTCCTTTGGAATTAGATATTATTGGTAATTCAAAAGGGGGCTTCCTTGGTGGTGCAAGTGACAAAGCACCCGCCTGCCAACACGGGAGACGTGAGACATGGGTTCGATCCCAAGGTGGGGAAGATCCCCTGAAGGAGGGTGTGGCAACCCATTCCAGCATTCTTGCCTGAAGAATCCCAGGGACAGTAGAGCCTGGCAGGCTATAGTCCAAAGGGTAGCAAAGAGTCAGACACAACTGAAGTGACTCTTCATGCATGCATGCACTGATTCAAGAGAGATTCAAGAGAGAGAGACACAGATAGAAACAGACAGAGAGAGCGATCCTGAGAGAAGAATTGAAATTTGACCTCTTCTATATT
>NW_011495049.1:4691114-4698048 GCF_000754665.1 Bison bison bison | reverse complement strand
ACAAATATAGTGTTCTTAGTAATTTTTAGCACAGCCTTTTAAGGAATGATAACTCCAAGATGCAGCCCATTGAGCAAAAGCAAAGTTCAATTTGACAATACAGGAGTATGATATTAGGAGAGCCTGTCTTCAGAGACAAACTTCTTGTGTTTGTTTCCACGTCTCAGTAACTGGGAGACGTCAAGCAGTTCAGTTTTACCTCTCCTAAGCTCTAGTTTCTTCATGTATAAAAGGAAGATAACAGTAATACTAATAATGTCTACTTTGTAAACTTTAAATGAAATAATGAATACATTGAGGTTAACACAGAGAGTGAGAAAAGGCAAGTGATCCACCATGCTTGCCTGTTGTTATTAGCAGCGTTGCTATCAACTCCTATATTTAGAGGAGCATAGATGCCTCAGAACATCCAGGGGTCTGATAAAAATCAACAACCTTTTTGAGACTGAAATCATCTTCCAATGTTGAGAGAAATTCACATTATAATATCATATATGCAATACCATATGCAATGGTATGGTATTATTTATGAAATTTATGGAGTCGTTACATTTTAAAAGTATAGAATTTCAGATTGTTGAGAACAAGGACTTGACTAGGCTTTTCCACTCACTACCTCTGTTATTTTGAATAAGTCATTTTCCAAAGATAACTACATTTTCTCATCTGCAAAATGGGCTCTCATCTTTATAACTCATAAAAGGAAATCCCAACAATTGATTCAGAAAGTGAAAGAAAGTGTTAGTCATTCAGTCATGTCTGACTCATTGTGACCCTGTGGACTGTAGCCTACCAGGCTCCTCTGTCCATGGAATTCTCCAGGGAAGAACACTAGAGTGGGTTGCTGTTCTCTTCTCCAGGGGATCTTCCTGATCCAGTGATCAAACCTGGGTCTCCTGCATTATAGGAAGATTCTTTACCACCCGAGCTTCAAAGAATTCGCCTGCCAATGACTCAGAAAACAATTAATAAAAAAATAACAAGTGTAAGTTACAGGCTTGGTATCCAATCAAAGCAACTGCTCTTGTTCTTGCTCTAATGTCCTTCACAAAAAGCTGAATGCTTTTTTCCACTAAGCTCTTTGGAAAGTACTTTTATGAATTATCCTATTTCTGTAAAATACTTGAATGACTATGGGTTTTTCTTCTCATCTGGGCCTCCTCATGTTCTGGAGCCTCTGAGGGTAGCTCAGTTGTCTTCGGCACACAGTCCTACCTGTGGGTGTAAGTGTCCGGAACACTGATTAGTTTTCTCGCTTCCCCTTCTGCTGCTTCACTGGAATAACCAAACTGCACTCCTGGCTTGTATTCTGGACTGTCACGCTTTTCCTTCCTCACATGCATCCTGAATCTCAGATTTAAGCTGCTAAGTAGGATACTGGCAGCTGGTAAAAGGACAGAATTCAGCCCCTAGAAAATGATGATGTTAGGATCATTGTGCTTCCCAAATGAAACTCAACAGGAAAATAGAAAATTGTAGAATATGCAATCTGGCAATTGTATCTCATATCCCTATTTGGCATGAATATCAGTCAGGGTTTGGTTATAAGTAACAGAAACTAAGTCCGGCTGACTTAAGCTAATTAAAAAAAAAAATCTAAGTACAAGACAAACTAAGCAATCAAGCCTCTGAAAAGACAGTAATGGGGCAACTCTGAGTAGCAAAATTTAGGAATCAAAGGAGAATCTCTTCATGGTTCTATGGTTGAGATGGAGCCCTGCCAACATTTTCCTGCCCACACATCATTTAAAAAGATTCAGATGCCCAAAGGAGAGGTCGGCTGGCCCACTGAGTTCAGGTGTCTACTCTATGACCAGAGAACAAGACACCTTGAATGAATATCACACAAAGACAATACATGTTGGGCAAAGTGTAGTTTTTCAAAGGAAAATTGAAATGCTGTTTCCAAAAGAAGGGGGAATGGATACTGGGCAGGCAAAAACAACAGATGTCCATTGCAGCAGGTCTATTTGGTATATCTTTGATGAGCCAAAAGACCAGAAACTATGCAAGGATACAAGCATCTCTCTCTCACACACACACACAATTCTGTGTCAGTTCCTAGAGAAAGCCCATCTCATTTGATTCACTTTATTCCCCTTTGATTCTTTTCTTGCTTTTTAAAAAAAATGCCTTCCTGTCTCCAATCTCATTCCTTCTGCCCAGTTTGAATACAGTCAGCTAAATACACACTCCTACCCCATTCCTGTTATTGAATAAATATCAAATGATGCCAAAGACAGAAGCATTATGCACATTTTTGATAAAAATTGTTCCAAATTACCTTGCATTATTTTTAGTCGGGGGAAAAAAATGGAAGTATTTTTGTTAAGCAATGATCTACTCTTGTCATATTCCACCCTGAAGACACATCATATATCTTTCCTCTAATGAAGTGTTTTCTAGAAAGTAGAATATAGTCCTCTGTTTCCAGTCTTTAGACGCCACTGATTGCTATGGTAACCTTGGGTTTCTTGAGTTATAATTTTTTTTCCTTTGAAAAAGAAATAATTTCAGTTTAATTTACTAATGGATTTTAACTCAATCTATAATAACAAGTGCAACCATTCCCCTTTTTCATTAAAAATCTGTAATCAGAATTTTGCAAATGAAGAGGTCGTTTCTCAAAGACCCTGAAATGTAATATATAGCAGGAAAAACAAGAAAAAAAAAGTGAATAAAGTAACATATCAAAACCAAAATACAGTAGCAACTTCAACAGCTATTTCTTAGGGAAAAAAAGAAAAAAAAACAGCATTTACTTTAGAAGATCAAAAGATAAGCTTAGAATAGTAATCAGGCTATCAAAAAAAAAAAAGAAAAAGGCACAAAATGAAACTCCCAAATTCATGAAACACTGTGCTCAAGAATGCATGTATTTATTCTTTACTGTGAAGAATCCTAGAATGTAGATTCAAACAGACAGATCCAAATGGTATTTTGACACATAACATCAGGGCTAAATGTGCCCTAGTTTACTTCAGTTCCTGCTTTACTCACACTAGATTTAATGTAGGATCCAAAAAACTGCTGAAAATTCTAACTTGAAACAAAGTGAAACGTCCTAACGAATCTAGTTGTCTATCATCTGGCTCTGTGTTTATCCCATTTGCAAAATCAACAGGGAAGTTTTGTGAAAGGAGAATTGGACCAAGAATCAGAAGACTTCAACTTTTATTGTAAAATCTACCATCTTTGGGCTGTGTGTCCTTGGGCAAGTTGCAGAAACACTATGAGCTGTGTTTTTTAAGACCCTGCCCAGCCTACATCAGAGGAGTTGTGGTGTTGTTAGGATTAAATGAGATAAGGTTACTAAAGGCTTTGAAATATACAAAGCTGGACTCAAGTGTAGCACACTGCCACAGCTTGCCAGGTGGCGCCAGTAGTAAAGAACTCACCTGCCAATGCAGGAGACTTAAGAGGTTGGATCTCTGGATCAGGAAGATCCCCTGGAGGAGGGCATGGCAATTCAGTCCACTATTCTCGCCTGGAGAACCCTATGGACAAAGGAGCCTGGAGGACTGTCTATAGCGTCACACAAAGTTGGACATGACTGAAGCGATGCACGTACGCATGGTATAGTGCTGAACAGGGCTAAGTTGTGACATCAACTTCCTAAGCCGGAGGGTAGTGATATTCTGGAACTGGCTCTCTCACAAAAGAGCCTTGTACATCTCATGACTTTTCCACATGGCCCCAGGGAAGACAAGGAAGCCCAGATGGTGGCAGTTTGCTAATTGAAACCCAACCTAAGGATTTTGTAAGAGCAAATGTTGATGTTAAAACAAAGCGTGGGCTACCTAGAGAGGTAGTGAGGAGACTTCCAGAGACCACGTGATTTATTTTCTAAGGTTTACTACCTAAATTTCTATTTCCTCTTATCTGCTTCAGATTGAACAAAAATAGATGGCATTTCTGTTCTCCAAAGAAGAACAATTAAGCCTTTGTATTGTGTTTATCCAGTTCTTAGAAGAAAGGTCTTCTTCTTTCACAAACTTCGAATGTCAATATGCAAAATACAACCGTTTTGATTACATCTGTTAAAATGAAAGTACCCTTCACATGCAACCAACTCCAGTATTTTTGCCTGGAAAATCTCATGGACAGAGAAGCCTGGCAGGCTACAGTCCATGGCGTCACAAAGGAGTCAGACACAACTGAACACACACACGTACATCTTAGTTCACAGCATTGTCTAAGCCAAACATTTATAAATTTATAGTTCTCCCAAGGGTGATCTTACCTATAGATTTGAATGAAGAGCAAGCTTCCTTGTATGACTTCATCATTGCAAGGGAGAAATCAGTAGAGAGGAGGAAAAGATATATGGGTCTTGGAATTAGAAGGTCTCAGTGGGAGTCTAGGTCAGGGTACTCAACAGTTGTTGGACCTGACTGGAAATTTTCTGATTTGCAGAACAAAATACTATTACTACTCTCTCAAGGTCACAGGTCTGTGCTCTGGGAGCATTTGCTGAGTAAACTAGCTCATGCTTGACTACGAGTGAAGAATAATTCGTGAATTTAGCATGGCCCAATTTTTGCTTCTTTATCTTCTATTAAAACAAAAAGTATCTCAGTTTTTTCAGATTTTAAAATAGCATATGTCTACCATGTAAAATTTGGAAAATATGGACAGTATAAAGAAGAAAGTAAACCTCTCTTACTCCCCACGTATAATCACTGCCAATGTTTTGCGGTATTTCTTTCTAGTGGGTATGTATAGATGTATATATGTATTGTACAATACATGCTGTTATTCTGATTTTTTTCTCGTGACATGATATTACACACATTTTCCAAGTTTGTTACTATTCTTAGAAAACGTGAGTTTTAATAGCACCTTAAAATGCCATCGTATGACTTTGCCAAGTTTGCTTTTGCCTGCCCTAAAATTCACATCCTTTAAAAAATTATTTTGGAAGTGAATTCTAAGTTTAAAAAAATCAGCAAAACAGAAGTTTAAAGCAAAAATAGGGAATATTCTATTTACTCCCCATTGTCCTGCAAGATGTATTCTATAGCACATTCTCTGTATCCTTGCAGAACTTTCTCTGTACGTTCACAAAAATAATTTCTATATTCTTGCTACTCAAGATCTGTAACATCAGCATTCTCTTGGAGCTTCTTGGAAGCAGAGAATCAGGTCCCATCTAGGCCCACTAAACCAAGTCTGCATTTTAACAAGATCTCAAGTAATTTGTACACATTTCAAAGTGTGAGAAGCTGGTCTGCACCAAGGAGCTTTGGGGCCAGATCCAGCCTGCTGTCTGTTTTGTATGGCATGTCAAATATGAGTACCATTTATATTTTCAAATGGTTGAAAATAAATCAAAAGAAGATCACTATTTAGTGACACATGAAAATGACATAAAATTCAAAGTTCAGTGTCCATAAAGTTTTAATTGAATGTAGATATGTCTGTTTGTGATGCACTGTCTGTGGCTGCTTAAGTGCTGCAGTGACAGAGTTGAGCAATTATGACAGAGACGTTATGGCCTACAGAGCCTAAAACATTTATTATCTATCCTTTACAGAAAAGAAAGTTTGCCAACCCTGGTTTATCTGGCAGAGTATCTAGGACTGTGAGAATATAACTCAATTTGTTTATATCTATGCATATGATTATATGAACGAAAAGCAAACAATACAAACATTTTGGAAACTGAATATGTATTTCATAAGTCACTATCATTTGGTGATATTTTTCATATTTAATATTTGCCTATTTGCTTATTTTCTCTCTCCCTACCCTAGAAACAAGTTTTAAGAGACCATCTTGTTTACTGAAGACACACATTACATTCAATAAATATTTGCTGAATTTTTAACATTCATAGTAATATTATGAGTAGGTATGATTACTATTCATATCTATACATAAAACAAAAATGGAAATTATCTGCCCAAGACAACCAAATTAATTGACAAAGAGTACAAATATTTTCTACTAGAAACGTGTTTTTCTGCTCTGCTTTTTCTTTGAAGAACTTTGCTGAAAAAAATAAGAGAAGAAATGGCAATGACCATTCCTTTATTTCCATTAAAAAATAAAGAGAGTATTTGGTTGGAACATTAAAAATACAGGTGAGAGAAGTTCAAAGACTCGCCATATTTACATAGCCATTGGCCACCAGTACTTGGATTTCAAAGCATTCAGTATAATTTTAGACCCCACAATACAGTTTCTAGACTCTGAAAACTATGTGAGACAAATTGCAGAGGGCCATTTAACTGTTTACTATGAAAATATGAAATTGGCTCAACATCTTTGACCTCAGAAATAAACTGTTAGTTGACATCAGTTTGGCTCCCTTGATGGCTCAGCAGGTAAAGAATCCACCTGCAGTGCAGGAGACACAGGATGTGCTCCCTGAGTTGGGAAGAGTCCCTGGAGGAGGAAATGGCACCCCATTCCAGATTCTTTCCTGAAAAATCAGAGGAGGAGCCTGGTGGGTTACATTCCAAAAAGTTGCAAAGAATTGGACGCGACTGAGAGACTAAGCACACAGCACACTTAGTCAAGCACTTTATTGATAAATTCAGGAAGGACTCGAGTTATAGAAACAAACCTTGGGAAAAGCAGGAACACAGTTAAACCATGAGGAACTAACTGGCGAAACTCTGTATTAAAGCAAGAAAGAGAAGGGTACCAATCTTGACTGACCTGACTTAGGAAGCAAAGGGATCAGATCAGATCAGATCAGTCGCTCAGTCGTGTCCAACTCTTTGCAACCCCATGAATTGCAGCACACCAGGCCTCCCTGTCCTTCACCAACTCCCGGAGTTCACTGAGACTCACATCCATTGAGTCAGTGATGCCATCCAGCCATCTCATCCTCCGTCGTCCCCTTCTCCTCCTGCCCCCAATCCCTCCCAGCATCAGAGTCTTTTCCAATGAGTCAACTCTTCGCATGAGGTGGCCAAAGTACTGG
>NW_011495049.1:4673025-4691014 GCF_000754665.1 Bison bison bison | reverse complement strand
TTCACAGTCCAACTCTCACATCCATACATGACCACAGGAAAAACCATAGCCTTGACTAGACGAACCTTTGTTGGCAAAGTAATGTCTCTGCTTTTCAATATGCTATCTAGGTTGGTCATAACTTTCCTTCCAAGGAGTAAGCGTCTTTTAATTTCATGGCTGCAGTCACCATCTGCAGTGATTTTGGAGCCCAGAAAAATAAAGTCTGACACTGTTTCCACTGTTTCCCCATCTATTTCCCATGAAGTGGTGGGACCGGTTGCCATGATCTTCGTTTTCTGAATGTTGAGCTTTAAGCCAACTTTTTCACTCTCCTCTTTCACTTTCATCAAGAGGCTTTTTAGTTCCTCTTCACTTTCTGCCATAAGGGTGGTGTCATCTGCATATCTGAGGTTATTGATATTTCTCCTGGCAATCTTGATTTCAGCTTGTGTTTCTTCCAGTCCAGCGTTAGAGTAAGATAAGCTATTGGTAAGATAAAGAGTAAAGGGAAATAGACAACTAAGAGAAAGGAAATTGGTTTGGATGAGCATGGGGGATTTAGAAGGACTGGGAATTGAGGTCTGTGAATTTTTGTCTCATTTCTGACAGATGCCAACATCTCAAGTTGTGGCAAATGAGTAGAGAATTTCCAGATACATATGCAATTATGAAAACAAGACTCTAACAAAGAATCCTGTCACTTGCTCACCTGGACAGCCCCATGAGTGAACTCACTTTGTCTGAACATGGCTGCTCTTAAGAGTTTATCGGTCCATCATTTGGATTTCCACGTTGTTTCAAATTTGCAAGGTGTTAACGTCAGTGTTTCGATGCCCAGGCATGAAACATTATGTTTGTCTTAGGATAACACAGCAATAAGGATGACGATGCTGCTAAGATACCTGAACATCTGATGGGTTGGGAGCTTTGTGACTCAAGAGTCTGGTTTATTTTGGCTGAGGGCAGTTTCTCTAAGCAGCAAAGGCAGGTGGAGATCAGAGTACCTTAGAGCTAACTCTCTTTGCCGCTCAAGTAATTACTTTGTATGTGTATTTACCCATGTGTGTTCAACTACAGTATGGTATTTCAAAATATGCTTTTAATCACACAATAACCCTGAACTTATCATTTTAATGCACTGAGCTTTCATTAAACATTTTTATTCACTAAAGATGAAAATTCCAGAAAGAATGAAAATAGGTTTTTTGCTTATTTAAATATAGTTATTCCCAAAACCAAAAGGAAAATTTTTAATTTACTAGGGAATTTCACTGACAAATCAGTTCCACACCATGATCTTCACATGTTTTTTAAAACACAGCTCATGTCAATCATGGCACAAGATTCCTTTTTTCTCCAAAATGTCCCTTTTTTCTTTTTATTCTTAGATTCAGCTAGTTAATTATGCTCAGAGCATGACACTTTATCATCATTGATTTATGCATTGCCCCTTTTTTCTTTTATTCTTTTTGTTTGTCTATTTCATTTTATCTGTGTTTTCCTATACCTCCCTACCCTCAAAAGGCAACCATTCTAATGTGTTTATGTATCATTTGTTTGGTATAGGGTTGACAGATCAAATACAGGATCCCCAGTTAGATATGAATTTCACATAAACTACAAATAATTTTTAGTACAAGTCCCAAATATTGTATGGAACATGCTTATACTAAATACTTAGTATAACCATGAGCTTATGCTAAAAAATATAACATTTTATCTGAAATTCAAATTTAACTCAGTATCTTGAACTTTCATTTGTTCAGTCAGGTAATCACCACTTGGTGCAATCTGTACAATGTTTCCTATTTTGCTGTATGTATATTAATGTATCTTAACAATAAATGGATACTTCTCTCTCATTTCCTTATACCCATAACAATATTTTTACAATCCATCTAGCTCCTTTGCGTCATCCAGTTTTGCTTCTGGTTCTGTGAATTCCGAAGGCTTCATTGTACTTCATGGAATATATCTGCCAGTGTGGACCTATGTAGTACCCCACTGCTAGATACCCAGCTTGGAATAGACTCCAATTTCCAATCCCCATAAGCAATATTGTGTCAAGCATGCTCCTTTATCATATGTGTGAGAGAATCTTTAGACTTTAAACTCAGGGCCACAACTACTTGATCATGTGTCTGTGTGTGTGTGTGTTCAGTATATGTACTCAGTTCAGTTCAGTCGCTCAGTCGTGTCTGACTCTTTGCGACCCCATGAACCACAGCGTGTCAGGCCTCCCTGTACATCACCAACTCCTGGAGTTCACTCAAACTCACATGCATCGAATAGGTGATGCCATCCAGCCATCTCATCCTCTGTCATCCCCTTCTCCTCCTGCCCCCAGTCCCTCCCAGCATCAGGGTCTTTTCCAATGAGTCAGTTCTTCACATGAGGTGGCCAAAGTACTGGAGTTTCAGCTTCAGCATCAGTCCATCGTGCATTGAACCTAGACTGGCATCTCGTTTCATACATGACGTTTCACATGTTTCAATGCCATTCTCCCAAATCTTCCCACCCTCTCCCTCTCCCACAGAGTCCATAAGACTGTTCTATACATCAGTGTCTCCTTTGCTGTCTCGTATACAGGGTTATCGTTACCATCTTTCTAAATTCCATATACATGCGTTAGTATACTGTATTGGTGCCTTTCCTTCTGGCTTACTTCACTCTGTATAATAGGCTCCAGTTTCATCCACCTCATTAGAACTGATTCAAATGTATTCTTTTTAATGGCTGAGTAATACTCCATTGTGTATATGCAGAGAAATCTGGCAGACTTCAGTCCATGGGGTTGTAGAAAAGTTGAACAGACTTAGCAACTAAGACTGCCAGGGTTGGGTGGGTGACAGAAGATTAATATCTAGAAATCACAAGTCAACGAAAAGAACACAACTCTAAAGAAAAATGGCAAAGGATAACAACAGGCAATTTCTGTAAGTAGAATATCCTAAGGTTCATAAGTATATCAAAGTTTCTGATATGTATTAGTAATTAAACTACTACAAATGTGAGCTATTACTTTCAGTTCAGTTCAGTCACTCAGTCGTGTCCGACTCTTTGTGACCCCACAAACATTAGCACACCAGGCCTTCCTGTCCATCACCAACTCCCAGAGTCCACCTAGTAAATAAGCAACATATTAAAATATAGGAAAACACCAAATAGTGGTGAAATTGAAGATTATTGCCACTGCTCTGAAGATCCGTTGGCAGTTCCTGTTCAAATTCAATGTGTATGAGTATATATATACATTGTATGACTACTAAATATAGTCCAGCATTCTTTCCTTTTTAGAAAGACGCTGACTCTGGGAAAGATTGAAGGCAGGAGGAGAAGGGGACGACAGAGGGTGAGATGGTTTAATGGCATCACTGACCTGATGGACATGAGTTTGAGCAAGCTCTGAGAGTTGGTAATTGACAGGGAAGCCTGGCATGCTGCAGTCCATGGGGTTGCAAAGAGTCAGACACGATTGAGTGACTGAACTTAACTGAACTGACCTCCCATATAATTTGCAAAATCCTCCTGGAATTGTTTTCTTCTTCTGTGACATCATGGGCTTCCCTGATATTTCAGTTGGTAAAGAATCCACCTGCAATGTGGGAGACCCTGGTTCGATTCCTGCGTCAGGAAGATCCCCTGGAGAAGGGATAGGCTACCCACTTCAGTATTCTTGGGCTTCACTTGTGGCTCAGCTGGTAAAGAATCACCCGCAATGCAAGAGACCTGGGTTCGATCCCTGGGTTGGGAAGATCCCCTGGAGAAAGGAAAGGCTACCCATTTCAGCATTCTGGCCTGGAGAATTCCATGGACTGTATAGTCCATGGGGTCGCAAAGAGTCAGACATGACTGAGCAACTTTCACTTTCATTTTCTGTGACATGAAGACTCCACCAAAATACTGTTTGAACTAATAAACAAATTCAGTGAATTTGCCGGGTACAAATCAATATGGAAAAATCTATTGTGTTTCTATACACTAAAAACAAACTATCAGAAAGAGAAATTAAGAAAACCATCTCATTTCCAAGTGCATCGAAAAGAATAAAATACCTATGGAAAAATTTAGCTGAGGAGGTGAAAGACCAGAACACACTGCAATTTATGAGACACTGTTCAAGGAAATCGCAGATGACACACATAAATGGAAAGATATTCCATGTTCATGGGTTGGAAGCATCAATACTGCTCAAAGGAATCTACAGACTCAATGCAGTCCTATCAAAACTCCAGTAGCATTTCTGGAATGAAAACAGAAATAGAACAAACAATCCTAAAATTTGTATGGAACCCCAAAAGACTCCAAATAGCCAAAGCAATCTTGAAGAACAAAGCTGGAGATGCACCACTTCCTGAGTGTAAACTATACCACAAAGTTATATTAATCAAAAAAGTATGGTATTGGCATAAAAAACAGACACCTAAATCAGTGGAACATAGTAGACAGTCCATTAAAACACTCAAGTATATATGGTCAATTAATTTATGACAAAGGGTCTAAGACTGTACAATGGGGAAAGAACAGTCTTTTCAATAAACGGGACTGGGAAAACTGGAGAGCTATATGCAAAAGAATGAAACTGGACCATTATCTTACACAGTACATAAAATCTGACACAAAAGGAATTAAAGACTTGAATGTAAGATATGCTGCTGCTGAATGTAAGCAGCAGCTGCTGCTGCTAAGTCGCTTCAGTCGTGTCCGACTCTGTGTGACCCCACAGATGGCAGCCCACCAGGCTCTTCTGTCCCTGGGATTCTCCAGGCAAGAATACTGGAGTGGGTTGCCATTTCCTTCTCCAATGTAAGATCTGAAACCTTAAAATTCTTAAAACAAAATATAGGCGGTAAGCTGTTGACACAGGACCTGGCAATACTTTTTAGAATTTGACATCAAAAGTAAAGGCAACAGAAGCAAAAATAAACAAATCAGACTACATCAAACTAAAAACTTCTGCAAAGCAAGGAAACTATCAACAAAATAGAAAAGGTAACATACTAAATTGGAAAAATATTTACAAACCATATTTGTGATAAAGGGTTACTATACAAAATATATTAAGAATACATACAGCACAATTTTTAAAAATCTGATTAATAAAATGGGCAGAGGATTTAACTAGATATATTTCCAAAGACCTCAATAACCTCAGATAGACAGATGACACCACCTTTATGGCACAAAGTGAAGAACTAAAGAGTCTCTTGATGAAAGTGACAGAGGAGAGTGAAACAGTTGGCTTAAAACTCATTCAGAAAACTAAGATCATGGCATCTGGTCCCATCACTTCATGGCAAATAGACGGGGAAATACTGGAAACAGTGACAAACTTTATTTTGGTGAGCTCCAAAATTACTGTAGATGGTGACTGCAGCCATGAAATTAAAAGACGTTTGATCCTTGGAAGAAAAGTCATGACCAACCTAGACAGCATATTAAAATGCAGAGACATTACTTTGCCAACAAAAGTCCATCTAGTCAAAGCTATAGTTTTTCCAGTAGTCAAGAATGGATGTGAGAGTTGGACTATAAAGAAAGCTGAGCACTGAAGAATTGATGTTTTTGAACTGTGGTGTTGGAAAAGACTCTTAAGAGTCCCTTGGACTGCAAGGAGATCCAACCAGTCAATCCTAAAAGACATCAGTCCTGAATATTCATTGGAAGGACCGATGCTGAAGCCAAAACTCCAATACTGTGGCCACCTGATGGGAAGAACTGACTCATTTGAAAAGACCCTGATGCTGGGAAAGATTGAAGGCAGGAGGAGAAGGGGACGACAGAGGATGAGATGGTTGGATGGCATCACTGACTCAATGGACATGAGTTTGAGAAAGCTCTAGGAGTTGGTGATGGACAGGGAAGCCTGGCATGCTGCAGTTCATGGGGTCTCAAAGAGTCAGACATGACTGAGTGATTGAAATGAACTGAACTGATTTCCAAAGAAGACATATAGATAGCCAACAGGTATATGAAAAGATGGTCAACATTACTAGTCAGTGAAGTGCAAATCAAAACCAAAGTGAGATATCACCTCATATCTATCAAAATGGCTATTACTAAAATGACAGGAAATAACAAGTGTTGGCAAAAATGTGGAGAACAGACAACTTTTGAGTATGGCTTCTGGAAGTGTAAATTGGTTCAACTACCATGGAAAACAAAATGGAGGTTCCACAAAGAATTTAAAAACAGCACTATTGTGTGATCCAGCAGTTCCTCTTCTTAGTATTTATTCAAAGAAAACAAAAATGGTAACCCAAAAAGATGTACACACCTTCATGTTCATGGTTCTTGGCAGCATATTCACAATAGCCAAGATGTGGATGCGACCTAAGTGCCCACTGAGGGGTGAATAGATAAAGAAAGACTGACACATAAATGGAATGCTGTCATTCGTAACAACATGGATGGGCCTTCAGGGTATTATCCTAAGTGAAGTCAGACAGAGAAAGACAAATACTGTGTGAATCAAAAAAAAAACAGAAAAAAAAAAAAAAAAGATAGAACCCTTCTACCCCAACCCCACCATCCCAAGTTCATAGACTCGGAGAAAAGATTGGTGGTTTCCAGAGGTGGGGAGGGGCAGAGGGGGAAGAGAGAGTGTAAAGGGGACTGTGCAAATGGGGGAAGGAGATCAAAAGGTACAAACTCTGTGTTGTGAAATAAGTAACTCATGGGGATATAATCTACAGTATGGTGACTATAGTTAATAATATCATATTGCATATTGACAAGTTGTTAAGAGAATGAATCTTAAGATTCTTGTCCCAAGGGAAAAAAACTTGTAACTATGTATAGTCACAGATATTGGCTAGACTTACTGTAGTGACCTTTTCACAGCAGATATAAAAACTGAGTCATTGTGTTGTACACCTGAAACTAATACAATGATATATGCCAATTATCTCTCAAAAATAAGCATATTAATGAATAGATGACAATGTTTGTAGGTGACATATTCTTTTTCTCTGGAATATTTTTTTTTCCTTAAATTTCACTAAATACTTAACTGTGATGTTGTCTTACCCCTAATGTTTGCCTTGCCCTTGTCTCTATCAATCTGAGCCCTTTTATTATAATATGATATTTTCAACTTTAATTTAGTAATCTTGATTATTTCTTCAGATAGTTCCTTTTTTTCTGTTTTCTCTTTTTCTCCCTAATTCTGTTCTTTCTGTTGCCTAGATACTGGTATTTTTATTTTTCAACATTTTTCATTCAATCTCTTTTTCTATTTTCCATCTTTTTTGTTCAACTTTTCTCAGAGTCTATCCATCTGGTCTTCTCTTCTTAATTCTGTATGTCCTAATGTTTATTCCAACTACTGAGTTCTTTATTTCTATCATTTTTATTCCTGTTTTTCCACTTGTCTCCTTTTATGATTTTGGGTTCTTTCTTCATATTGCAAACATTTTCCTTTATCTTTTAGTGAATTCATCATGCTTATTTCAAGTTATTATGCATATATTTCAATTATTCTTCCTCGGGTGGTTTATGTTGTTCCTCTGTGATGTTTCTTTACCAGTAGCTGGTTATTTTGCAAATGCCTAGCTAGTTTGCCTGAGAATTCATCTCATGGATACCTGATAATCTGTGTGAAATCAGCAATAGAAAGCGCTGAAAGATCTGGCTGGAACACCTCCAGGTGAATATATGGAGTTAAAAATGGAAAAGCTCCTTAGAACAGAATTCTAGGAACTATAGAAAGTCTGCTAAGAACTCCTGTTTATTTCCAATCCACCAGGCAACTCTTCTGATCATGACTTTACCTCTAAACACTTAGGTAGCAGTGGCTCTAACAGGAGGTAGGGACTTCTAAACTTTTACTGCCGAGTTTGGAGAAATATAGATGTGAATACCTGAGCATGTCTGGCCAACCTGGCAGTTTTCATTCAGTGGTACCAATATGGCTTTTACTGTTGCTGTTTAATCACTAAGTCACGTCTGACTCTTTTGCAACCCCATGTACTCTAGTCAGGCAGGGTCCTCTGTCCACGGGATTTCCTGGCGAAAATACTGGAGGAGTGGGCTAACATTTCCTTCTCCAAGGATCTTTCCAGCCCACGGATCAAACCTGCATCTCCTGAATTGGCAGGCAGATTCTTTACCACTGAGTCACCAGGGAAGCGCAACATGGCTTTTACATAGTCCTGAATTTAGCCTTGCTGTTCTACAGCAGTGGAGGCCTAAAGTAATACATATAATTTCTATTCTAAAAGAGCAGGAGCAAAGCTTAAAAGGATCCTACAAGCTGTATCCTCATGACTGCCTCCTTTTCTCCTCTGATTTGTACTTTAACCATCACCCATGCAAAACTCCTAAACAGCCCTGGCACACCTCAGACACCTCAGAGGTTCTGTGGTTTTTCACTCTTCATTCCTCAAATCCAGGCTTTTCTTCAGCTTCTGTAATTTCCTTAGGATTGACATTGGGAGAGGAAAGTTTGTCATCTCAACAAGGACCCATTATTTAGTGTTCTAAGTTGCACTGTGTCTACAAGTCAAGTCTGTATCATTAACTGACTTCAGCCTGCTCCTGTTAAATGCCCTTAATTTATTCTCTCATTTATTCTTCCAACAACTATTACTGAGCATTAAGACATGCTGGTACTCTGATAGATTCCATGGACACAAAATGAATTAAAGCATGATATAGACCTTGAAGCATTTAGCTAACCAGTGTGAAAGGAGTTTTTGGGAATACACAATAAAAAATCCTTTGAAACTATCACATTCGTTATTTGAATTACAGTGGTGATTAGAACGTATTTTGTCCCATCCCACATAACTCAAAAAGATTAGTTTTAATGAGCTATTATTTCATTTTCCAGGCTTTACTTCTCATTGCTTAATTCTTTTAAAACAGCATTTCATATTATTGAGGAGAGGGTTAGTTCATCTGCTGATTGCTATACCTTCTGGGATCCTTTCTGTTCCCTGAGGCTGAGGCAAAACCCAAATTTACTAATGAACTGCCAAAAAATTCATTTCACAAATTCCTACTCATGTGCCATTACTGTAAAGGCTTTGTAGTTATTACAGTGATGAGTTTAGAGCCTGGAAAGTAGGACAACGCTGCTTCAACTAATTCATTACCTACACGTTACACATTCTAAAGAGGAAAAATGGAGTGTGTGTGTGTGTGTGTGTGTGTATGCGCGCGCGTGCATGCATGCACGCATGGAGAGAGACAAGAGAGAAACAGAGAATTGTATGCATTTTCTCACTGGCATTTGACTCCATTCTGCAGTGTGTTAAATATTTATTTCATTCTTGCTCTTTGAACTTAGTTTGAACTCAGTTTGTGGTAAACCCTGCCCCTTCCATAAGTCATTCATGTGTTAATATTTGTTAATTCCATGAATGTTAATTTACTCCCCACTCTGTAGGAGGCATTCTGAAGTTGCTGATGATATAGCTATTGTGGTGCCTTTGTAATGTATCAACTTAGTGAGGTTGAATGACATTTCACAGAATTCCTTTTCCTGTATCAGAGTGAGCCACAAGAGACATTTCTTGTGGGAGATTTGGAGACTGGAAGCAAAGCAAGAGCTGTTTTGAATTTCTCACACAGTGTTAATGGTCTACGGGCTCACCTCATTGATGTGAGTTAGCAGTTGGACCGATAATGCTCCACATTTCCCTGGATCTCCTCAAGTTCCTTTGACTCATGGGCCAGGAATGTGTGCTTCTTACATCAAAATAGGCCCTGGTTCCTGCAGGACATCCATACTACCATCACCGGAGGAAACAAAAACTGACATGGGTTTCAGCCCACCTTCGTGAGGTTTGGCTCGTGTTTGTGGGTTCCCCATCTTCTATTCTTGCCTGCCTGCTTGTGGACTTTGAACTTCAGCATGAGACATGAAGACAAAGAAAGTCAAAGTCAAGTTGCTCAGTCGTGTCCGACTCTTTGGGACCCCATGGACTGTAGCCTACCAGGTTCCTCCGTCCATACGATTTTCCAGGCAAGAATACTGGAGTGGCTTGCCATTTCCTTCTCCAGGGTATCTTCCCGACCAAGGGATTGAACCCAGGTCTTCCACATTGTAGGCAGACACTTTACCATCTGAGCCGCCAGGGAAGTCTTGAGACATGAAGACAAAGCCTTACAGAGCATGTTTCACCAACACCCACACTGCATAAAGTCAAAGCCCAGTAGTGAATCACTTGATACCACATGGATGTATCTCCTAGTGGTTCTGCTTCTCTGGTTGAACCCTGACATACACAGCTAGAAATAACAAAATTTCTACCCTAATGACATTTATAACACAGACAGGGAGGAATGTATTTTTAAAGCATCATACCACAGTTAATTCATTACATTTATGAAAAAGTCAGTGAACAAAAATTCAGAATGACAGGAGATCCTATAAGCAGCAGTATTCTAGAGAGTTCTCAAAAGGATTTTGGAGCCAAGAATGCATTCTATTCCACTCAGATCCCCTTAGATCCCATTTTATCTCTTTTGGAAATGCTCGCTGGTTTCAGTGTACCTTTGTCTCCAGAAATAACAACTCTTATTTGGAGCACTGCTCCTGGGCTATTGAAGCCTGCTTTGTCCCTGTGAGGAGAACTAGATATTTACTTCACAAGACACAGTGGTCTCTAAAATTATTTGCTTCTATGATCCAAGAAAGGACCTCTCTCAGCTGTCTTTTATCTGGTACCTTTTCTTTCTCCGTGATTTTTTTTGGACAGAATTAAAGGAGATGATGATTAGACTTTTTTTTTCCACTTAGAATTTAATATTCAAAAGCTATTAAACATATGTTCAGTGTTTTAATAAAGGCCTAATCAATTTTAGAAGTGTATATTCTACTCAGTGTTCTCAAAAGTAATCTTGCCTCTTCCCAAGCTACACTGATGACCAAAAAGAAATGGCTTCTCTTCTCTCTCTGAGCAAATGGTACTTAAATGGACACAGTTGCCAACCCAAGTGTAACCTCAGCCTCACCTCTTAAATCACATCAGTTGCCATTTAGAACATACTTCCCTTTCTTTCTCTCCAACCTATTCCCTTTTTCATTCTTTCTTTCACTTCTCATTACTGCCAGCCTGGTTGAGAACCATGGCATCTTCTTCTAGCTTCTATCAGTAGTTTCCTACCTGTCTTGCCACCTTCAATTTGTCTTTTACTCTTTCTCAGAAGGAACTTGCATGACATTACAACCATATCAGCATCCAGCTCAAAATACCTTGTGATTCCAAGCATCTAGCATCAATATATTTCAATTTTAGTAAAATTCACCTGAAAAAATTAATGTGTATGTGTGGTGTTAGTTTGGAGAAGGCAATGGCACCCCACTCCAGTACTCTTGGATGGAAAATCCCATGGACGGAGGAGCCTGGTAGGCTGCAGTCCATGGGGTTGCTAGGAGTCGGACACGACTGGGCAACTTCACTTTCACTTTTCACTTTCATGCATTGGAGAAGGAAATAGCAACCCACTCCAGTGTTCTTGCCTGGAGAATCCCAGGGACGGGGGAGCCTGGTGGGCTGCTGTCTATGGGGTTGCACAGAGTCGAACACAACTGAAGCAACTGAGCAGCAGCAGCAGTGGTGTTAGTTGCTCAGTCATGTCCAGCTCTTTGTGACCCCATGCCATGGACTGTAGCCCACCAGACTCCTCTAACCATGGAATTCTCCAGGTAAGAATTCTGGAGTGGGTTGTCATTCTCTTCTCCAGGGGATCTTTCCATCCCGGGATTGAACCCACATCTCCTGCACTGCAGGCAGATTTTTTTACTGTCTGAGCCAACAGGGAAGCCCCCCAAATTTACTGTCCCTCTATATATCCTCTATATAAAAACCCCAGTGTACTTTGTCCACTGTTCAGCTGTCCAGTTCTTCTTCACATTCTCTTCTAGTCTTAGAAACTTGAGCCATTTACTGAACATTCTTTTTTGTACCTCCTTGCTATTGCATACATTAGTTCTAATATTCAGAATGTCCTGACTTCCTTTGTCAAACCTGTATTGTCTTGCTAGTTCACATATTACTGTGTGAAGCCTTCTCTGATACCCTCGGGCAGAACAAGCTTTGGCTTTCTCAAGGCTTCTGCTATACTCTGTACATTTATAATAACGTCATAACAGATATTTGTGTGTATTATCCTTTTTCCAAATAGACTGTAAATCCTTGAGAGCAAGAAACTGTTCTTTTAATTTTGAAATTCACCAAACTGTCAGAGATAATCTAGGTTTTTTTGTTTGTTTGTCATTGACTGGGGGAAGGCAAGGAATAGCAACTTTATTCAGAAAGCCAGCAGAAAGTTGGCAGTCTAGTGTCCCAAAGAATCATCTTCCAGAGATGATTACACATTTGATGAACGACCAAAACTAGTTAATATATATTACTCTCTGAGGAAGTCAAAGAACTCTTTAAATGAATTTTTCTCTACTACAAGGTATGCAACAAACAGGAAATGATCTTTCTACCATCTCAAGAGACTTAGCTCTGCCAACCCACTCCCACTCCCCAATCTCCTACACACACCCCCCACACCAGGCCAACTCCCCACCAACTCAACAAAATAAATTCCCTTCAGCTATCCACACTTTCTTTGAATGAAACTGAAGTTACTCAAATTTTTACTTTGGGGATCTCACCTACCCCTATACTCAACACCTCCCAAACAGTTAATCATGTTAATCCTTTCAACCAAAGAAGAGTTCTGGAAAATACAATTTCCCCTATCTAATTATACTTGCTGTACTACCCTAGTGTCCCTTACAGAGAGATGATCTAAACAACTGCCCAAGTAGCTGCTTGTGAAATTGACCCTGAATCTGATAATGATCTGAATGTTCAATAATTGACTTCCATCAAAAATACTCTATGATGTAGTCAAGAATTTTGAGGAAATGCAAAAAACCTACACCATCTCTAGTGAAGTCTCTAATATAACGTATCACACTAAGTAAATGTTTCACTCACATCTGATACAGTAGCAATAATATTGACTAGGTGGTAGGGAATTGTAATATGACAGAGACTTGAATTTTCTTTGTCACTCGGCCAGTGTTTCTTAAGTTCTAGACTTTAGTCCACCTGCATCTGAATCAACAAAGAAATTTGTTAAAATACACATTCTTTAGGCCCATCTATTAAGACTAGGTCAGAATCTCTTGTGGCTCAGCTGCTAAAGAATCCGCCCACAATGCGGGAGACCTGGGTTTGATCCCTGGGTTGGGAAGATCCCCTGGAGAAGGGAAAGGCTACCCACTTCAGTATTCTGGCCTGGAGAATTCCATGGACAGTCAATGGGGTCGCAAAGAGTTGGACATGACTAAGCGACTTTCACTTTCACAGACTCTCTGGAGATAGGACTTAGGAATCCCAGCTGATTTGCTTTTGTTATTGTTGTTTTCAAACTTAAGAGCAATGCTAATGTTCTAGGCAAAATGCAAATTGAGCAAAAATTTTATTTCAAGTCCTTTCATCTCTTTGGATCCCTATCCACTGCCATGATCTTATTACAAAAACTTTTTACGGAGTTTTTGTATTGTAATAAATGTTACATAGATGTCAGTATTACTGATACAGTGACTTTACAGTAAGAACTTCAGATGTTAGCAAAAAAAAAAAAAATCCATCTTTCTTTTGAGTCTAATAAGAGATCCATTATTATTAAAGAGTCATTTGAATCTACTAGGCACATAAAATGACACCAAGTACCTGAAATCTTCCTTAGTATAGAGACGAAATTATTAAAAAATAAAATAAAGACGTTAAGGCAATGTTGAGTGCCCTAAACTGCTTCATTTATTTTAGGTTGTGTCTATAAAAGTGAATATAATGGAGAACTGAATAATTATTTAGAGAATTTTGTAGATTAGAGAACATTATACATTAAGGAAAATCTGATTCTTATTTTAGTTTCTCTTTTACTCCAAAAATTAGTTGCTTTTAATTACCCATGTAATTGCTTTATACCTTTGGCTTTTTAGATAAATAATTTCTGGAGGGTAAAAACCATTTGAACATGTCTTCTGTACAATATACATATCCTAGCTTAGAACTTTGCATTTTCAGAGGTTCCATCTGACAAACACACAAAGTCTTATATTATTAGGCAAAAACTGAATAGGCTATGCTCTAAGAAATCAAAATATTTCCAAATTGCCACTATTTATGTGAATGTCTCCATTTTAATGCTTTTTGGAGTAATAATTCTCTAAATAGAGAATAGTAGTAAATTTATGAATTAGGATCTTAGCTACAGGTCTAAAATGAACATTATTCACTTACTAGCTTAAGTGTCTGTATTTTTAGAACAACTGTCATTATGTAAAATATTTGAATAAAAGTGACCCTTCCTATAAGCACAGTTAAATAGCAAGCACATTAACTGTGTGTTTGCTTCTGCTAAAGAAAAACAAAAATGAAGTTAAGGAGTCTTCAGAACAAAGAAGCAAATAAAAAATATAAAAAAAAAAGGATACCATGACTTAATTCTAATTAATGACTTTGACAATCATTATTGCTGTTGAGGGGCATTAGTCAAGGTTCAGTCTTTAACCCAGGCATTTTGCACTCAATATCACACAAAGTGAAGAACTTCTCTATGTCAATTATCTATTACAAACAAACTATTGAGTCACTTCAAAATAGTTAAACAAATCTATACATTGATATTTGCTCATACTTTTTTATGCTACATTGAACCAACTTGAGGTTTATGCAGTATTAACTTCTGTGCAGATATTTCTGAGATCTTAAAATTGAGAAACTCTCAAAGGGGATGAAGATTCTGATGTACTGCAGAAACGCTGGGTATTCCTATCAAAACAGTGTAAAAAAGAAGCATATTTCCAGTGCCCCAAATTAAGGATGCTTTTCAAACCTTCCATTTCATTAAATTGCATGGCTGGATAGGAGAGTCTTGCTAAAATATTGTGATTAACAAAAGGAAGCTTAACAGACAATGCTATTATAGGTGAAAGACTGCTAATTGCCATCTTCCCAATAACTTATTGATTTTAATCAAATCTTCCTAGAGCAGCATGCCAGTAGCAAATGGATAACTAGACAGAGGGAAAACACAACAATGGAAGGAGTAATAAGGAAGAATTTATTCATGTTTGATTTGTATAAAATTGAACAAATATTCTTGATCAGCATTTATACAAATATAGATTCGACGGGAAGGTGCTATCTAAATTGCTTCTCTCACAGTGTATTGAAAATTACCATAACTGTTAGCATTTTTAATTATTTTGATCTGCTGAAAATAGATTAAACTGAATGGGAAATTGGCTTATTAAGGCTTATATATTTGAGTTAATATGAAATGTTCTCAGCCACTATGCCTTGAGAATCTTTTAGTCTAAAAGACATTCACTATCTCTGGTTGACAATAGTAGGAGGTAGAGTGCTGGCTTGAATTCTCAGAAAGTATTGTTTTGAGGTGAATGTGAAAGTGAAAGTCACTCAGTGTCTGATTCTTTCTGACCCCATGGACTATGTAGTCCAAGGAATTCTCCAGGTCAGAGTACTGGAGTGGGTAGCTGTTCCCTTCGCCAGGGTATCTTCCCAACCCAGGAATCGAACCCAGGCCTCCCGCATCTCGGGTAGATTCTTTACCAGCTGAGCCACCAGGGAAATCCAAGAATACTGGAATAGGTAGCCTATTCCTTCTCCAGCAAATCTTCAGGACCCAGGAATCGAATCAGGGTCTCCTGCATTGCAGGTGGATTCTTTACCAGCTGAGCTACCAGGGAAGCCCTGGTTTTGAGGTGTGTATAAAAACCCTCTTACTCCTATCACTTCATTAGGAGAATTCAACCGCATCTGGTAACAGTAGTACTTGATAAATGAACAACTGATTTGTTTGAGAAACAGAACTGAGTTTTCGTCAGGAAAAAAAATTATTTCTAGGCTAAACTTAACACTTGAAAGAAAATGGAGAACCCTTGACATCCATCTTGTCTTATAAGAGTAGTTTCTCAGTTTGAGATTCAATATAGTGTGAAATATTGAAGAACTCACACTTGGGTCATTCAGAATGATGGAGAAGGAAGGAGTATACAATGCTGAGTTTCAACTCCCATCTCTAGGCAGGTCCCATGGAATCCCACTGCCTTTGAGGAATGTCTTATTCATCAAATTGGTAAAACAGGACCCAAAGGCAAATTTCAAATAGGAGTATGACTATATTTTCTGTCAAAAGAGTAAGTAGTTTCTCTTTTAAATTAAGTTCATAGCATAAAGATTTCAGTTAAAAAATTATCTCCTTCAACCTGTATTTTAGAACTAAGTTCAATAGCTTAGTGAAGGATTTGTCAGCATCAACAATACTGACATTCTGGGTCTGGATACTCTTTTGCTGTAGGGAACTGCTCTGATAGTGCATGATGTTTATCAGCATCCATGGCTCCCACCCACTAGATACCAGTAGCACTTCCTCTCCATCGTGGACAACCAAAAATCACTCCAGATATTGCCAAATGTCTCCTGGTAAGTAAAATCACTCCTCACTGAGAACCACTGGATTAGTAGAAAAGGATGCTTTAGTTTCTTTGATAAGGATGCATCCCCAATTATTCTTAAGAAAATTTGCATTTAACTATAAAAATGCATAAACAGAACAATTAATTTTGCACTATGGCTCTGAAGTCTAAAAAGTTGCTGATTAAATCCACTGTGTTCACAAAACACCTGTACCTAGGTTAATATTTTAAAATCATGAGATTAGCTGACTATAAGACACAGGTAAAGGAAAGTAATCACAACAGTACTTTGAAAGCAAGAAAGTGTCATGATTATAAGATGCTACTTTCTGCTTAAGGTTAGGGAGATACAGTATAGTCCAACAATGGCAAATAGTTTGGAAGTAGCTGCCAACTCCAGCTGACTGGCAGTGGCTGATGGGAGCCCTGCATTGAAAACGACTCTGATGATGTGTCCAGGCTCAGCGTGAAAGAGGGCTGTGATGGATTAATGATGTCTGCCTTGGACAACACAAGGGGAATAACGGCACATATTTCACACACCGGCTCATTCATTTCCAGTCATTTTAACCAACTTCCTCTCCAGATTATTTTGAGCACCTGATGAGACGGTGGTATGCTGCTGCTTCTGTATTGCATAATTAAATACACAAAAGGAAAAAAATGAATGGAGATATTTCTTTTAAGTACTGATGAAGCATCTCCTCTTCCTTAGGCATTATTTTTGGCTGTGTGGACAGGCTATTAAATAATAATTTAAAAAATGTCTTTTATATCAAAACAAATGGTCTAGAGGTCTGCTTCTCCTATGAGGGTGGGAGGTGGGGGCACAAACCATACTCTTAATTTTAAAATAGTCACAGAGAGTATCAACTTCCCAGGAACATACAGTTTCTCCCAAAATCTATACAGTTCTTTTATTTTTCTAGTATTTTTTTACATTCAGAGTTGCAAAGAATAAATATCAGGCCAATTTTTCTTTTCATCTAGATGGTGGTAGGGATTTAGTCTTTAAGAATGCTTTTAAGTAGACCAGGTCAATGAGACTTTTGTACTTCTTTAGGAATACAATGGCTATCCATATGATAATTACTGTGGAATGTATATAGGTAAGTAGTCAGCCAGAGAGAAGGACTTGTCAATGAACATTTGGGAAGTTCCCCTCCAAATAACACTGTATGTCATTATTATTTCTCCCATAAAATCAAATAAGGGATAACCAAATAGTTGTTCAGTTCAGTTCAGTTCAGTTCAGTTGCTCAGTCGTGTCCAACTCTTTGCGACCCCAAGAATTGCAGCATACCAGGCCTCCCTGTCCATCACCAACTCCCGGAGTTCACTCAGACTCACGTCCATAGAGACAGTGATGCCATCGAGCCATCTCATCCTCTGTCATCTCCCTCTCCTCCTGCCCC
Source organism: Bison bison bison (assembly GCF_000754665.1). Classification (NCBI taxonomy): domain Eukaryota; kingdom Metazoa; phylum Chordata; class Mammalia; order Artiodactyla; family Bovidae; genus Bison; species Bison bison. The sequence continues at coordinate 4,673,158 of NW_011495049.1, read as the reverse complement.
CAATCCCTCCCAGCATCAGAGTCTTTTCCAATGAGTCAACTCTTTGCATGAGGTGGCCAAAGGACTGGAGTTTCAGCTTTAGCATCATTCCTTCCAAAGAAATCCCAGGGCTGATCTCCTTCTGAATGGACTG
>NW_011495049.1:4672367-4672925 GCF_000754665.1 Bison bison bison | reverse complement strand
TTCAGAATGGACTGGTTGGATCTCCTTGCAGTCCAAGGGACTCTCAAGAGTCTTCTCCAACACCACAGTTCAAAAGCATCAATTCTTTGGCGCTCAGCCTTCTTCACAGTCCAACTCTCACATCCATACATGACCACAGGAAAAACCATAGCCTTGATAGATGGACCTTTGTTGGCAAAGTAATGTCTCTGCTTTTCAATATGCTACCTAGGTTGGTCAAAACTTTCCTTCCAAGGAGTAAGCGTCTTTTAATTTCATGGCTGCAGTCACCATCTGCAGTGATTTTGGAACCCCAAAAAATAAAGTCTGACACTATTTCCACTGTTTCCCCTTCTATTTCCCATGAAGTGATGGGACCAGATGCCATGATCTTCGTTTTCTGAATGTTGAGTTTTAAGCCAACTTTTTCACTTTCCTCTTTCACCTTCATCAAGAGGCTTTTTAGTTCCTCTTCACCTTCTGCCATAAGGGTGGTGTCATCTGCATATCTGAGGTTATTGATATTTCTCCCGGCAATCTTGATTCCAGCTTGTGCTTCTTCCAGTCCAGCGTCTCTCA
>NW_011495049.1:4627575-4672267 GCF_000754665.1 Bison bison bison | reverse complement strand
TCAGGTGGTCTGGTATTCCCACCTCTTTCAGAATTTTCCACAGTTTATTGTGATCCACACAGTGAAAGGCTTTGGCATAGTCAATAAAGCAAAAATAGATGTTTTTCTGGAACTCTCTTGTTTTTTGATGATCCAGCTGATGTCGGCAATTTGATCTCTGGTTCCTCTGCCTTTTCTAACAACGCCTTTAGATTAATGCTAGGTACATAATAATGTAAAACATGATTTTCTAGTTACAAACAATTCCTTTTCTCAATATTCCCATTTCTATGGCTAGGACAAAGAGAGATTAGTAGCCACTATTTATAAAAAAGAACGTTTGGCCACTTTTCCTCAACTGTTGCACATATAGCAAGAATCAATAAGCTATTCTGACATGAGGTTCTAGGCTTCATGATCAATCAAATGACTCTAAATTAACCCAGTTTTAAAGGGCACCATCAAACTTGTATCTTGGCACAAAAAAGGAGCAAATGACATGTGGCGGAGTGAAATTAAACAGATGAAATCTTTAACTGCTAAGGGTCTGCTATAGCTAGGGTTGACATAAAACTTTATTGACTTCATTTCTTTGTATCAGGGTTGATTTAGTTTCCCTGGTAAAAGTAAAATAAAGGCCTGTAAATGTTAGGGGAAGCACACTGATTGAAACTGCCCACCCTGGCCAGGCACCACAGTAACCATTTGCATGAGTTCTATTATGACAGGAAGTTTTGGTAAGGAACACAGAACTAATAAGCCACCACCACATGTTCGGGAAAGGTCAAAAGGAGACACAACATGTCCGACCACCTCCCAGAATCCTCCTCTCTGGCATCCATCTTGGCTGAACAAGGCGTGCACCACCAGGAAGGACTCTGAGTCAGAATGATTGGCTAAAAACAACCTGGAAACTAATCCCATCACCATAAAATCCTAGACTGCAAGCCTCCTAGATTCCCTTACCCTCCTGCTCTCTGCCCGGGCACCCTTTCCCAATAAAACCTCTTGCTTTGTCAGCACATGTGTCTTCTCAGACAATTCATTTCCGAGTGTTAGACAAGGGACAAGTTTCGGGCCCTGGAAGGGGTCCCCTTCCTGCAACAGAATGACTGTGAACCTGAGCTTTCCCTACAGCTAATAAAATCTGACTCAATGCAGAGATTAGGCTATATGGGCTGAAGTTTTCAGACTGTCAAAGGGCTATTAACTGGAAGCAGAATAAAGCCTTAGTAATTGACTTGGATATGGATCATAAAAGGGCAAGAATATCACTTTGCCTCCCCTTGCCTCCCAAATCTGAGGCAAGTTGGGCTTCTAAAGGTAAAGATCACAAAATTCACTGGAAAACGGGATTGGCCTGTTTAAAGTCATTGGCTTATCAGTTCAGAGTGGAATGGTTGTAGAGGAATTCAGCATAGACCAATCACAAATCCTCAAGTTCATTGAATAGTTTCAAGTTAACTATCACGCTGTTTTCTGCCCATTCTGACCAACTGTTTGAGAAGCAGCTGTTTCACTTCCTCCTTGACCTGTCCTTGTCATTTGGTATGTTACACCTTTAAGGTTCAAAGTCATGTAAAGATCAAGTTTGACCACACAAGTTCAAGGAGCTTGGGAAATCATCCTCATGTTAATTTGACATCTGCAGGGGCTTCAGAAAAAAAAAAAAAAAGAAGAAGAAGAATATTTTATAGAGGAAGAAGAGGAATATTTTACAGAGAAAGAAAAAAATGTACTTACACTTAGTGGGAAAACATTAGTAATAGAGAGTGATTTCATTCATTTGGAGCATGCTGGGAAGTTGTTGGTGTATCCAGAAAACAAAGCCAGGGTTAAAACCCAATAGAAGACAGAGCAAGCTCAAGAAAACCACATGGGTCAAGCATCATATGGTGCTCAAGGGACTTCTTTGTAATTTAGTGTCAAAAATTAATCTGAAATAAAGTCAAGGACAGAGCCACAGAGGGGTTGTTAAAAGTATATTTAGATGCACACTGCAATTGAACTAATGTTGGGTAAATGAGGGAATAAAACAAATTATCCAATTCGTTATCAGCCTGTAGGATTTGGAGAGAGAAGACTTCCATTTGAAAGAACACTTTGCGGCTTTTCCTTCCACAAGAAACATGTTTCTTTTCATCCAGACACTAAGTAGATTTCTTTCACAAAAACTGTTACATTATCTGGGTAAACATGTCAATCAAAGAGTACAACTAGCAATTTACAGCAATGATGCTAGATTTAACATCTAGAGAGCAAGATTCCAGTGGGAAATAGTGTTTTTATTTACCTCTTTGTTACTAGAACAATTTTTTTAAAATTTCATATAAAGAGCTTTGAAAAGAGAGTATTTATGTTATAACCAAAACAAGTCTTTAAAACTTTGAGGTCTTTTTATTGGATTGCTTTCTTTTTTAATTTAAGAAATGATTTGTCTAAAACACTATTTACAAAATTTTTGAGGATATCTCAGAACAAATACTTTTCCGTATTTATAACGAAGCTTTAGGAGAGTGGTGATATGGTATCTTATTCCGCTTGCATGTTAGAGGTTTAATCATTACTTATTAATTTTCCTATTTTCATGAGATTTTCCCGAACTTAATATTCTATTAAGGTAGCATCTGTTAGAGGAATTATCTTGGTTTTTTAAAACAAATTTTAGCTGATTACCATGAATCTACATAATTAGAATTAGGTCTAATTATGTAGTGTAAATACATGTAATATATTTATAACATATAATGACATAATTATGATTCACAATAATGTTGAAAAACTCCTCCTTAAAATTGGTAAGAAAAATATGCTGCTCAACCCCTCCACAATTTATTAGCAATTTTACAATGTATGTTTTTCTGTAGCTCCTAAAATAGAACTTGGTATGAAAATATAATTAAAAATACATATATTTTGAAGTTATTACCCTAAAAGACCACCACCAAACATTCATTAGATTTCAAAACTATACGCATAATGCAGCCTTTTTAAGAAGAATACATCTTAAAATGTTAATCCTAATAACTACATTTCAATACACCCTGAACCAAATTCTGAAGGATGTCTAGCAAGAGTTAATACAATATAGTTCTGATGTGTCTTGCAAATCACTGATCAAAATGATAGAAAATGTAACAAATAATATTGACTTTTTACCTATATATACTAATCAGAACCATGACCAAAAGTGGGCGGAGGGGTCCAGCTATGCATTTCACACACTATATTAAGTACAACATATATTTCAAAATTTTGGGCACAGCTATTCAATTCACTTGGAAAGTTGAATGATATACTTGATATATTATAAAAGGATTGACACTTTTTTTCCTTCTGTAAAGAATCTGACGGTGAATATTATAAGTGAAGAGGTCCATATGGGCTCTATTATGAGTATTCAACTCTGCTGCTGGAACTCTAAAGAAGCCATCAAAGACACTTCACTTACAAAACAGGCAGATGCTAGATTTGGCCTGGGAGGGGAGCACTGTATGCCAAGCCTAGCAGTGTACCTGAGAGGCTGAAAGATGGGGGTCTGGAGTTTGTCCTGTTTATGTCTTGCTTTCACCATTTAATAACTTAGTGACCTCAGCTAACTTACTTTAGTTTTCTTGTTTGTAAAAACGGCAGGAATAACTGTTTCCTATCTCATAAGGTTGTTGTGAGGATAAAAATGAAATAATGTATGCAAAGCAGTTACTATAATAGGGTATGTCTTCTTTGTAGGAGGAATATATTGGTGTTTAGATATATATACCATGTATATGCAAAATATTTGGTATTCAACATTAGTTTCAAGTTTTGATAGCATAATTTTGCATACTGACTTTTGAGAAGCACTGGTTTAGTTGTTGAACCAAAATATCCATACTGGTAAATTATTTTTTTCAAAATGAAAAAGAATATTATATATAAGATCAGACTCATTATACATAAGGTATAAACTATAAAAATATGCTAAATAAATTATATGTACTTAGATCTATACTTTATATGCATATATATCCCATACCATATACACAAAGCACATGATTATGTATTCATGCATATTCAATAAACAAATAATTATCCAATGAATAATATGCATATTCATTATGCTAGGCAATGATTAACTTCTGCTTTCTTTTTTTTTAATGTGGTGAGATGCAAACACACAGCAAACAATTAAAAATTCAGTGTAGTAAACTATTCTAATATGGTACACATGTTATATTTTTTAATAAAATGTTATGGGAAATTCTGTCAAATTCTTCTTAACAAACCATGGAGCTTTTCTTCAAAGATTTTCATGAATATATGTCTCACCACTAAAAGTGCAAGCTTTTAAAGGACAGAACCTGTTTACATATATAATATTTCCTAGCATGCTTCTTATATTATTATCACACCCAATTTGTCTAATAAACATTTTTGAATAAATTAATCTTGCTACTAAGTGGATAAGGTAGTAACAGTGAATACATCAAGGTTTTCTTAAGTTCATACAATCAATAGTTCAGGCCATTATGAGGGTAAGTGGTACCTTATAAATTAAAAATGCAAATTCTATCTGTTACCCATTTAAAAAGTTGTGATGAATAACTGCATAATTCTGGGGGGAAATGAGCTAATAAATAGGTGATAAATAGCCCACGGAAAGCTCAATCAGTAAAGCAGTAGAGACTGTAACAGAGCGATGCTAGTTTGAGTGTCAAGAGTTCTGAGTTTGAAGAACAATTATCAAAAAGTGACTTGGTTAAACTTTGGCAAATCATTTTGGCAAATCACTTCCCTACACCTTGGTTTTGCCATCTGTAAAATAAGTGAACTTTATGAATTCTCAAAATAGTGGGACCTTTCAGACATCAGAATCCTCAGCTTCCTCCCTGAGATTCTGATATGTCTGTCTCGGGGGTGGAATGTGGTTCATAGGTTCAGAGGGACTCTCGTGATGGGCCACTATTACTGATGGCAAGTATGCCTTAGGAACGAGAGACCAGAAAGGTTAGAAATGGAGAACCAGATAATCCCCAAGACCCCTTTCAGCTATGAAGTGGAGGAAATCCCAGCGTCATTTCCCTGCCCATATCTCCCTTGGACCTTTTTCTCCCCATCTTGCTCTTTCAGCCCTGAGTCTGGAGTCCAGTTGTGTGTCCACAGCTATTCTAGTAGTTTCAGTCTTGCCTTAACTGTCTTAGCCAGATTCTATGACTTTAGCATTTGTGATCCTTTAGCACCTGATCAAACTTCCCTTTCCTTGTATCCCATTCTCTGATGTTTCTGCCTGGGGGCTCACAGTTATCTGAGAAGCCATTTCTACATAAAGTGCAGTATTAAAATTTAGCATAAAGTGTTAACCAACTCAGATGATACCCTTGCATGTCCACAGCAGCCTTCACATTATAAAAAATGAGTACAAAGTCTCATGTATAAAATAAGCTAGAAAGATACGTTGTACAACATGAGGTATTATCACCAATATTTTATAATCATTATAAATGGAGTATAACCTTTAAGAATTGTGAATCACTATGTTGTATACCTTCAACATACAACATTATATGTCAATTATAATTCAATAAAATAAAGGAGCAATAAACAAATGAGGAATTCATACACTTACTGTTGGGAAAAGAAGTTGGAAAGATATTTTAAGGAAGTAGGATCCTTTATCTATTCAACATTTAAACTTGGAAATTCCTCTAGTAGAAAAATCATTATTTGGGAAGCTGTTCTCCTCATATAACGTGAATGCTGTTTGTAGACTTGCTGAAGTACTCTCAGACCTTGTCTTTCAGAGTATGTCCTCGGTGACGAGCAGCAGTAACACTGCTGGGATTTTAGAATCTTGGGCCCCAGCCGAGGCCTATGAAACCAGAACCTGCATTTTAACAAGAGCCCCTGCCGATGATACTGAGGAACAGTAACATTTAAGAAGTGATATGTCAGATAGATGAAAGCTTTAGTAATCATGTCTTTCCAAAGAAGAGGTTGGAGTAGATAACATCAGATCAAAAGGGCTGAATTTCATAGATGGAATTACAATCACATCAGTCAACGCTATATACATCCTCTGAGCTTGGGAAGAATTCTTTACTATCCATATACCATTGGGTCAATGGAACATATTAAAAAAATACAGTTTGTAACCCATACCTGGCTGCTTATACATTAAACCTACTTTTGATACTTGCCTATTTACCTACATACTTGTGTTCCCTACGAAAAGTGAAGCCACTCTGGGTCGGGGGGGATGGTGGAAACTTGGTTTTATCTCCTTTCTTCTCATCCCAAACTTCCCAACCCCCTAGTACCTAGTACTAATACAGTACAGACCACATACTCGATACTGAAGAAAAGTTTGCTAAACTTTTCATAAAGCATCACTGAAGACAACTCCACTATACAAGATATTTTGCATGTGTGCCAAGTCACTTCAGTTGTGTCTGACTCTTTGCAACCCTATGGACTGTAGGCTGCCAGTCTCCTCTCTCCATGGGATTCTCCAGACAAGAATACTGGAGTGGGTTGCCGTGCCCTCCTCCAGGGGATCTTCCAGTGGGGAATCAAAAGATCAAACCCGTCTCAAGTCTCCTGCTTGAGCAAACAGGTTCTTTACCACTAGCACCACCATTTTACTCACAAGAAACACAGCAAGGGCACAGACACACACTTCACTGACACAGAGCAGCGGATGGTGAACTAGAGTCCTCCACCCACTTTTGTAAATAGACACAATCATACAAGCTTACATATTATCTACTTATGGCTACTTTTGCATTACAAAAGTACCCTTGGGTAATAGTGATAGAAACTAAGATGACCCACAATCACTAAAGTATGTATTATCTGGCCATTCACAGAAAATATGGCCAGACCTGTCACAAAGTTTGGGCATAAAGCTTGGGTCCTAAAAGCCTCCTATGCTCATTTATACATGGTACCACTGCTGACCTCCGTGGGCTGGTGAACTCAGCAAGAATGGCCTAAATTGCACAAGGCCAGGGTTTACTTGAGGAATGAAAAGGCCTTTCAGGAGAAGCAAAAGTAACCAGCAGCGTGTCTCCTTCCTGGTCTTTCAAGCCCTGACTCCCTTTCATAGAACATTTAATACAATTTCGAGTAGGACCAAAGTTTAACTTACACTTTGATGATCAAAACACACCTTCCTCCCTCTTCTCGTTTAAACTATAGGTAATTGAGTAAATTTGGAAAAGCATTCATGCAACTCGTTCTGTTAACCTTAGAGTCCCCCCCATGTCCACATAGTTCTGCTTCCTATGTGTGCCCACACATCTTTAAAACTCTAGAGGGGAGGAAAAACCCTCTGTGGGACCTCTCTCTCAAGCTCTGCTTAAATTAGACTGCTGTACTCCTGACAGTCATTCAAAAGGCCTTGTACCATCTCACAAGGCAAAACCTCCTAATATTTTACTGACATTCGAGGACTTTGACTCCTTCAACATAGTTGAATTTCACATTTTCTTACCTTTGTAGATACTGTCCTAATTATCACTCATGTATCATTTAGGGTTTGATCAGTAAAGTGGATATACAATATCTGACATTTAATAAAATAGGTTCATGACACTTCACCTTATATTTTGGTAGGTATCATCATCATTATTACTATTTGTTTCCTTTGAAGACACTGGTACTGAAGCCTGAAGCATTCCCCAAATGCACTTTCCCAGACAAAAAGTTTCATTAAAGACGTCGTCTGCATTTGTCAACTGGATGGAGACAGCAGGACAAGTTAGAGCCAAGATCACCTCTCTACATCAGCTTACTGCCTCTTATCTCTGCCTTTCTTCTCTGAGGGCTAGGCTGAGGATCACGGTCTTGGTGCCACAGTGAAATTTCCCACCCTAGGAGGACACATCCCTAGTATAATTGACTCAGAGCCAGCTCTTCGACCTTGTTGCTTCAACCTGCCCAGATTTGAAACGTCCCGAGAAAGGACGTTGTGAATGTAAACTCTTAGTCTTTAAAATCATTTAGCTTTCTGTGTCAAGGATTTGCTAAAAAGAGGAGTATTACAGGATTCCAATTAACATTGCCAATGTTAGTTATGTAACTCTTTGTGAGTCACTTTAATTATTTTAAATGTATATGAACAGATGAAATTTAAAGATGTCAGTGGATCTGAACCCAGTTATTAACACTTTCTGTTGCCTACTGACTTGAATCAATTTGGTTATTCACCATTGTTAAATTGACATGTGAGCTACAGACCTCCTTTTATACACTCAGTAATAGGCTACAGTTAAAACAAGCATCGGGGCAAATTTAGCTCCACCAACAGGCACTTAATAGCATGCAGGCCAGGGCCATCACATATATGAATGCCAGGTCTCCATCCTTCTAGGCACTCCAAGACTGCCTTGCATAAACTGTATCACTAAGGCAGGTGCTTTCAGAAGGACCTGACTAACCACAGAATTTGGGCTCATGCTCAGTCATGTCCAACTCTTGCAACCCCATGGGACTGTAACCCATCAGACTTCTCTGTCCATAGAATTTTCCAGGCAAGAATACTGGAGTCAGTTGCGATTTCCTTCTCCAGGGGATCTTCCTGACCCAAGGATCAAACTCTAGGTTCGTCTCCTGCATTGGTAGGCAAGTTCTTTACCACTGAGCCACTGGGGAAGCCCAACTACAGAGTGAGAGGATGGAAAGAATCGGTAGCATGGTAACCTGAGAACACAGTCTGTTTTCTATTAATTCTTAGTTTCTTGCAAGAGCAGGAAGACCTCTACAATATTTTATCAATGCACTTGTCTTGAACATCACAGATTTCCCACTGATGTAGTCTTACTAACATTTCTTTTGTTATTTAATAAAACTTCAGCGCTGTTTGTAGATAAACATAGCTGCCCCTTAATAGCTTCCTCTGTAATGTAGCTTTTCATGTGGAATGTGTATACCTGATTAGGGAGACTAGCCACTCCCAGGTTCTATAGTCAATCCTACTTCAAGGATTTCTTAGTAAATTAAATAAAGCTTCTTAAAGGAATTCTGTTAGTATTGCTTTATGCAGATTAAGTGCTGACTTGAACTGAATATTCTTCAAGTCTCCCTAAAATAAGGAAAAGTGAATTTCTACTGTTTTATATATGCTATCTTTTTTAGAAAATAATTATCAGAGAAATTACAGTTCAGAGCACTTTTATTTGAAAATCCAAATTCAAATAATCAAAATAAATTCTTGTACAACACGGTGTTGATAAATTTTTTTTTAATAGCTATAGATCCTCTCCCCGAATTTTTTTCAAACTGGAATATAAAATAAGCATTTAACATTATGGGAAATGTAAAATTATTTATTAATCAATTGGAATTATAATTCTGACTGTTTTATACTGAGTCCACTGGAATATAACCTTTATGATTCTTACTTGTTTAGAATTTTGGTTTAGTTTCAATAAAGTAAGTAGTGGATTTAAAAAAGGAACACAAACATTGATATCACACTGTCTGTGCTGAATTTTTTTTTCAATGTTAGCTACAGACTGGATAACATTTCCAGTTTTATTGCCTCTGCCGATTGGACATCCATTCATCAGTTCATTCAAAGAAACATGTATTACGCTCAAGCCCTGTACTACCCATTGAGGCTATAAACATAAATGATAGAGCCTTGCCCGTCAAATATCCCATAGTAGGACCTCACTATTCAAAGAGTGGTCCATAGACCAGCAGTGTCAGCATCATCTGAAATCTTGTTAGAAATGCAGAGTCTCAGACCTCAGCCGACATCTTTTGAACCAGAGTTATATGTTAGGGCTTCTCTGGTGGCTTAGATGCTAAAGTGTCTGCCCGCAATGTGGGAGACCTGGGTTCGATCCCAGGGTTGGAAAGATCCCCTGGAGAAGGAAATCGCAACCCACTCCAGTACTCTTGGCTGGGAAATCCCATGGACGGAGGAGCCTGGTAGGCTACAGTCCCTGGGGTCGCAGAGAGTTGGATACGAGTAAGCGACTTCACTTTCACTTTCTATATGTTAACTAGAAACCAGGTCCCCCCAGGCATGTAAATGTTTCAGATGCATGGTCTAGCATGGAAGAGGTCCTCAGATATTAGAATATATCTGAGTTACCTGGTGGGGGGTGGTGCTTGTTAAAGATTTCCAAGCCTCCTTTCTTTGGAGTGGGACAGGGCCCAGTAATCTGTCATTTAACAAGCAGGGAGTTGCTCTGCAGGGGGTCCTGAGAAGTCTTTGAAAAACACCAGATAGTTGAAGGGTAATGGGAGCAATGTGGGGACAAGGGGCGATGGGGGAAGGTAGACCAGTCAATACTGAAATGAGAGTATCTGGAGTTTAAAACTACTGTGCTTTTGTGTTGCTGGCATTGAATACTTTCTTTTTTGGGTCTGAATGGAACAGACAGCTCGCCTAATTGCTGCTCCAGCTCAGAAGGGTCAGAGATGTGAATACCTAGTGCTGCAAGAGGTCCTTTTTCATACCTAATGCATATCAAATAATTTAGGCCATTTCTGTGTCTGATAAAATGGATTTTTGAAGGAAACAAGGAGGTCTAAACATTAGTCATTACTGAGTGTTAATCACAGAGTTGTAAGATACTTGTTCATTATTATTAAGCATCTCATTCACTTAGCATTTTTCTAAAGTAAACTGCTTTGCATTCGTGTGAACAGGGGAGTGACAGAGTGTGCCTGCCATTAACAGAATCTATGAGTTCATCCTCTCTAGCCTAACAAGTGAATTGTATCCCTATTTTTTAAACAGATAAACCAAAGAGAAATGTTAATGATATGCCCAAGAGCAGCTTTATATAATCAAGACTGAGCTACTGCCTTCCAATTCTATCTCTAGTCTTAGTTTTCTGGAGCCAAGTTAACAAGGAAAAGATTTTCAGGTAACCTAGATTGCCGCTTTTATAAGTGCTTGTTATAGCTGTAGCGAAATAAAAAGAAGTGCTGAGTGGGAGGAACACATTATCACCCATAAAAATGAGTAAGAAAGGAATCATTTTAGGCCTGCACATTGGATAGGAAAGTGAAAAGCCCCATCAGAAGTGCAGTTCCAGAAATTTGCTAATTTTCAGGCCATCACAGAGAAAGGGAGTTCTCACTCAAAGGCAAGATCTGGTTTGAGGTAGCTGCCTCAGGGGTCTCTGCATCTTTAGTGGTTTTGAAACTGGCTCAGTAATTCCATTTCAAAGAATTTATCCTGCAGAAATACACAGACAAAAGTGAAAAAATGCATCCAGGGGGGTGTTTACCGCAGTTTTACTTGCACTGGTGAATAACTGGAAGCACACCAACACAGACTGTTAAAAGTTTGGAGTGGAATACTACATAGTCATCAAAAACTCAACCGTTTTTATGAAAGTATGCCTAATTACTACGTAAAAAAGCAAGTTGCAGAACCATAATACATAAAAATTTAGTATATGAACAAGAAATAAAGTTTCAAAGAATATATAATAAAACATTGATAAGAGGACATTCCTGGTGTTCCAGTGACTAAGACTCCATGTTACCAATGCAGGAGGCCCAGGTTTCATCACTGGTCAGAAACTAGATTGCACCTGGCACAACTAAGAGCCTGCACGCCACAACAGAAGATCCATGTGAGCTACAGTGAAGGCCCAGTGCAGCCAGATAAATAGATAAATACTCAAAATACGATAAGAGCTATCTCTGAGTTAGACAGAATTACAGGTAATTCTCATATTCAAAATTGTACACTTTTGTACTAATTTAACAATTATGTATTATATTGAACATTAGAAACAAAAAGGATTTTGTAAAGGACCCTGAAAAATTATAGTTCTAGCCTATTTATTCCAAACTCATTTCTTTTTTTTTTTTTTCCGGATGAGCAATCTGGGGTCGAGGAATTGACTGGCCTGATTCCACAAGCGAATTAATTGTTCAGAAAGCCACAGAAATTGTCAAGGCCCACTGTAAACTTCAAAAGAGCAAAAACCTGCCTGGCTGTCTTCTGCTTTGTGGGTCTTTGCTGGCAAGGACTCTCAAGAGTCTCCAGTGTTGTGATGGGGAGCAGGAGGAAGCAGGGAGAGCGATACCAACAGAAGAGAAAGCTCAGCCAGAGATCTAGAAGGGAGAGACTCTGCTGTGCTCGTTTCTCTCAAATTAATAATCTGGCAGCTAATTCCTGAACTAACTATAATACGTGTGTGGCACCTTCTGTCAAAGCAGTCAACACAGAGTTGCTTTCGATTTCACACTGGCTCCCGAGCTGGAAGGGCTGGCGTCAGGCCAGGGGCTCACCCCACTAACGCAGGCTGCTGTCAACTTGTGCTCTTTGCCTTAAGCCGTGGGGTGACTCCCCTGAGCAGACGCAGGTATCTATTTATAGATGTGATTCCTGCCAAAAGAGCCAAAGGACCCCTGCCCCACCTCCATGGCTTCACGGCAGCCCTTCTCCAGTATATCACACCACAGTTCCAAATCACAGAGTTCATGAAGAATGAGGTTAAGGTATCTAGTGAAAGTCGCTCAGTCGTGTCTGACTCTTTGCGACCCCATGGACTATACAGTAACTGGAATCCTCCAGGCCAGAATACTGGAGTGGGTAGCCTTTCTCTCCTCCAGGGGATCTTCCCAACCCAGGGATCGAACCCAGGTATCCCACATTGCAGGAGGATTCTTTACCAGCTGAGCCACAGACACCAAGGTATTTAGCCATTTTGTACTATCAGATAGTTAATGGATTTTGAAATAAAGGATTGGAGGTGTTGCCTCAGTTTCCTCATGAGGCAAATATCAGTTAAAAAAAAAAAAAAAAACTTACTTGTTCTGCCTTGAAAACACTAGATAAAACATTAGATTGCCAAGTAGACTTTCAATGTTTGCATATTGAGATATTTTGTGAATTACACTCAAAATTCCAACACTTCAACCTCAACTATCTTTCCATAAGGTACCATATAACCTGAAGCATAGCCATATAACCTGAAGCATCAGCTGGACCAACAGCCTTTCTGTCTTCTCTGCCAACAGAACCCTGTTATTTGGCCATATCCTGGTTGTGGAGTGGGGTGGGGGGGGGAGTGTGTTCAGGGCTGGCAATCCTGGCCCCAGGGGATAATGGGTAATTGGTCTGATCTAATCAGGTGGCCTTGCCCTCTTGCTAACAATTCCTTTCAACAGTAAGTACTGTCTCTCCTGGCTGACTGATGGGTATTTTCTCAAAGCTTTTAGGAAGAGTTTTCCTTAAGAGACACAGATGTATAGAACAGTCTTTTGGACTCTGTGGGAGGGTGGGGGGATGATTTGGGAGAATGGCATTAAAACATGTATAATATCATATAAGAAATGAATCGCCAGTCCAGGTTCAATGCAGGATACAGGAATCTTGGGGCTGGTGCACTGGGATGACCCAGAGAGATGGTATGGGGAGGGAGGTGGGAGGGGGGTTCTGGATGGGGAACACGTGTACACCTGTGGCAGATCCATGTTGATGTATGGCAAAACAATACAATATTGAAAAAAAAAAAAGATTTTTAAGAAGAAACTTCATTTCTTCCGCAACCAGCCAATGTCAACCACAAACAGTGCCTACTGGCACAGAAATCTTGCAAGTACCAGAAGAGAACGGGAAGAGGCAATGGGGAGCCATGGCAATGATGCCCCTGTCCCTGAGATATAGAATCCTACAACTGTGTCAAAGTTCTCTAATTTTCTTCCAAGATCATAGAGCTGGCTAGGTCACAAGCCATGGCTTTTAATGAAAGCCACTTTTTCCCCTTTTGCTTTTTTAACATTATTGGACACAATGAAGCTTAATATTCCCAGTTTAGAGTTCCTAGGAATTTCACATTTCCAGAACCAAGACTAAGGTACAACTAGAAAGCTGATCAGTAAAACATTTGCAGGTAACAAGGCACTTAAAACATAGCTGTAGTTCATAAAATACATTCTATTGCATACGTATCCTGTAAAACACTAGTAAATTTTAAACCAACATTTAAAAGAGGGACATTGGAAAGGGTAGGTGTAAAAAAGTTAATCAGTTCATTCGTTTTTATTCTTTTTTGTGTTATTCTTTTTTATTTTATTGATTTTTTTATTGAAGAAATTCTCAGCTTTCTAAAGATGTCACATACACTATAAATCTTAAACAGGAAGATGCAATTTTTAGTGTTTTCTAATTATTCTGATAATAGTATATTTAACCTAATCATTTTATAAACGTGTAGTGCTTATCAGCAAAACCAAATAAAATCACAAAATAAAGGGGAAAAAACCCTACAGATTTTGGAACCACCATTTCCTTGATGTACAAATGATGTAATTTACTGTACTCAGATATATTTTTTTACCAAATGTGGTAGTAGACTTCTGCTTCACTCTAAGGTATACCTGGAGTGTTTTTGCCTTGGCCACAAAAGGAATAATTTCCTTCTGAAAACTGAAATATGGTGAAATCATGACCAGCAATCATAATCATCATCTTCAAAATAAATCCAATTCATTTAGTCAATTAATATTTTTGAGTACCTACCATGTGTCTGACACTATTGCAGAGATATGGGATAGAATGCCATCCCTGTTCTCATGGGTCATACAATCGAATTGGAATATACCATTGTTGGGAGATATTTCTCTGTGAATCTATGACATCCTTACATGCTCAGTAATTAAAAGCCCATATTCTCTAGGACTATCTTTTTAGGAAGGCCTATACAAGCAGGTAACTCTGGAAAGAACGGAGACCTCTAAGGAACATACGTAGATACACTGGTGGGTAAGTAGAGTTAAGAGCGATTTTTTTCTTGAAAGATTTAGAGACATAAGACATCTCTTCTTGAAGGTACTCACAGTCCATGATAATAAAAATGATATCTCTGTTTAGAGGGAGAATGGGCAGATTTGCAAGCAATCCTTACATAAGACTGCATGTGTGTGTATGCTCAGTCACTTAGTTGTGTTTGACTCTTTGAGACCCCATGGACTGTCGCCTGTCAGAATCCTCTGTACATTGGATTCTGCAGGCAAGAATACTCTAGTGGGTTGCCATGTCCTCAACAGGGGATCTTTCTGACCCAGGGATTGAACTCACGTCTCCTGCTTTGCAGGTGGATTCTTTATCTCTGAGCCTAAGATTAACGTCTCCTAAATTAGATCAGAGTTTCCCCTCTTGTAACATACCTCATTGCATGTACAGGTACCATCCAGCCATCACTAAGTGCCCAGAGAGTGTGTCTCAGGGAACTGTTTCTATAGTGTCACTCTGATTGCCTCTTTTGTTGTGAATAATAAAACTATCTTTGTCTCTGATCCTAGGGTCTCTTAAGTTTCTTAGACTCTTCACGCTTCCTGATTTAACACACATAGAGACAAGTTGGCATGTTTTAGACATAATGGCCAAAAAAGATTTGGCCAGGTTGTAATGCATCATAGCTTTAGTTTTTTTAAGCTTAGGTATGAGAGAGACAGTGTGTCTTTCTTTAGCCATCACTTGGTGGTAACGTAATATGATGCCACTAGAATTACGGCTCCAAGAGGGAGGGGAGTTTTATCTGTTTCACATTCACTGATGAATCCTTAGTGCCTAAAGCAGTGCCTTGTACACAGCAGTATGAGTGAATGAATGAATGATGGGTACAGAGAGCCTTCTTCAGCTTTGCCTCAATTCACAGACCATCCCCATAGGAACCAATAAAAAGAGTAAATAATCCTGATGGATGGTGATGATGGATTTGAGGAGAAAAACTGCCTTATTGCCTTTGGGTGAGAAAAAGGAAATATTATTAATACCTAGGTTATGAGTCTGCATTAAAAAATAATTTCCTTGGGATGCTTGGTTTCATTTGGACCCATCATACCAAATACAGTAAATGAATTATGCTAAAAAAAAAAAAATAAGTTCCAAGCCAAATAAACGTACATATACCTACAGGCATTCCAATTGGATTTTTTAAAACTCAAAAAGTAATTATGCCATTATCTATTACTGGACGTAGTGAGCTGTGAAGAGATAGTGGAATTCATGTCTACTATTACTGAGTCATTTTTTTTTCTTGCTAAGAACTAATATGTCAGAGAAGTAGCCAAGAATAAAAAAACATTAGAAATACTGAGATTAATGGTCACAGAGTAGAAATGGGGAAACAGATATATTGATAAGTAAAAATCTGCATCAATGCCTCTCGGCTCAGATATCAAAAATTACCCTAACATATATTAATGTAGTTATGAATTACATTTTATTTGAACATGTTAAATATGCACTGGCTACTAACAGGATTGAGGCAACATGAGATTTAAAAGAAATTACAACTTTTTTTTTTTTACTGACTCAGAGGTGCTGATACTATGATTGTTTTTTAAGGCTTCTGGCCATGGCAAAATATGTAAAAAATGTACTAATTTGCCTGTGATAAAACAATTACATTCATGTCATTTTTCATATTTCTGTAAGAATCTCTCTTTAGGGGTTTTCAGAGTAGGAAGAAGATTCTTGGATTATTCCAAATGGCTAAGCATAACAACTGGCTTCCCAGGTGGTTTTAGTGGTAAAGAACCTGCCTGCCAATACAGGAGACATAAGAGACGTGTGTTTGATCCCTGGGAAGGGAAGATCCCCTGGAGGAGAGCACAGCAACCCTCTCCAGTATTCTTCTTTGGAGAATCCCATGGACAGAGGAGCCTGGGGGCTATAGTACATAGGAATGCAAAGAGTCGGACATGACTGAAGTGATTTAGCAGGCACAGGGGTAACAATAACAAAAAAAGTTGAAATGTACTCATCATTTACCCTATGACAGGAGCTGTACTAAAGCCGTCATCAATCCTTCAGCAACCCTAAAGGCTGAGAACTGGGATATGCCAGTTCCCAGCATTCAAATGAAATGATCCAAGGTTAAAATGGATCCAGTTGATTTGCCCAAGATGATGAAACTGTATCAGAGAAACTAGGTTCCAAATCTAAGCAATCCAATCCTAGTATCTGTGTAGTCTTCATCACTGTTATTCAGCATTAAAAGAAGTTTCAGTAAGCAATGAGTGGGCACCATTGCAGGGTGTCTGCTGAGTGACCAAGACCTGTTGCCATCATTTGCAGCCCATTCTGAATCAGGCTTCAGCACGTTGAAACCAGACCTCTCAGCACTGGTGACATAAAACTAGGTGATTAATGGCAAAGACAGACATGCATGGCCTGTTTCATTAACTAATCTGCACTGAGAATCTTGTTTTGCTGTGTTTCTTGCCCCAAATCAAGGTCTTTTGATTCCCAGTTAGAAGACCCGCACTTGAGTGATAATTAAGAAAATAAAATCTAGTTTGATTTCAAAACACCTTTTGGTGGTCTCTACAGCTTTCCTCTGTTAAGAACAGCAATGAAAACTAGGAGTCTGTTATGTACTGGCACTAAAAACGGTGAAATGTCAGAATCTTTCTTATACCCAACTTCAGATATTTAGACTATTCTGTCATTAACCTGAAGCTAAACTCTATTTAACTCCAATCTACCTTTCCTATCTCATTTTGTCTTTGAATATGAAATGAATACTTAAGCCAAGAATGCTTAAGCTAGGCTGTTTCCTCTTTACCTGGACACTCCTGACTCTTGCTTGGTGCCTGTGCTTACACTACTCTCCGCCCCGCTGCCCCTAGGGGATTCCCATCTTCCTCCTTTTCCTCCTGGTTGCTCAGCCTGGACTAAGTAACTTTTAACTCAAGCTTACATCCTGACTCTTCTATGACAAATTCCCCTGACAATCCTCATCCCAAGAGATGCTCCCTTCTCCCAACTACATAGTCCATGTTGATAGACCTTGGATGGTTTAGAATTGGAGGGAATATGACAGTTACAATCTCCCTCACTTGATGTGAAATAAGCCAAATATAGCCATTCAAGAGTCTCCAGTAGAGTTAATAGTGAACTTCTTTCTAAACAATTCAAAACCATCCTTATATATATTGATACATTGTGTGAGGGTTCTGAGGAAGAACAAAATTATTTTGTTAAATGAAAATTTTAATTCCATGACTCCTACACTCTTCTAGTGAACATAAGTGAAACCAATAATAAAAGTTACACAGCCAGATTAAGGTTTTCCTAAATCATATCACCTTCTTGGATATTCACAATGCATAGCATATGAAAGGTCTGAGAAGCTTTTCAGTAAAAAAAAAACAAACATTGACCAGCTTCTTAAACACCTCTATTTCCCCACTGGATTTTACCATGGAACACCTCCTTCATGGAAAACAGATTAAGAGTACATAGGATAAAGCATTACCATAATAGGCATGCCATGATGTGGTCTCTGGGGAGAAGATTCTGAGAGAAACCGAAACTAAATAAAGTTTCTCTGTGAACCTCCTCCATAAATGTAGAAGAGGTAAGGTCATTGCTGAAACAGTTGGGGTAGGGGAGGATTCCAGAATTCCAAAATGATAATTGTCTTCCCAATCATAATTTATTTAAAGTTTTAATCATGTTTTGAAGTTGGAATAAAACTCCTGGAAAATGTTCTATTTTCAATGAGTATTTGGCTACCAAGAAGACTGATGAATGGCCATCTTTCCTAGAACACCCAGCTCACTGCTCAAACACATTCTTCAGTTTGGAAGTCTTTCTTTCCCACTTTAAAAATAACTATACCATGATATGAATCCTTTCAATGTTTATTTTATTTGAAAAAAATGTTTTAATGTGGGCCATTTTAAAGTCTTTATTGAATTTGTTACAAAATTTGTATGCAACAAATTACATACATTTTAATGTAATAAATATAAAACATTCTGTATTATATGTTGTTCTTTTGGTTAGGCATGTGAGATCTTTAACTCCCTGACTGGAGATTGAATCCCAATCTCCTGCATTGGAAGGTGAAGTCTTAACCACTGGCCCACCAAGAAAATCCCAATTTTAATCCATTTTATATAAAGTAATCAAGTATTTGGGGGGCTTGCAGAGCTGAAGGTCAAACCTGAGTCTACAGTTCTCCAACCTAAAAACTGCTACAGAAGGGATGTCCGTGCAGAAGTTAAATGATCATTCTAATTTGTTTTGCCATATCACTGGGCATGCTTTGGCTTCCCTGGTGGCTCAGATGGTAAAGAATCCACCTGCAATGAAGGACAGCTGGGTTTGATCCCTGGGGTGGGAAGATCCCCTGGAGAAGGAAATGCCTACCTCCTCCAGTTTTCTTGCCTGGGGAATCGCATGGAGAGAGGAGCATGACGGGCTACAGTCCATGGGATCACAAAGACTCGGACATGACTGAGAGAGTAACACACACATCACTGGGCACTGCAGATTTATTTATCAGGGTAATAGGACCCAAAATTAACAGTTAAAATAATTTGCAAAGAAGTAGCCTCTAGCACTTGCCTAGCATAGTAGAGAGGTTAGGAATACAGCTTTTGAGTTAGATAAACACAGGATAAAATCCAGCTCAGTTTTTACTATTTTGTGACTTTGGGCAAATTATTTCACTTCTAAGTAACAACAGCTCCTTAAAGAAATGTGGTTGGAAGGTTTTACTGAGATAGTATGTATAGCACTTAATAAATATTAGTATGAGTTCTATTGCTCTATCTAGTACCTCCTAGTACTCATATTTCTTTAAATTGCCATCTAAAAAGAATCATTTGTTAAACATAATGGTTATTGCTAATCTGTTAGGTGCCAGGGCTGTGCTAAATTTGAGTGATACAGCAATGAACAAGATATAGGCACTATATTTAAGAGCTCAGGATCTTCTGAGGAAGGCAGATAAGTAAATTCAAAATTAAAATACAGTCTGGAAAGTACTCTTCATGAGGCATGCCCAGCATATCATGGGAATCCAGAGCAAGTCAACTCAGCAGCAGTGAACACAGGACATAATTTCTAGAGGCTGGCTGAAGGAGCTCTGGGCACTTTAAAAACTTGAAAGTCATGTTTTTTAACACAGCTGCCCTGGAGGTATGGAAGTGACAAGAAGACAAATGATTAGATCTGATAGAGTACCTGAAGAACTATGGACAGAGGTTTGTAACACTGAAGAGGAGGTGAAGACTAAAAACACTCCAAAGAAAAAGAAATGCAAGATGGCAAAGTGGTTGTATGAGGAGTCCTTAGAAATAGCTGAGAAAAGAAGAGGAGCAAAATGTAAAGGAGAAAGGGAAAGATATACCCAACTGAATGCAGAGTTCCGGAGAATGGCAAGAAGATATAAGAAAGCTATTTTAAGTGAACAATGCAAAGAAATAGAGGAAAAAATAGAATGGGAAAGACTAGAGATCTCTTCAAGAAAATTGGAGATACCAAGGGAACATTTTATGCAAAGATGAGCACAATAAAGTACAGAAATGGCAAAGACCTAACAGAAGCAGAAGATATTAAGAAGAGGTGGCAAGAACACACAGAAGAACTATACAAAAAGTTCTTACTGACCCAGACAACCACAATGGTGTGGTCACACACCTAGAGCCAGACATCCTGGAGTGGGAAGTCAAGTGGGACTTAGGAAGCATCACTATGAACAAAGCTAGTGGAGGTGATGGAATTCCAGCTGAGCTATTTCAAATCTTAAAAGATGATGTTGTTAAAGTGCTGCATTCAATATGCCAGCAAATTTGGAAAACTCAGCCGTGGCCACAGGACTGGAAAAGGTCAGTTTTTGTTCCAATCCCAAAGAAAGGCAATGCCAAAGAATGTTCAAACTACCACATTAACTGCACTCATTTCACATGCTAGCAAAGTAATGCTCAAAATCCTTCAAGCTAGACTCCAACAGTATGTGAACCAAGAACTTCCAGATGTTCAAGGTGGATTTAGAAAAGGCAGAGGAACCAGAGATCAAATTGCCAATATCTGTTGCATCATAGAAAAGTAAGGTGGTTCCAAAAGAACATCTACTTCTGCTTCATTGACTATGCTAAAGCCTTTGACTGTGTGGATCACAACAACCTGTGGAAAATTCTGAAAGAGGAGAATAACAGACCATCTTACGTCCCTCCCAAGAAACCTGTAAATAGGTCAAGAAGCAATAGTTAGAACCAGACATGGAACAGTAGACTGGTTCCAAAATGGGAAAGGAGTACATCAAGGCTGTATATTGTCACCCTGCTTATTTAACTTCAATGGAGAGTACACAATGCAAAATGCCAGGGTGGATAAATCACAGGTTGGAATCAATACTGCTAGGAGAAATATTAGTAGCCTCATATATGCAGAAGACACCACCCTAATGGCAGAAATGAAAGAGAAATCAAAGAGCTTCTTCTTGATGGACATGAAAGAGGAGAGTGGAAAAGTTGGCTTAAAACTCAACATTCAAAAAACTAAGATCATGGCATCCAGTCCCATCACTTATGGCAAATAGATGGGGAAGCAATAGAAACAGTGACAGATTATACTCCAAAATCACTGCAGATGGTGACTGCAGCCGTGAAATTAAGATGCTTGCTCTTTGGAAGAAAGCTATGACAAACCTAGACAGCACACCAAAAAGAGAGACATCACCACCAACAAAGGTCCGTAAAGGTATGGTTTTTCCAGGAGTCATGTATGGATGTGAGAGTTGGACCATAAGGAAGGCTGGGTGCTGAAGAATCGATGCTTTTGAACTGTAGTGTTGGAGAAGACTCTTGAGAGTCCCTTGGAAAGCTAGGAGATCAAATCAGTCAGTCCTAAACGAAATCAGTCCTGAATATTCATTGGAAGGACTGATACTGAAGCTGAAGCTCCAATACTGTGGTCACCTGATGCAAAGAGCCAGTTCACTGGAAAAGACCCTGATGCTAGGATAGACCGAGGGCAGGAGGAGAAGGAGGAGACAGAGGATGAGATGGCTGGATGGAATCATTGACTTAATGGACATTTGTTTGAGCAAATTCCAGGAGATAGTGAAGGACAGGGAAGCATGGCACGCTACAGTCACCGGGGTTGCGAAGACTTGGACTTGACTGAATGACTGAAAATAACAATAAAATTCTATGGGTTACATTAACAGTTCAGTTCAGTTCAGTCGCTCAGTCATGTCAGACTCTTTAGGACCCCATGAACCGCAGCATGCCAGGCCTCCCTGTCCATCACCAACTCCCGAGTGTTGTGTGTAATTCTTTAAAAATCAGACTTATAACATATGTATGCTCAAAAATGAGCCACTCACATTCCTATTGTTAAAGAAGTTGTGCTACAGTGGTGAGGTGCTACTCACACACTTGTGATGCTTCTGTGATACAAATAGCTTGTGAAGTACTATAAGAAGTAAGCATGTTTTATAAGTACAGGACACCAGCTTATACCCCTGGGACATTACAATTGTTTTTAAGTTTGCACTTAAAAAAAAAAATCAAGTAAACAATGCCTAATTCATCTATCAGAGAAGGCAATGGCACCCCATTCCAGTACTCTTGCCTGGAAAATCCCATGGACGGAGGAGCCTGGTGGGCCGCAGTCCATGGGGTCGCTAAGAGTCGGACACGACTGAGCGACTTCAATTTTACTTTTCACTTTCATGAGTTGGAGAAGGAAATGGAAACCCACTCCAGTATTCTTGCCTGGAGAATCCCAGGGACGGGGGAGCCTGGTGGGCTGCCATCTATGGGGTCGCACAGAGTCAGACACGACTGAAGCGACTTAGCAGCAGCAGCAATTCATCTATATGACTGGTAAAGCTGTACTGCTCTTGTTTATTTTATCCCTTCGAACTAACTTTTCATCACATGTTTATTTCCCACTGAAAAGTATCCTTGGGTGGCAGCTGGTTTAAAAACAGACTGTGATCTAAAAATTCAGAGAACTGCTAATGTGAATGAGAAGTGAGGAGACCTTGAAGAGAAGCAGGCACTCCTCTGAGGAAGAAGTGGTACATCATCACCCAGGGCGCACAGCTGTCAGCAAGGATATTGGCCTTTCAGGTTAACTTGCAGCCTAGGCAGAAGTGAAGAATATATGGAAGACTTGCATGAGCTACTCATGGTCGCTCATTTAGTTTCCCAACCTTTTCTGTGTCTGGAATTAATGGATAAAATCCTTCCCAATTTGCACCCTGCTTTCCAATATGCACCTACTTGGACTGCAACCACTATTCTATGTAAAGCCCCTTTTATATTCCCTTAAAAATCTAAACATGATTTGAGGGTCAATCATAATAATAATTTATAGCTCAGCAATGTCAGAAACCACACCTCCCGAAAACAAACAAACAAAAAAAATCACACTTCTTTCCTGATGGCTCAGTAGGTAAAGAATCCAACCTGCGATGCAGGTTCAATCTCTGGGTTGGGAAAATTCCCTGGAAGAGGAAAGGGCAACCCATTCCTGTATTCTTGCCTAGGAAATTCCATGGACAGAAGAGCCTGGTGGGCTACAGTCCATGGGGGTCACAAAGAGTTGAACTCGATTTAGCATGAACACAATATATAATAGATATTAAGTATCTAACTTCAGGCCTAGAAAATTTGATCTGAATAGATGTAAAACCAATTATTAATAATGGGTGATTATGGCAAAGGGGTAATTGGAAACTTTTTCTATATTGTATATCATTAATAATATCTGATTTTTAAAATACAGAGCATGCTTTGTTTTATAATCAGGGTATATTTAAGTGTGTTTGGGTTTTAAGATGAGACACTGTCTTATCCTCACAATTTAAAAATAGGAAAGAGATTGGACTAAAATCCATGTTTTGCAAGCTGTACTCATGCATAAACCACCTTAATGCTGACTCACATATCTACTGCCATTTGTATAATTGTTTACTTAATATTTTAGCTTCCTCCCAAGCAATAAAATGGGAAATGATGTATTTGAAATGCTTGTTATATTAAAATAAATACCTGTTCTGCCAGGCACTGCTGCCAATTATCTTGCACAAATCTCATATGGGAGCTACATTTTGGGAAACTTTGATTAGCGGACCCCCAAGATTTCCTTTCAATCTGGAGATTCTGCAAGTTCTAGAAACAAAACATTAGCCACCCTGGTGCTTTTTAGAGAACAAACTTTTGCTACTTGTACAGTTTTTCATGTAGCATTTAATTATTAAGGGACTATGCAATTTTCCAGGCTATTTTCTTGATTACTGTATACTGCGCAGTGCAGGGGCAGCCCGATTTCTTCTGTCAAGGATCAGTCAGTCAATATTTTAGTCTTTGGAGGGGGGGGTCTCCTTTCCCTCCTTCATCTTCATTTTAGCCTTTGTCTTCTGCTGCGATGCTTTATAAAGGTAAAGATCATACTTCAGACATAGTGGGCATGCAATGGATATTTGCTGGTTTGATTTGGAGAGGCACTGGCATTAATAAGTCTATTTTCTTCTCTTTGACAATGGTTTTAGTGAGAGTTGGAGTGATGGAGAATGGCTAACAAGAAAATGCCTCACTTTTCCATGGATTTTAATTATCCAGGTCATTTACCTCCCCCCCACTCCACCCCACTTCACTCTCATTATAGTTCCTAAAATCTCTTCATGGTTCATTACCTCTATTGTGCCCAGAAGTTCAGAATTCCTTCATGAGGCCAGTGTGGAAACAGAGGAGGTACATTACGGACAAAGGTCCATCTAGTCAAGGCTATGGTTTTTCCAGTGGTCATGTATGGATGTGAGAGTTGGACTGTGAAGAAAGCTGAGCACTAAAGAATAGATGCTTTTGAACTGTGGTGTTGGAGAAGACTCTTGGGAGTCCCTTGGACTGCAAGGAGATGCAACCAGTCCATCCTAAAGGAAATCAGTCCTGAATATTCATTAGAAGGACCGATGCTGAAGCTCCAATACTTTGGCCACCTGATGTGAAGAACTGACTCCTTGGAAAAGACCCTGATGCTGGGAAAGATTGAAGGGGATAACAGAGGATGAGATGGTGGGATGACATCACCGACTCAATAAACGAGTTTGAGCAAGCTCCAGGAGTTGGAGATGGACTGGGAAGCCTGGCATGCTGCAGTCCGTGGGGTTGCAAAGAGTTGGACACAACTGAGTGACTGAACTGAACTGAACACCTTTACTAAGGCCAGGGTTGGCTTTTAAAATACATTTGAGTTTTAACAATCTCACGTCTATTTCTGCTAATGACTGGGGAAGAGGAGCTTCCCTTTGAGTCACCTTTCCTTTTCTAAAAGAGTGGTTGTGTTTCACCTTTATGGGAAGCTTGGGGCTGGCTGCCCCATCCCAAGTCAAAACTCACCCCTGGGATTTCCACCTTCAAACAAGTGAAACAAATGCATTCCCACAGTGGGGTGTGCTGTCAAAGAGGAGGCAAGTGATCCAGAAATAAGAAGTATTCAGATAGGCCTGTCTCCTTAGAGGAAGTCACTGGCTGGTAAAGAATACTTTCAATGGGGGACCACTTAGCACTCCATCCCACACTTTTCCAATCTCTTTAGAGCCAGGCAGGAAAAAAAAAAGGCCCTCCACATTTACATGAGCCAAGAGAGTGTGTAATGGATGGCACAACTCAGCATGTGCTACCCAATATATTTTGACTACGTTCATCTTAACCTTCCCAAATTAATGGAAGCTTTCCCACAAGTAAGTCACATTTCTCACAGAAATTCCCTGGAACAAAGCCTTTTTTCTCTATAAATCTTTCCAGGAGAGATGCTTCATTTAAAAAAAAAAAGGGGGGGGGAATGAAAAAAGAAAGAAAAAAGTAGTTCCATTAGCAACTTTGGTAAGAAATTGCTCCACATTGTTCCTCTGACAAGTAATTTTTCCCAGCATGTGTGCATCTTAAAAGTATTGCAAAAACAATATCTTAAAATGAACTGATTAGTATGCATGCTCTGTGGTCACATTTAAGTTCTATTTATAAAATCTATTCTGTTCCAGGCTCAGGCAAACAAAACTGAAATGCAGCTGTGTAACACATTGATAATTTTCATTAGTTCTAAAAGCCTCAATAGAATTTGCAATTTTATTCATTACATCTAAATAATCCTGGAAAACCCATTGTGAAGGTGACCTTTCACTTTTTCCCCCCGGCCTATGTGACTTATCTGAGCGTGTGCATCTTTGTGTGTGTGACTGTGTATGTATATGTGTATACATGCGAGTCAGTAAGGGCTGGGCAGAGGAAGGACATTTTTACAAGAGTGAAGCACAAAACAGAACAAGAAATCAAGTCAGGCAAAGATGAAAAAAAATGAGGCATAGGGAATCAAAATCACCCACGTAGATTCTGAAAGCCCTTCTAACTAGGGGCATTCTGCCATCATTCTCCAGATGTGAACAAGCCCAGATTTCTGAAATCACTGTGTGATACTACGGGCAAATGTGGATTGTATTCTAATTCATTGGAAAGCAGTTCTTTTTTTTTTTTTTGATCTGAAGAGACGAGGATTTTCCTGGAGAGTGAGCCAAAGGACAGGCCCATGAGAAATAAACAGCGTTGCTTCTATCAACTCTAACTTGTTCTTACAAAGTGAAATAATGCCATCTTTGGAGAGGATTTTCTTACTGGGGGCAGTGTTTTTAGTGTGTGGATCTCTGAAAAATAATTTTAAAACACACACTTCCCAGAATGTTGGCAGACAGCCATGAAACCACAAAGAAGTTTTTTGGAAAAGTAAGATGACAAAAAAAAAATATATATATATATATAAGTACAGAATAGGAAACATAAAAAATTAAGACAAACACTTGCAATTTTAGCAGCTATGGAGATGACGCTTCGACACTGACCAGGTAATAAAACAATAAAACCTTGTGTGTAGAGAACGTGAGACACCTGGTCGTAGATAAATATGTATGTGTGGATACAAAGGCACACACTCAGGGGTTTATTTGATAACTGCTAATCTGGGACTAAAAAGAATGACAGTTATCAATTACCCATTATGTGAAGGTGCCACCTTGCATATTCTATCTTCCCTGAGCCAGACTCTCAGCAAGGATTATGTTATCTCAGTGTTTCTGAAGGTGTCACATTTAAGAAAAAAGTGATGGGGAGGGCTAGCGGCAAAGTGAAATTCTGGGAATATCAGTTTAAGCAAAATTAAGACAGTTTCCATATTAATTAGAATTTTTACTACAAGAATATCAATTTTTAAACTCTAAGAGACAAGACAAAGTTTCAGGCATTTTGCATAGTGATGAAAGCACAAATAGAACTTTCTCTCTTTTCCTCCTTTTCTGCAGAGTATCTTGTATAATTAGGGTTCGGGGGAGACTTTTGGGGAGAAATGCTGTTTTATCTGAAAAATCACTTCAGCAACCATTGTCAATGAACAAAAATGAAGGTTCGGGTAGAAGAGCATTGTAGGACAATTCATTCTGAGTGAGAAGGGAGAGCATCAAAGCATCAAGTTTTTCTGCAGGCCATCTTGCTCCCTCTGAAAGAGAGACTGGTTTTTGGAGTACTCAGAAAAAAGATGGTGAAAGAGTAAGTGTGGGAAACCCACCCCTCACAGAAATGTTCAATTTGTCCTTTTAAATGTTCAATTTAACTTTTGGCACTACTTTGTAATATGAAAATTTACCAACAAATTTGAAGGGCCCTAGAGGTTTCCTTGTTAACTGTTAGACAAACAAGTCTTCTCACTAACACATTACAGGTTTATTTAAAAATGTGGCTATATAATCCTGTGATTTTCCACTTCATTTCAAAATTACTCTATCCAGTGATACTCAGGAGATAGATAACCTACACTGTTAGAAGATTTTTAGGCCCTACGTTGGTACCAAAGGAATCTTATGGGAAGAGGTCTGTCAATATTTGAGACAGTAAGGGAAGAACACAGCAAAGAATGTGTGCCTCTATCCTTAAGCATGAAGAGCAACAGAACTGAGTCACTAGAAGAAGCGTCACTGACTTGCATGTCACTGCAGAAGGAAAAAGATTGGTCAAATTTTTTTTTTTTTTTTTTAACAATGGCCTATTTGGGCTTCCCTGATTCTTCAGGTGGTAAAGAATCCGCCTGCAATGCAGGAGACCTTGGTTAGAGCCCTGGGTCAGGAAGATCCCCTGGGGAAAGAAATGGCAACCTACTCCAGCATTCTTGCTTGGAGAATTCCAGGTAAGATGGAATGGAATGGGCTACAGTGCATGGGGTGGCAAAGAATTGGACACGACTGAGCAACTAACACACAATGACAATTCAGGGGCTTCCCAGGTGGCATTAGTGGTAAAGAACCTGCTGGCCAATGCAAGAGACATAAGAGACCACAAGTTCAATCCCTGGGTCAGGAAGAGCCCCTGGAGGAAGACATAGCAACCCACTTCAGTATTCTTGCCTGAAGGATAGAGGAGACTGGTAGGCTACAGTCCACAGGGTTACAAAGTGTCAGACATGACTCGAGAGACTTAGCACAATGATGATTCACAGCCTAGGAAACTACATGCAGTGGGACCTCTATTCTGAACATAGTTAGGACGACAGACACATTTATGAATGTTGTAAAACAATTAAGCCCTAAGAGTTGCTGGCATATTAACATTATGGTAAGGATTTATTGAGTTGGGAGACTTTACTAGACTCAATTACAGGCAACTCAGACCACGTGGGCTTGTAATTATGGAACAGGTTGCAATAGGCATGATACTCACTGGGTTTGGTGGAGCTATTAGAGTTTGGTCACTATTTATAAACATTTGAATAAGATATATTTTAAATAAATCATATCATATACATACATTTTGAAATAAATTAATATTCCACAATTTTTAAAAATTGACAATTATTTTATCCTTCAGAAATTTTAGATCAAGTGGGTTTTAAATTATATTACTGCTGTTGACTTGTGTTGACTACACTTGGTCTGGTAAAGGGAAACACCCACTATCCTCTTTCAACATCAGGTTAACCAAGCTGTTATTTACAAAAAACAGAACTTCTGAAAGATCTGGAAGTTTGTTGTTATTGCTGTTCAGTTGCTAGGTCATATATGACTCTTTTGTGACACCATGGATTGCACCCTGCCAGGCTCCTCTGTCCATAGGATTTCCCAGGCAAGAATACTGGAGTGGTTGTCATTTCCTTGTTCAGGGGATCTCTCTGACCCAGGGATCGAACCCACATTTCCTACATTGGCTGGTAGATTCTTTACCACCGAGTCACCTGGGAAGCCCCTTTATCAGCTTATTGAACTATTATTTTAGCATTCATTCTTACTGTATCTTTAAACTGCCTTAATAATTTCAGGGAAATGTTCGTTTTCTAGCAATGATAGTGCTCCAACTGAAAAGTAGTAACTTCAGAAAGAATTTACATGTAATGAAAAGTCTGAGGGCCAAAGAACTATCAGGACACAAACACTACAAATTTCAGAAAGGATATTGTGCAAACCACTGGAGATGATGCTGACAAAATAAAAAGCAACTCTAATATAGCTACACTTTGAGTTTGCAAAAATTGTCTTCTACAACACAGTAAATAAGGTAGAGAAAAGGCTGGTGACATGGCCACAAAATCAGCCCCTAAGCTATAGTGATTACATATTTAAACACTTTGTGAATTCACTCCAATTACACTCTATTAATATTTTTTACTATGGCTAAACAGAAGTTGAATCAGTCAGTTTTGAATTGTGAGATCTTTTTAGAATATATCTTTGTCATAAAATGAAACTGCCTGCACTAGCATTTCATTTCTTCTGAAAGTCACCGACGACTAAGCCAATTCAACAAAGATGTAATTGAGTGCTATGCTGTACAATGAGTAAACAGTAAGAATAGCTGACATTGCCTGATAGCTCAGTTGGTAAAGAATCTGCCTGTAATGCAGGAGACCCTGGTTCGATTCCTGGGTTGGGAAGCTCCACTGGAGAAGGGATAGGCTACCCACTCCAGTATTCTTGGGCTTCCCTTGTGGCTCAGCTGGTAAAGAATCCGCCTGCAATGTGGGAGACCTGGGCTTGATCCCTGGGTTGGGAAGATACCCTGAAGAAGGGAAAGGCTACCCACTCCAGTATTCTGGCCTGGAGGATTCCATGAACTGTAGACTATGGAATCACAAAGAGTCAGACACGACTGAGCCACTTTCACTTTCATTGCTTATCATGTACTTAGCCTAGGCTAAGACTTGATACCTACTCTTTCATATAATTCCTAATAATCATTCACTGATGTATCTACTGTATTATGCATGTTTTACAGTGATTTTTATTAAGTTTACGGGGTCATTATTGCCCAAGATAACACAGCTTCCAGCATAGGTTCTGCAAGTCTAGAGCCTTCGTTCTTAGTCACCAACTGCATTAAGCCAGAGTGAAAATGTAAGTACCTGAGAGTTTGTCCACATAGCCTTTGTTTCTTGAGCTTGCCTTGATTCGACAAAGCGTGGTTTTGATGTGTTTATAATGCTAAGAAAAATTGTAAATTACTGTGGATGCTGTTATTTCTTTAATTCCATAAAAGGAAGATAATAAGGATAATGAGGACTGCTCCTTTGTAATTCCAGTGTGATATTTTTGTGGGTGGTTTTCAAAGCACATGGTATGCAATTAGAGATAATGTGGATGGCTCCTTGTCTTCTGGGCGTGTGCTATCCACTGGGCACTGGCTGAGAGTGTTTGATGTGTGTGCCACAGAAATTGATGTAGACATTTCAGTTGCCTCTCAAGTTTGAGAGTCCTCAGGATTTTGGCAGTGGTGCATGCCCTCAAATGACTTGGAATGGAGATCTTACATGGATGAGTCTTTATTATATTTTAAATCT
Source organism: Bison bison bison (assembly GCF_000754665.1). Classification (NCBI taxonomy): domain Eukaryota; kingdom Metazoa; phylum Chordata; class Mammalia; order Artiodactyla; family Bovidae; genus Bison; species Bison bison. Next base: position 4,641,708 of record NW_011495049.1, on the reverse strand, counting down.
GTTTTTTTTTTTTGCTTCTGACAGTATTTCCTCATCTTGGACTTTTTCGCTGTACTTGAAATTGCCACAGTAATCAGGAAAGTGACTCTTGAAACAGTGGCTAACTAGCTTTCCTTATTTATTCTCTTCCTCTTACTTTCAGCATAACTTTAGGAGGCACACACCAAAAGCAAACCAACTATCCTCCCTGCCAAGACATTTACGCTCAGCAGAAGCAGCTGTCCAACAGAATAATTTCTGTGCAAGTGTCACTGATACATTATTGAGGAAACATCAAATCAGATGAGTACTGGAAAAATTAGAGCCCATTCCCACAGTCTCTCTGCTTGACTTCTACTCCTGAAGTTAGATTTGCATTACCCTCCAGCCTTCACATCCCTTAACCTTTGCCTATTTGTTATGGAAACAAAAATATTTCTCTTTCCAAGTGTTCTGAAGCAGCGCTTTTGGTTTTCATGGGTTTAACTGTTTTACTTGTCCTTTTTTTTCCCACACTATATTCTATCCCCGATCCCTGCCAAAGTAATGACATGCATCTTTCCACACTGCCCTCTGTCAGTAAACTTTTAGTCATTGCTTATTTCACCCAACAAGGAGATCATGCTCTTCCACAATGCAATGTATCTTCCTTTATTTATTCATTCATACAATTTTACTACTTGTTTTTAAGTATCTCTCACATTAGCTGTTCTTGAGCTCTTTATCATGAGTGTTCACTGGTTAGATCAGTAAAAACTCTGATGGCAGTATTCTGGATGGTAGAGTTTATTCATGACATTCTGGTAGCTCTCTTGGCCCACTCTCAGCTAATAACTGCCTGAGTGGGAAGGAAAAGATGCAGTGGTCATACATCTGCTCTTAAAGCATACACAGTGTAATTGTTAACTTATTTAACCATCCGATCAATCAGTACCTATGATGCTCCTAGAGCTTTTCTGTAGTTACATATTAGTAAATGTATCCACTTTTATGAGCCTTACTTTCAAGAAACATTGCATGAAAGTTGATCGTAAGCAAATAAACAAATAAGATAATGTCAGAGAGTAATAATGCTCTTAAGAAGATAAAAACAGAATAATGATATAGAGAGTAGATGGCACAGTCAAAGGAGATAACAATTTGAATGAACAGCTGATTTCTAAAAAGAATTGGCTACACTGAAGTCTAGAGGAAGAGCATTAGACTCAGAGAGGGTTTGAGTTAGAAATACGCTAAGAGCATTTGAGGAATAAATGGTGGTCAGAATGGAGATAGTATGTAATGGGAAAATAGGGAATTATAAGAGATGAAGTTGTTGAGATGTAAAAGTGTCAGGGATCATGACAAGTTACCAAAGAAATACCTCAGAAAACTAATGGTTGTTAATTATCGTGAGGATAATTCAGTGCTATCGGAGAATAAAGGTGTGTGTGTATGTGAATAATACCTACACATCTTCATGAAGGAAGAAATATCTCAGATGGGCTTTGAAAGACGGGTAGGACATAGATGAAAAATAGAAGTGGTAAAAGAGTATAGCAGCTGGCAGGAACAGCCTGTGTAAGGGAAAACAGGTGACAGTATATAGGGCAGGTCTATGACTAACAAGTTGTCCACTGTAAGTGGGTGAGCAAGAATTGTAGAAAGTAAAGCTTGTGAGAGCTGTGAATGAGACTGAACACCAGAACAAGAAAACTTCTGAAGAGTTCATCTGGCACCACTGAAGGTTTAACATCAGATCAGATCAGTTGCTCAGTCGTGTCCAACTCTTTGTGACCCCATGAATCGAAGCACGCCAGGCCTCCCTGTCCATCACCAACTCCTGGAGTTCACCCAGACTCACGTCCATCAAGTCAGTGATGCCATCCAGCCATTTCATCCTCTGTCGTCCCCTTCTCCTCCTGCCCCCAATCCCTCCCAGCATCAGAGTCTTTTCCAATGAGTCAACTCTTCACATGAGGTGGCCAAAGTACTGGAGTTTAGGGACAGAGAAATAATCAGAGCTGAGATTTAAAAGGATTTCTCTGACATGGGACCGCTGAATTGGATTGTGTTGGTAAGAATGGAGGTGAAGAGGCTAGTAAAAGGTTTTAAAACAATTACACAGAATGGCCATCACTCAACAAAGAGACTACTGGAGAGGATGTAACAGAGAATATGGTTGAGAAAAAGCTTATGCATGAAATCTTTCCTTTAACCAAAATAGAATTTCCTTATCCACGTGCCCACCCAAAGATGGAGTCTCTCCAAACTACCTGTAATGATGGTAAAAACGTTCCCTCCTGGGAAAAAACAGTTCTATTGTTGTACAACTTGAACTGTTTAGGAAAGTTCTTTGGTAGAATGAATTGCAATTTGCTTCCCTCTAACTAGGACCAACCTAGATAGCATATTGAAAAGCAGAGACATTACTTTGCCAACAAAGGTCCAGACGGACCTTTAAGGCTATGGTTTTTCCAGTGGTCATGTATGGATGTGAGAGTTGGACTGTGAAGAAGGCTGAGCACTGAAGAATTGATGCTTTTGAACTGTGGTGTTGGAGAAGACTCTTGAGAGTCCCTTGGACTGCAAGGAGATCCTTCAGTCCATTCTGAAGGAGATTAGCCCTGGGATTTCTTTGGAAGGAATGATGTTAAAGCTGAAACTCCAGTACTTTGGCCACCTCATGTGAAGAGTTGACTCATTGGAAAAGACTCTGATACTGGGAGGAATTGGGGGCAGGAGGAGAGGAGGACGACAGAGGATGAGATGGCTGGATGGCATCACTGACTCGATGGACTTGAGTCTGAGTGAACTCCAGGAGTTGGTGATGGACAGGGAGGCCTGGCACGCTGCAATTCATGGGGTGACAAAGAGTTGGACACAACTGAGTGACTGAACTGAACTGAACTGATGTATGGATGTGAGAGTTGGACTGTGAAAAAAGCTGAGCACCGAAGAATTGATGCTTTTGAACTGTGGTGTTGGAGAAGACTCTTGACAGTCTCTTGAACTGCAAGGAGATCCAACCAGTCCATTCTAAAGGAGATCAGTCCTGGGTGTTCATTGGAGGGACTGATGCTAAAGCTGAAACTTCAATACTTTGGCCACCTGATGCAAAGAGTTGACTCACTGGAAAAGACTCTGATGCTTGGAGGGATTGAGGGCAGGAGGAAAAGGGGACGACAGAGGATGAGATGGCTGGATGGCATCACCAACTCGATGGACATGAGTTTGAGTAAACTCCAGGCATTGGTGATGGACAGGGAGGCCTGGCGAGCTGGGATTCATGGGGTTGCAAAGAGTCGGACACGACTGAGCAACTGAACTGAACTAGGACCCACTGGTACTAGTTTTACCTTCTGCAGAAAAGCAGGTTTCACAACCTTCTTCTACTCCAAGTCAACCTTTCATGTATTTGAAACCGACTATTTTTTTTAATTCTTGTCATATCCAGGTTAACACTCCTCAACTTCCTTTAACCCATATATTTTACATGGTTGTGTACAATGTGTTTGTATTTTAATAAACACTCAGTATTTACTGATGCTTATATGCCATTAACAATAGGAAGATTTTTTCCCTGAAAGCTTTCTCTCCCTTGGAAAAATGCTTTCAGGGAAAAAATCTTCCTATTGTTAATGGCATATAAGCATCAGTAAATACTGAGTGTTTATTAAAATACAAACACATTTTTTAAAACTTTCTCCTGTATAAATGTTATGCCCTCATTATACAACTGGGAGACAAGAAAACAGAATCACTCTGCCCTATGTAACATTATTGTAGGCTGGGGTCATCAGATTATGGCCTGTGAGCTAAGAATGGTTTTCATATTTTTAAATGGTTAATAAAAGTCAAAAGAAGAAGATATTTAGAGATATACAATAATTTTATGAAATTCTAATTTCAGTGTCATTAAATTTAGTTTTAGAGAAGGAAATGGCAACCCACTCCAGTATTCTTGCCTGGAGAATCCCATGGACTGTAGCCTGTCAGGCTCCTCTGTCCATGGGGTCATCCACCTGTTTATATATTGTCTGTGGCACCTTTCTTGTTGCAACACAAAACTGTATGGTAGCAAAACCTAAACTATCTACTGTCTGGCCCTTCATAAAAAATGTTTTCCAAAAAAAAAAAAAAAATGTTTTCCAGCATCAATTGTCAGGCACTGGTGTGTGCTGTGTGGACTGAAAGTGTCTGCTTCACCTTGGAGCTTGAGAGAACGTAGAAGCTCAGGCTCCACTCTGGATCCACTGAATAAGAATATACATTTTAACTATTCCTCATGTAATGTGCATGTGTGAGAAGCTAGAGCTGTGCGTCTCAACTTTGGCATGCAGAAGAATTCCCCTAAGAGTCTGTGATGTATCAATTCCTGAGTCCCACTCTGAGGAAGAAAACTGAGTGAGGCCTGAGGGTCTGAATTTCTTTTTTCTTACCGAGGTACAGTTGATTTACAATATTTCAGGTGTACAGCAAAGTGATTCAGTTATGAGTATGTGTAGGTACATACACACACACACATTTCCATTAAATGTTACTATAAGATATTGAATACAGTTCCCTGTGCTATACAGTAGGTCCTTCTTGCTTATACACAGTAGCATGTATCTGTTAATCTCAACTCCTAATTTATTCCTCCATAGTTTCCCCTTTGTAAACTTCAGTTTGTTTTCTGTGCCTGAACCTCTATGTTTTGAAAATAAATGCATGCTTGTCTCTTTTTTTAGATTCTACATATGAGCAATGTCATATATTTGTCTTTGTCTGACTTACTTCACTTGGTGTGTTAATCTCACTTAGTGTGATAATAGGTCCATCCATGTTGTTGCAAAAGACATTACTTCATTCTTTTCTATAGCTGAGTAATACTGTATGTATATCCATGTATACACACACACACATACATATGTGTGGTTTTTTTGGCTGAGTAATAGTCCATTGCATATATGTACAGAGAAGGCAATGGCAACCCACTCCAGTACTCTTGCCTGGGAAATCCCACGGACGGAGCAGCCTGGTAGGTTACAGTCCATGGGGTCTCGAAGAGTCGGACACGACTGAGCAACTTCTCTTTCACTTTTCACTTTCATGCACTGGAGAAGGAAATGGCAATCCACTCCAGCATTCTTGCCTGGAGAATCCCAGGGATGGGAGCCCGGTGGGCTGCTGTCTATGGGGTCGCACAGAGTCGGACACAACTGATGTGACTTAGCAGCAGCAGCAGCATATATGTATCATATCTTTATCTATTCAACTGATGATAGATATTTAAGTTGCTTCCATGTCTTAGCTGTTGTAAATAGTGCTATGAACACTGGGGTACATGTATCTCCCCTAATTACAGTTTTAATATTTTCTGGATACATGCTCAGGAGTGAGATGCTAGCTCATACGGCAGCTCTATTTCAGCTTTTTGAGGAACCTCCATACTGTTTTCCATAGAGGCTGCATGAATTTACATTCCCACTAACAGCATAGGAGGATTCCCTTTTCTCCATACCCTCTCCAGCATTTACTGTTTGTAGACTTTTGATGATGACCATTTTGACCAAGTCTGCATTTCTCATAAAGTCCCAGGAGATACTGACACTGTTCTTTTCTGATCATTCAACAGTGATTTATCAAGCACCTACTATGTGTTTGCTGGGTGCTGTTCTAGGATTAGAAGAAAAATGAGTTTACTTAGAAAATGCATTCCACTTCCTGGGCATTCAATGAATTCCTGTTGTATAAATAAATGAATGAGATCCCCTTTAAGCCACTTGGAACAGAATTATGGTAATACTTTATGCAATTTATATATCCACTATTCTTAAGAAGCAAGCATACAAAAATATCAAATTAAGACTAATGTTTATTGAGTACTTATGTCATGGTGGGCACTTGAGGTACTTACAACTTTGATTCTCATTTTAAGTTTAGGAAACTTGAAAACTAAAAAAGTTATAAACTTTAACAAGTTTAAATATGTATATAAATCCAGAGAGTCTCCAGGTGACCATCAAATAGTTTTCTTCCTCTAAATAAAACTAATGGATAGATTGATAGGTTTGTATAGTGACTAAACCATGCCATTAGATTTACCTGTAAAATTTTAAATATCCATGCAGTACCTGAATCATTCTACAAAAGACTGGGAGTAGTTCTTACAAAAATATACACAAAAGATATATGATAGGTAGAAATGGAGATAGATATATATATATATATATACACACACACACATACACACATACATATATAGATACATATATATGATAGGTAGAAATGTATATATATCTCCATAATTTATATATATGTATATTATAGATATATATAAAATATATATATATATAACTAGATCCTGGTAAAATATAACTAGGAACTAGCAGTTAATGAAGGACAAATAAATAAGGATGAAGGACAAAACACAGCTATGGGAAGAAAAGTTGTCACTGAGTTTGATATTTTGCTTTGAATTTCCTCGTATTTGATATAGCATGAATTGTGCCTCATCCATAAAAAAAAAAAAAAAAAAAAAAGATATGCTGAAATTCTAATGCCCCAGTAATACAGAATGCAGACTTTCTCTGAAAACAGTCTTTGCAGGTGTAATTAGTTAGGATGAAGTCATACCGGGGTAGGGTGAACTCCTAATCCAATGTGACTGGTATCCTTACAAGCAGACAGCCTTGTGAGGACAGGAGACACACAGGGAAAGCACTGCGCCCAAAGACGGAGGCAGAGGTTACAGAGAGCCATCTGTAGGCCAAGAAATGCCAAGAACACACAGCAACTCTGGAGGCTCAGACGTGTGAGGGGTTTTTCTTCCCTACAGATTGTGGAAGGAGCATGACACTGCTGACATCTTGATTTTGAAATTCTGACTTCCAGAACTGTGACACAATACATTTCTGTCATTTTTAAGCAACCAAGTTTGTGCTTGCTAAGGCAGACCTTGGAAGAGAAAGGGAAAAAAAGATTCTTCAGGAAGCATAATACAAGAGGTAGACTTATTTTAGAGAGTGAAATCTTCACATTTGAGATTTAGTAAATTCCAACAGAAAGAAAATAAATTTGCAGTGATATGGAAGAAGAAAGACCCTCTGCAAGCACAATCCCTTAACAGACACAACAAGACATAAGATTCTAGTGAGGTCTGTCACCATGGGTGTGTGACCTGTGCAGTCACGTAAGGCCTGTTCTCAGAAGGGCCCTGGACTTGGGTTAATACTCTATTGTCACTGTTGTGAAGTTCTTGATACTTTTTGAACAAGGCCCCCACATTTTCAGAGCATTTTGTGCCTTCAAATTATGTAGCTGATCCTGGATCTGGCAATAAAGACAATGTTGGTTCTAGTAAAAAAACTGGAGAATACACTAATAAAACAGTATATGGAGCCTAAACATATGCCAGAGGTAGTCTTTCATTTCAGTGGGGAAAGGATGGACATTTCCATAAAAGCTGCCCAGACAGCTGGCTATCCATATGGAAAAAGAGAAATAAACTGGGATCCAAATTCATATCACAGTTAAAAAAAAATCAATTTCAGGAACATTAAAATACCTAAATGTGAAGGCAAAAATATTTAACATTTAGAAGACAATATCTGAGAATATCTTAATGTTCTTGGGTGTAGGAGATTTCGTGAACAAAATGTTAAAAAAAAAAAGAGAAACTATAAAAGTTGGGTTCATTTGTCTAAATTATAATTAAGGACTTCTCCATGTTTTCTTCCTTTATGGGGAGCTGAGATTTTAGTGCCTGTAAGTGTCTGGGACCTGGCCATGGGATGCCACTCCAAATGGGCAGGGTTCATGTCCAGGGCTGAGCTCTCTGATGGGCCTTTCCTCTTTATTTTTTCTCCCCTTCTTTAGTGGAGCCTTTGACTTGCAAGCCTTAAAGAGGCACATACTAGTGGAAGAGAATGGTCAGGCTTTAGTGCTCACCTCTGGTCTGACTCATCTATGACTTTATTTACCTACTGGGAAAGTTGATCTAATAAGTAAATGGACTGAGGGTAAAGGAGACAATTTCTCACTGTTTCAGAAGGGAGTTAGGGACACAGAGCAGAGAAGACTAGCATATACTCTGTGGTGCTTGACTGGCTTCAGACATAGTGTTATATACAGAAACATACAGAGGTGTGTGTGTGTGTGTGTGTGTATACATGTCTGTGCATACAGATTCACATCTTCTATGTTTACTAAGAGAACCTAGAAGCAGTGATACCTTAGTAGCAGTGAGCCAACTTGATCTTGGTTTCTAAACACCATTCTCCACTAAATTGAACTTCATAGAGAAATGGCTGAAAACTAACCTGCAATTAATTGAGCCAGAAATTAAGAAAGTGCTCAAAGAATCAGGGAAATGTCAATAGTTACAGAAGTCAGTCTGAAAGGGCTTCCATTTGCCACATCTTGGATAATGTAGTGATGAAAATAATAATGATAATAAGGGAAACCTTTGAGTAAAATAGGGATGCACATGTCTATACTGACATAAGTAAGTAAACACATTAATTATTTTAGTTGAAAGGGATGAAGAGCTCTACCTCACAATGGAATGCCAACTAGCAAATAGAGGTGGAATTAGAAAAATCACGCTTCTGCAAGCACTTTTGTCATGATTAAGTCAAGCAAGAGTCATTAATGGATGGTAAATCTGATGGGTAAATGGGAAATAGGACATGTACATAATTTCAAATAATCTCCTCTGAATATACTTATGAATTACTTATCAACTGATATAACGACATCCTAAGTAACTAATGTGAGAGTGTAGGGTTTTGTTAATTTACATCCTAACCAAGTGATAAAAGTTAACAGTATCTGTAATGGAACAGATAAAGTCAGTGTGGTGTACCTGCTGATATAACACACTGAGAACAGCACAATATGGCTCCTATGGAATTCTTAACAAAAAGCATGAGCCATGAGAAAACATTAGATTCCAAATTAAGGGACAGTCTACAAATCAACTGAAGTGTGCTCTTCAGAAATGCCAAGATATGAGGAGAAATGCACACAAGAGACAAAGTTCTTGGATTGAAGAAAACTAGAGACATAAGAACTAAATGTGTGGCTGGGCTAGACCCTGGATCTATAAAAAATATTATTAGGACAAATAACCAAACCTGAATAGTATCTTTGGCTTAATGGTAATGTTGAATCAATGTTAACTTCTTGATCTTGATGGATGTACTCTCATGATTCTTTTACATAAGAAATATACACCAAAGTACTGAAAGGTAATGGGGCATTGTGTCCCAACTTACTCTCAAATGCTTCAGAAGAAAGAAAAATGAATTCTGAGCAAAGAGTATATTGGACTTTATGCATACTTTCTATAACTTTTAAGTTTAAATTTAGACTTATTTCAAAATAATTGAAAAATATTAAGTTCTCTTATCATAAGACATAGCTACAATTTGGGAGAAGATATTTGCACCACACAACTGAGAAAGGATTAATAACCAGAAAAGGAATTCCTGAAAGCAAGTAAGAAAAGAATAGCATAGACATTCATCCAGTTTAACAGACAAAGAAGCTATGGTTTTTCCAGTAGTCATGTATGGATGTTAAGAGTTGGATAATAAAGAAGGCTGAGCACTGAAGAATTGAAGCTTCTGAATCATGGTGCTGGAGAGGACTCTTGAGAGTCCCTTGGACTGCAAGGATATCAAACCAGACAATCCTAAAGGAAATCAACTCTGAATATTCACTGGAAGGACTGATGCTGAAGCTGAAGCTCCAATACTTTGGCCACCTGATGCAAAGAGCCGACTCATTTGAAAAGACCCTGATGCTGGGAAAGATGGAAGGCAGGAGGGGAAGAGGTGGCAGAGGATGAGATGGTTAGACAGCATCATTGATTCAATGGACACGAATCTGAGCAAACTCTGAGAGACAGTGAAGGACAGGGGAGCAGTCCATGGGGATGCAAAGAATCTGACTCCACTTAGCAACTGAAAAACAACAAAAGGAAAATGATTAATCAGAAACTTCACGTAATTTTTTAAACGGCCTATATGAAAAGATATTTAATCCCATTAATTATCAGAAGAATGCAATGTATAATAACAGGGGACATCATTCACTCCTGTTAGACTGATAAAAATTTAAAAGTCAGAAAATACAGAGCATTGGTGAGGATGTGGACAAAAGAATTCTGATCCTGTTGGTGGAAGTGCAATTTGATGCAAGGAAGTGCAATTTGACGCAAGCACTCTGAAAATACTTTGATATTACTCGTAAAGTTAAATACACACTGTGGGAGCCTGTATTGTGTGTGCTTGTGCTAAGTTGCCTCAGTTGCGTTCAACTCTTTGCGACCTTCTGGGCTGTATCCTGCCAGGCTCCTCTGTCCATGGGATTTTCCAGGCAAAGATACTGGAGTAGGTTGCCATGCCTTTCTCCAGTGATCTTGCTGAACCAGGGACTGAACCTGTGATTCTTTATTTCTTCATGGATTTGCAGGCAGGTGCTTTCCAACTAGTGCCATCTGGGAAGGCCAAAGTGAAAGGGTTAGTCACTCAGGTGTGTCTGACTCTTTGCAACCTCATAGACTGTAGCCAGGCTCCTCTGTCCATGGATTCCTTCAGGCAAGAATACTGGAGGTGGGTAGCCATTCCCTTCTTCAGGGGATCTTCCCAACCCAGGTATCAAACCCAGATTTCCCACACTGCAGGCAGATTCTTTACTGTCTGAGCCACCAGGGAATCCACGCTGTCACCAAATGCAGTGCCCCTCCATGGATTTTAAATCCCACCCTGTAGAATTCTTATTAGGCCATGTGACCTACTTTAGTATATAAAACATGAATGGGAGGGATGTATATCACTTCTGAGTAGAAGCTTTCACTTCCTGGTTGTTGTGTATTGTGGTCTTTCCCCTCTGGCACAACTCTGGCAGTGTTACCACTTGGGGCTTCTCTTTGAAGCTGGTCTTAGACTGAAGACACATCGAAGATGCCCAAACCACAAATAATACACGTGCAACTAGAGAACACAATCAGCCTTTGCTGGTGTGAGCCGCTGATAATTGCTGCTGCTGTTGTTATTTAATTACATATCTGGCGCATCCAATATATTCTGACTTACAACAGGTATATATATTATTGTTGTTGTGTAGTTGCTAAGTCATGTCCGACTCTGCAACCCTATGGACTGTAGCCCACCAGGCTCCTTCTGTCCATGGGATTTTTCAGGCAAGAATACTGGAGTGGTTGCCATTTTCTTCCCCAGGGTATCTTTCTGATCCAGAGATTAAACCTTCGAGTTTGCTTGGCAGGCAGATTGTTTACAATGTGCCACCTGGGAAGCGCTGTATATAATCTACAATATGACCACTTTATTATTAAACATGTATCCTCGAGAAAATATTGCAAAAGTACACCAGAATATATTGTTCAAAATATTTATAGTAGCACTGTCTCTATAAGGGAAAGAAAAGAATCATCAATTCAAATCTTCATCCTAAGTGAAATGAGTAAGTTGTGTATTCACACAATGAGATAATGACCTAGAACTACATCTTAACAGTGACAGGTCTCAAAGATACAATAGTGAGTGAAGGAATTAAGACAGAAGAAAATATACTATATGGTTTAATGTATTTTTAAAAGCAGATAAAACTAAACAATATACTGTTTATTGAAGCATACATACATGAGGTAAAAACTACAAACAAAAGCAAAGAAATAATATAAAACTCAGGATGGCAGTTACTATGGGAGACAGAGAAGAAAGGTGTAAATTCAAGAAGCACATAATGATGTTTCAGATATGATAATGTTTATTTTTTAGCCTTGTAGTGGGTACAAGTGATCATTTAACTTTGTCCTTTAAATAATACGTTTGCATTTTCATGCAACAGTTCATTAATACTATATCTCACAATGGAATAAAAAGCATGCCAGATAAAGGAAGTATAAATCTGTCAAGATATCTAAACTCTAATTTTTTCCTTCATCTTCTTTTTAAAAATTTATGTTCAATGTAATTAATTCATGTTTTGTCAATCTAAACATAGGTTCCCTTCTAGGAGATTTCCCCCTAGCCTTTTTACTCAGTAGTAAAAATTTCAAGCACTCTAAATAATTCCTGGTGATTCCTTTATTTCCAATGAAGTGTATATATGTTTGTGTATTGTACACTACTGTTTTTATTTAAAGCTTAAATCCAAAAATAAACAAAGATCCTTTATGTTGTTTTAAATAGTAGAACCAACCTGAAAGGAAGGGTACCAACTCAAGTATTGGATGTTGTCACTGCATTCATTGACCAGAGCCAGCTCATAATGCAGTGAAGACGTGCATAGATGGAAACCACTTCAGAGGCCAACAGAAAAATCACATGCAACTCACATACTCTTTTACCTAAAATCCATAAGTACTAGCTGTAGCAAATGCAGAAATAATAAAAAGAGGTGTAAAAACGTCATAACATTTGGATAGCTTTCATTTGGGGAACCTTCTCAGACAAAGCGAAGTAATATATTCTCATCTCTGCTGCTGCTGTTGCTGCTGCTAAGTCACTTCAGGCGTGTCCGACTCTGTGCGACCCCATAGACGGCAGCCCACCAGGTGCTCCCATCCCTGGGATCCTCCAGGAAAGAACACTGGAGTGGGTTGCCATTTCCTTCTCCAATGCATGAAAGTGAAAAGTGAAAGTGAAGTTCTCTAGATATGCTGATTATTTTAAAAGCCACACACACACACACACACGTACATACACACATAAACACATATACACACACAAGGCAGTTGATGTGCTTGGTTATTTTTTTTAATTTAAATTTATTTATTTTAATTGGAGGCTAATTACTTTACAATATTGTATTGGTTTTGCCATACATCAACATGAATCTGCCACGGGTGTACACATGTTCCCAATCCTGAACCACCCTTCCCACCTCCCTCCCCATACCATCCCTCTGGGTCATCCCAGTGCACCAGCCCCAAGCTTCCTGTATCCTGCAACGAACCTGGACTGGCGATTAGTTTCTAAAGACACACACACACACACACACACACACACACACACACACATAAATACATACATATACAGGCAGTTGATTAAAAGATTAAGTTGTTGAGACTGACCAAAAGAAAATGCATTTGTTTTCTACCTTGAAGAGTATGACCAAGTCCTACTGCCTAGGACAAACCCAGCCAGAGAGCAATCCCTTCAGTGGGTTTTTAAAGTGAGAGTCACATCAGACTCTTCAACAGCTTGAGAGAATAATGCAGTTATGAGAAGCATGACAAGAGTAATACAGGTGATAAAACACAGATTACAGATACAGTAATACAGATGATCAGCACAAAGGGAAAGCATACAAATGACCTAGTTTTCAAACAACCAGATGAGGGTGAGTAATATTTGCTGAGAGTAAATGTCTCAAGAACTGTGGTCAAGTGCTTGCTCAAAATGAGAGCCAGTCAGGTCAACATCTTGGCTGGTGACTTGATTACTCTGTAATTCGGATAATAAATAGCAATTCTGACTTGGAAAGAAAAGGTTGCCAAGAATTTATAGGGCTGAAAAATGGTCCTAGATTGATCAACTGATTCATCTGTCTGTCTGCTCATTCATCCATCCACCAACCAGTCATTCAGTCATCCATTTATTCATTTATCAAACATTATCTGAACATAGATAGGCCAAGCCTTGTTAAACCCTGGAGATTCAAAAAAATTTAGCAGTGAATTCAGATACATTCCCTTGCCTTCAAAGAGTTCGGAGTCTAGTGCAGAATTTTTCAACCTCAGCATGGCTGACATTATAAGATACATACTTCTTAGTTGTGGGAGGTTGTTGTATGCATTATGAGATGTTTAGCAGCATCCCTGGCCTCTACTCAGTACTAGATTACAAAAGCCCTACATCCTCCAGATGTGACACTGTTAAATGTTCCTGGGAGAAAAAACCATCCTGATTGAGAATCACTGGTTAGGAGAGAAGGCAAATGTGCTCCCAAATATTTGCAATTCAGTGTGAAAACATTTAAGAAATGATGAGAACACAATGGAGAGAGAGAGTGACAGTGAGGGACCAAGTGAGGAGAGAGAGAGATGGACAAAGGGTGGTGGAAAGAGGGAGAGGGAAAGAGAGAGAGAGAGAGAGAAGAAAAGCAAGAGAGGACACACTTGGCACACTTGTGCCTGCAGGAATTCAGTGAGAACAC
>NW_011495049.1:4571204-4627425 GCF_000754665.1 Bison bison bison | reverse complement strand
ACTGGACATGGAAGAGCAGGCTGGTTCCAAATCAGGAAAGTAGTACGTCAAGGCTGTATACTGTCACCCTGCTTATTTAACTTATATGCAGAGCACATCATGAGAAATGCTGGGCGGGATGAAGCACAAGCTGGAATCAAGATTTCCAGGAGAAATGTCAATAACTTCAGATATGCAGATGATACCACCCTTATGGCAGAAAGCAAAGAAGAACTAAAGAGCCTCTTGAGGAAAGTGAAAGAGGTCAAATGAAAAAGTTGGCTTAAAGCTCAACATTCAGAAAACTAAGATCATGGCATCCAGTCCTATCATTTCATGGCAAATGGATGGGGAAACAGTGGAAACAGTGACAGACTTTACTTTTTTGGGCTCCAAAATCAGTGCAGATGGTGACGGCAGTCATGAAATTAAAAGACACTTGCTCCTCGGAAGGAAAGTGATGACCAACCTAGACAGCATATTAAAAAGCAGAGACATTACTTTGCCAACAAAGGTCCATCTAGTCAAAGCTACAGTTTTTCCAGTAGTCGTGTATGGATGTGAGAGTTGGACTATAAAGAAAGCTGAGCGCTGAAGAATTGATGCTTTTGAAGTGTGGTGTTGGAGAAGACTCTTGAGAGTCCCTTGGACTGCAAGGAGACCCAACCAGTCCATCCTAAAGGAAATCAGTCCTGAATATTCATTGGAAGGACTGATGCTGAAGCTGAAACTCCAATACTTTGGCCACCTGATGCAAAGAACTGACTCATTGGAAAAAACCCTGATGTTGGGAAAGATTGAAGGCGGGAGGAGAAGGGAACGACAGAGGATGAGATGGTTGGATGACATCACCAATTTAATGGACATGAGTCTGAGTAAACTCTGGGAGTTGGTGATGGACAGGGAGGTCTGGCGTGCTGCAGTTCATGGGGTCGGCAAAGAGTCAAACACGACTGATCAACTGAACTGAACTGAGCATAGTGTCATTGAAATATCTGCAGCTAGAAAGTGACAACTATTTATTCATTGACCAAACAATTACCAAGCACTGTTCAGATCTTGTGCTAGGTTTCTGAGTACATGAGATAAAAAAGAAAGAATGCCTACACTTGAGGATATGAAAGTCTGAAAAACAGTTTAGCCAAACAACATTTTCCAGTTCTTTATAAAGGAACTTTCTTGCTAAATAGCATCAAATGTTTGAAAGTTACTTCCTAATCCTTTGATGAACTTGCCTGCTGATTGACTCTGGAGCTCTCAGGCTATAAATGAGGCAGACATGTAAACAAATAGTTATGAAGTTCAGTATTAAGCACTTTAGGCTTCCCTGGAGGCTCAGCAGTAAACAATCTGCCTGCCAATTAAGGAGACACAGGTTGGATTCCTGGGTCAGGAAGATCCCCTGGAGAAGGAAATGGAGACCCACTCCAGGATTCCTTCCTGGGAAATCTCATGGACAGAAGAGCCTGACAGGTTACAGTGCATGGGGTTGCAGAGTCAGACACGACTGAGCAACTAAACAGCAGCAGTAGCAGTGGTGCTTAAAAACTACCACAGACTTCTAGAAAAAAAAAAGATCATCTGGGTTGGGGCATCTAGGGCTTTCCTAGTCATGGAATTTAAACTCACCTGAAAAGACAAGGAGAAGAAGTTTATGATTTGAAAAAGGGCTAACTAGTAGATGGAAAAACAAATGAGAAGACACAGGAAGTTAGAATGTTCAGTAAATAATGAGAATTCACTACTGACCTATGACCAGAGTGACAGCAATAGTTATCATGGATAACTATAGTTATAGATAGTGATAGTTATCATTGTAACGATGGGTTCTAACACTCTCTTAACAGGTGGGACCAGGTAGCTTAGTATCATAGGCATTAATAGGTAAGTAACAATACGTAAGGAGATCCAACCAGTCCATTCTAAAGAAGATCAGTCCTGGGTGTTCACTGGAGGGACTGATGCTAAAGCTGAAACTCCAATACTTTGGCCACCTCATGCGAAGAGTTGACTCATTGGGAAAGACCCTGATGCTGGGAGGGATTGAGGGGCACGAGGAGAAGGGGACGACAGAGGATGAGATGGCTAGATGGCATCATCACTGACTCAATGGACAGGAGTTTGAGTAAACTCTGGGAGTTGGTGATGGACAGGGAGGCCTGGTGTGCTGCGATTCATGGGGTCGCAAAGAGTCAGACACGACTGAGCGACTGAACTGAACTGAACTGAACTGAACAATAGGTAAGTTCCAACAATACTGACGTGAAAACCCCTCCCTCCTAACCTCCCCCTTCCCCCGCCCTCCACAACACACACACTCCCATGGATGAGGAAATACCACTAAGAATGTTCTTTTCTTGAATATGCTGGATGACCACCCTGACTATGTCAGGTTTTTCTACAGAAACTGGAGACCTCAATGTTTATAAGATTAGGACCCCTAGCACCTCATATAAGCACCTATTCTGACACTCAGATTAGCATAAAACAGGCTGATAGATGGAGCTTTTGATTCAGTTCTCCTCAGCTACATTTTAATTTAGAGTGCAGGACATGCACCACAAAACCAATGCTATTGAGATTAAGGAGGGCACACGTCTCCCTTTAGGCCAGCCAGCAAGTGACTTGGGCTGGCAGCTATGTGAAGACTCACTGATTCTTGCATGCAAAGAGCTTCAAGAAAATGAAGGGATGTGTCCACACAGGGCTGTGTGCGACTCATTCATCTCTACCACAGTCACCTGCCTCTTATCACCCAGTCATCAGGACAATTGGGTTCCACAACTTATGGATAGAATGGACTAATTAACAGGTATTCAGCATACCACACTGCATGTCACACAAGCAAAGAAAGACCCACAGACACGTTCACACTCAAAAGGCCCAGTAGCTGGGCAGTGCTCCTGGTCTCACCCTCTGCCTTCAATTGCCTTTCTTGCCAATCACCCCTGGGTGCTCTCAACATCCCGGGGTTTTCAGACACAGTCCCTCTGGAATCCCACAAGTATGTGGCTGTTAAGAAACTGAAGGGCAAGGAAGGCAGCATACCTGGTCTTTTAAAATGCGTAACTCTAGGTAAGCTGAGCATTGGAAAAAAAAGAGAGATGCCCCTACTAAAGGCCAAGGATTTGAGGTTAGAGTCGTCCTTGACGATGCTGACTCTATTACAGAAAAGGACATAGTTCTGTGATGTGAAGAATCATCCTTGAGGCATGGATGGGACTAGCCCTTGTTCATCAGCCTGACTAAGAACTGCAGGAGGGGCCCAATCTTATGTTTATTCATCACTGGCAGATGCTAATACATTTCTGGATCGACATTTGGCAGAAGTATGAATAAACACAGAGGATTCACAATCAGATATCAGAGCTAGAAAGCTGAATACTACTGATGGATTGATTATGTTTTTGAGCTATTTAGATAATTGGACATACTAAGTACAGAGCTTTCTGCAATGATAATGGACCTGTCCCATTGTGGTCTATTTAACAAACACTTGGACTATTTTTTTAAAGCTTGTTTACATTCCTGTACATCCTGGCTTTATTGATATTCTGTCCTTTGAATTAGAGTGTCACCCTAGCAACGCTCCAGAGAAAGTTGAGGAGGGCATTATCATTGTTAACCCACTTTTTTTTTTTTTTCCTGAAGTGAAAGACAGCAAACCCCTTCCAGGCTGAGTCTGGAGCTGGTCTTCCTTAATCTGTTACTCAAAATATACACTGCCTACTGTTGGTCAAAGACAGGAGTGGTGGGGAGAGGGGTGTCTCTATTTCCTGTTTCTAAACAAAAGTGTCTGAGTTTGTTTTTCCTTTTTTTTCTTTACTGCAACTCACTTTGCCTGACAGTCTCTTTCCTAGATCTATTAATGCTTGTACTTCCTTCAGCCAAGTCTCAGCTCAAATGCCCCCTCTCAAAAAGTTATAGCTCTCTCTCAAATAGGTCCACAGTGAGTATAGTTTATTTGATTCTCTTCACAACACTTACTAACTGAATTAGTATTTCATATTTGTTCATTTCCCCCAATATTATGTCAACTCCTCGGGAGCAGTGACCATGGCTATCTTTCACAACAATCTGTCCATACAGTCTTACCCAGTGTCTGGTACATAATAACAATAATTATGCACACAGTTCATGGACTTTTAAGATTGCTAACTCTTAAAGGGAACGAATCCTTTGCTGTGAAACATGAATATCCAAGTTGAGTCCAGGCACCTAGTTAGCGGGTAATTTCTATTGTCTCTGGAATATGGTATCTGTGGCTTTAAGCAGTGAGCTTGTGATGGGCCACGTTACTTGGACAGTTCATTTCTTTACAGAAATGAGTAGATTTTTATGGTACTCATTAAAAAATTCCATAGCTCTTCCAACTTTCTAAGAAGACCTCTCTGCTGACCACATGAGTCTCTCTTCCCCAAGAAATGAACAATACCATTGGTGACCAGAGTTCCTGAAATGCAATGTAACCTACAGATGATATTATTTATTCTCAGTTCCAACATTTCCACAGATCCATGTGTGTCAGGGCTTCACTAAATAAAATAGTTGCCTTGGTATATAATTCAGATAAAACATCTTTCCCTGTGAAACAGTATCTAAGTACCCCCATGAATTGGTTTTGTATGAAGAACAGATAAAACACCAGATTGGGGATATAGAAGTAGCATTATTTGCTTCAAAGTTAAACAGCTTTGCATTTCTAATCTTTATAGAAGGATCCTTTTAATTATCAGATAGTCCTAGGTAATTTTCTCTCCTGGGGACGAGCATAACAGTTGAATTCAAATTCTGTATGACTTCTCTATAATCCATAAGCAACTTTATGAACTTGATTATGACTTCTGGTTTATATTTCTGAGGTTTTAAACAATGAAAATGGTGAGATTATTCGGTCTTCATTTCATGAAATTTTTAAGTGGCTCCACCATTAATTTCTTTAAACAGCAGGAGAGGGTGGTCTCTCTGAATCACTTCCATTTTGATTCTTTGACCCTTAGGCATTTTCAGAATTCAGTTTATTTTTCAATTTCACATACAAAAAGAAAGTAGTGGGAGAAGACACGAAGCTATAAATGTTGTTTGAAGCAATCTGACAGATTCCCTGAGCATTTATTTACCTTGTTTTGTTTCCACATAATCAATTTATGAAGATTGTCTGGGGTTTTGGAGTTACAGGGAGGCATTCTCTTAATCCCAGTGCTCCTTAGAACTCAGACCCAGTGCCACGGCTCAGGTCAATCTTTGTTAGGGTGTTTAGAGGTGAGCTTCAGAATTTTGATTTCTCTCTTTTGTTCTCAGTAGAAGGAAAAAAAAAAAAAAAAGAAAGACTAAACCTCTCACAAGTTATTAAAAAAAAAGAAAAAAAGAAATGAAAACTTGGAAGCTGACCCTGCAGAAGCTACGGTACCTGCAGGTTGCCGTAGTAATGAGGTACAATAGACCAATCCCTCCTTAGTGCTGTCTTTGCCATTTGAATATGGGAAGGGAATAAAAGAAAGTTGATTGGAAGTTGGAGGATGGGGTAGGTGGGAGCCATAAGGAATGTGGGAGATTGAAAATAGTGCCTGCATAGAGAACAGGCTGTTTTTATTAGGACTGTATGCTTATTTGAGGTGGTTTGTTAGAAGCTTACTTGGGGTATAAATTGATGGACCCTATGGGAGGAAGTCTGTGCTGAAACATAGGGCATGGTCACAGATGCAAATGTTAATTTCTTCAAGTGTAAAATGAGCCCAATAAGCACGTCCATTTCCTAATATTGATGCAGGGATGGAATGATTTAATGTGTGTAAAGACCTTAGTGGCTGGCACTGTTAAGAACTATTATCTATTGTAAGCACTGTATTATGAAAGAACCACCTGCAACCCACAGACTAACAGTTAGGATTACCACTGCTCATATGCTCAATTAGGTTACCCCTCCTTCATGAAAGAATTTGATTTTTGTGTGCTGTTTATGGGTAAATTGTCCATAATAAATGAAAATGGAATCCCCCAAAGAAATCATAGGTTTAATAATTGTATTACTTTCCTTGAAAAGATGTTTTACCCATAGAAACAACAACAGCAAATAAAAAAATCATAAGCCACACACCACAGACTCTCAAATAACAATATCTGAGTTAAACTTTAAGGACTTATCCTGACTTATTTTATTCAATCACTTTCTTTTTTCCTCTTTCCCCTAAACATCTGAACTTTACATTGGGTTTAAATATGAATCAACAGAAGATGAATGAAATATTAGTTTCATCTTTTTACAAAACTTTTTCATTTAACAGTATTTTCAGATAATCATTTCTAAAATTACATTTTTAAGGCAATTTTCCCACTTGTATTATGTTCTTGAAGTTCATTGTTCTTTGGAGGTGAGAGATTCCAAATGCTATAAAGCAAAATGTCACACTGCAAGTTGTAGGCAAGGGTAATAAACTTGACTTTTCCTCCTAGTGCATTTCAATTAGATACTTTGATACCTGAGGCATGAGGATTACCATATTTCCTTTTGCCAGTGAATTCTACAACTGTTGAATCATGTGCATATGAGTATCACCTAATGATACAAATAAACATATATAAAAGGTAGTCATTAAGAAACCAAATTATATGAATTAATAACCTTTTCATTGAGATTCTGACAGTCTTACCAAAAAATCCAAAACATTTCTTCACGTAATTTCTCTTCATCCCCATTGTGTAAATTAAATCTGCTTTATTCCGCTGCTCATGTAGGTCAGAAACAAGAAACCTATCATGAAATACTTGTATTAGCAAAGTCATCAATTGACATTACAAAATGTTGATGCGACTGAAGGAAAACAAAACTAGCCACTCCAAAATGTGTCTCTTCAGCTTCAGAATTCTGGGGACTGATCGCTTTCATGAAACGAAAAGTTTAGGAGGAGATTATATGTCCTCCCTTATCTGTTTAAAACAATTTAGATAAACGGCCTATTCCAGAAAAAGAGAACTATCACCATAGAGAACTAAAGTATCATATGAAGTGTGTGGTAGACTGGGGGAAACTCAGCAAGGCCTGTTTGTCAAAGTCTTTTCTGTCCCACTGTCTCTGATCCAGCAAACATTTTGTTTACCAAATATTTGCTTTTTTCGTCTTCCTGTCAGTTGCTTTCCTCCCCTTTCAAGTTTCAAGCCCTCATCCCCTTCTCCTCTCAGCCAGTATATAAACTTTAATTGCCTAACGTGTCCTTAGGATTCATATTATTATCACATCTTTGTAAGTGCTTAATAAAATTTGATTTCCTCCTCTTAATCTGTCTCATGTCATTTAATTCTTAGACTATCCAGAAGAACCTAGATGGGTAAAAGTGTACTTTTTTTTCTCTCCATATAAATAAATGGTGATTGACTAGTAATGTTTACTTATTTAGTGACAATTTTAGAGCAAAATATTGGGTTGGTCAAAAAGTTTGTTTGGGTTTTTTCATACTATCTTATGGAAAAAGACAAGTGAACTTTTTGACCAACCCATGAATCTAATTGTCAAAGGGCAGACTAATCCATTAGTATAAAATCAAGTCCCAAGAGGGAAGGAATCAGCGGGACCTATAAGACTTCCCAGTTGAAAGGTCCTTCAATGAAACTCTAGACAAAGAACATGAACACAATAACTGATGAAAAGAAACTGTACAAAAACTAACTTATAAGGCACAAAAGTCAATGAGCAAAGCAGTTTTAGTCAAAATTAAAAAAAAAAACAATTATGATTTGCATGAAGCATTAATAATAAAAAATCTCTTCAAAAGATGAGGCACCTGGTGCAATTCTGCATCTCAAGATTATAAGATATACAATGAAAATTCATCTAAACATTTTCTTACATAATGTGATTCACAATCATGCAATCCTTTGCAACCCATATAATTGCAATTTTAGAAATATTAAGCTTACAAGTCTCAAATATTAAAATGATAGAAGATTCAGGGGCCTAGTGTATACCTATCTAATAAATACTAGGATAAAAACGCCTCAATTTTCAAAAACTTTGAGAAATATAAATTATTGTGTGCAAATGAACAACCAAACGACAAAAATCCTATACTCTATAAGCAGAGAGGCCAAAATTTTCCATGACTTGCTTTTGCCTTTATATGTAACAACAAAAAATATATTTATCAGATGCTCCAAACTTCCATCCACAGGCCAGAGAGGAAGACTCATGATAATTTAGGTGAGTTTGAAAACTCAGCATGTAAAACATGTTTAATTTTGATATAATTTGATTTTATATGTAAAACAACCTTATAAAATAACTGGGATTAACATCATTTAAAGACTGAGGGAAACTAATGTGATTGATGTACAGTGACTTGTCCAAGGCTATGAAACTAGCTAGAGTGAGAATTTCTCATGTTCAGGTTCCACGGGCTTTTGCTGTGCTAGACATATAAATATAGACATATAGGCACAGGTAATTAAGTAAGATGTATGAAATTCTGATTTGAGCTGCTCTTCCTTTTTCCCTAGCTTCCATTTGGAATGTTGTTGCATTGATATACATGGGCATTTTTAAGTGTTTGATTTTTATACTAAATTAATTTCTTTTTTCGTAAAACTTTCAATGAATATTGTATGAACCTAAGGCAAAGATGCAGAATCAGTTTTAAGATTATTTTGCATAACACATTTGCACAATGTAAGTAATACTACCCAGAAGGGAAAAGAGCATTTGATAACATGGTGTGCTACCTTTCAGGATTTCAGCTTCTGCCTGTTCTTAGTGTCATGTACAACCAGTGAGGCCATCTTTTAAAATTTAAATGTCTCATACACATTAGCTGAGGGAACAATGAATTCTATCTTGGAAAAAAGTACAGTGGGTTTTAAATGCCACTTCTGAACCATTCCTTAATTGCCTATCTAAGAAAAGACTCAATTGGAAAAAAAAAAAAAAAAGGATACATTTAAAATTGAATAGCTAAAGAATACTTAGATATGTAGGTGATAGTGAATATCTTTTAACAATCTTTTTAAAGACATAAATGTGCTAATTGTATTAACCATGAATTTTTATGAAAAAAAAAAAAAAGAGCTTATCAATTTTTGGCATCAAGAGGAAAAAAAAATCTGCCTTCAGCCAGATTCCACCTTTCTTAAGCAAAACAGGAGTCTGGAGGGAGGATGTAGGAGGTAGGCTTTGCTGTCTGAGCCAGAACATCATTAATTTTTTCTTTTGCCTACAGAATGCATGCTCTTTACTTAGCTGATTCTCTCATTATCACTGACAAAAGGAAAGAGCTGAATACTGTGTGGCTCACCTAGGTCCTCCTCAGAGTTTCCCTTTTTTCTTTCACGGAATTCCCTTAACACAACTTCCATGACAGAATTCACTGTTAGTCCCTCTGTTTCCATTTGGGGTGGATGTCATAGTACTTAGCCTCAGTAAAGGAGGCACTCAAGTATCCATTCCATGAATGCTGTGAATCATCCTAATGGATGCGTAAGTAGCCTCTGCTTTCTACTGTTTATGTTTTTGCTGAGATGTCTGTTTAACTTGTAACTCTCTTCTTCTAGTCATCATAACCACTGACTGCATTCTCAGTATTTTATTCATCTCTTTATCCTGGCCCATGGTGAATACAAAAATATGTGAGAAACAGCTATAAAGAAACAAAATTCACTACCCTAAAATGTGTGTCTTTGAGGATGTTTTTAGGCTGATTATTTTTAAAAGAACAGAAGAGTCCAGAAGTCTTTCTTGTTACCTTCCCATTAACTATATGAGAGAATCTGCACAAAGGATCTGGTCCAGGAAGAGCACTATTACCAGAGATGTCTATGAAGCATATGAGCTAGGTGTACTGGGGGAAATTCTGCAGGGCCTGGAGACCAAAGCCCTTTGTCCTGTTGTCTCTGCATGGCCCAGAGAACATATATTTACTACACATTTGCTTTTCCATCTCCATGAGAGTTGCCTTCATCCCTCAAATTATTATGGGATTCCTACACATATGTAATTAAATTTGATTTTCTCTTGTTAATCTGTCTCATCAGTTTTATTCTTAGATCATCTATAAGAACCTATTAAGGGTAGAGAGGAAGTTTTTCCTTTCTCCAACAGAGCCATTCTTTACATCCTATAGACAGACTTTGTTCTTTATGGAAGAGGAACTAAAATGCCTCTTGATGAAAGTGAAAGAGGAGAGTGAAAAAGTTGGCTTAAAGCTCAACATTCAGAAAACGAAGATCATGGCATTTGGTCCCATCACTTCATGGGAAATAGATGGGGAAACAGTGTCAGACTTTACTTTGGGGGGCTTCAAAATCACTGCAGATGATGAATGCAGCCATGAAATTAAAAGACGCTTACTCCTTGGAAGGAAAGTTATGACCAACCTAGATAGCATATTCAAAAGCAGAGACATTACTTTGTCGACAAAGGTCCGTCTAGTCAAGGCTATAGTTTCTCCAGTAGTCATGTATGGATGTGAGAGTTGGACTGTGAAGAAAGCTGAGTGCCGAAGAATTGATGCTTTTGAACTGTGGTATTGAAGACTCTTGAGAGTCCCTTGGACTGCAAGGAGATCCAACCAGTCCATTCTAAAGGAGATCAGTCCTGGGTATTCATTGGAAGAACTGACCCTAAAGCTGAAACTCCAGTACTTTGGCCACCTCATGCGAAGAGTTGACTCATTGGAAAAGACTCTGATGCTGGGAGGGATTGGGGGCAGGAGGAGAAGGGGACGGCAGAGGATGAGATGGTTGGATGGCATCACCGATTCGATGGACATGAGTTTGAGTGAACTCTGGGAGTTGGTGAGGGAGGCCTGGCGTGCTGTGATTCATGGGGTCGTGAAGAGTTGGACACGACTGAGTGACTGAACTGAACTGAACTGAAACAAAATGTATTTAAAGTTCTCCTTCACTAGTTATCCTCCTCAAGAGGACGGTTTATTTTTTAAATCCTGCATTGTGTGAACACTGGTCTGAACTCAACACCTGATCCCCCAACACAGAACTAGTTTTCAAACAGTCCTGAATATCATCAGCACAGCCAAGAACATTATTTAAAATCAGTTCACACAGTCAACCACATGGCCTTGGGGTATCTTAGGGTGTAACTCCCATTCAGCACATTCTACATCATCAAAACTAAGACTGTAGTAAATTGTGCACAAAAGAGACCTATAGAGGTGATCATTTCATTTTATGCACTGTCTCAACTACTGACATGAAAATGGCAATGTCTTTATCTCTCTCAACTTAGAAACTTTTTGAACCATAATGTTGGGTTGCATCAACTCTCTGATTCAGGAGGAAACTCATTCTTTACCATACTGGTGGTTTAGCCTTGCAGTAAGTAAGACTCTCAAAGGTAAAGATTATTCTGTGTGTGGTGGGGGTGGGGAAGAGAGTCTTTCTACCTTCCCTTAATTCCACCCAGCACTTATTCCGGAGAGAATGACCTTGAAGCTGGAAAAGTATTTGGAGCGATATCCATGCCTGAGGTTTGAAAGTTTGGTTATACACACCAGTGTCAGTATTTTATATTCTTAATGGCCCTAGTTATGGGATTCCTTCTGTATTTAAATTTTAATCCTTTTAAAAATACAGAACGGGATAAAGATTAGAGAAGTTAAGTAAATTTCTGGAGCCCACACAGAAAATGCCAGTGTTGAGACAGCTGTTGATTAGAACGTTCACCTAAGTGATTCCAAAGCTTGGATCTCTCCCTACCAATGCCTCATCCCTGAGGCAATGATTCTTACAAATGCACCACCCTCCATGAGGTTTGATAAGCATGGATAGCTATCACTGCAACTTAACTCCAAAACACAAGGACGCTGTAAGCTATGTTTTACTTTGCAAATCCTCAGAATCAGGGAAAGAATGTTGTAAGGAGGACTGGAAGGAACTATGGATGGGAAGCACCTGCAGTTGGGCGCAGGGTAGGTGGTAGAGTACTGACAGCTCATACTATAACAGTCACTCACATTTCTTGAGCACTTGCTGTGTGTGTGACACCAAACCAATGCCTCTTGTAATACAAATCTGCGAGAGGCCAATTCAGCCATCCACTCACTCCTTAATTAAACAAATATTTATGGAATGACTAGTATGTTCCTGGCACTCTTAAGTGTTGGGAAAAGAGGAGTGATCAAGGTAGAGAGGGTTCTTGATTTCTTTCCACATTGGGGAGGCAGAAAGTAAACAAGTAGACAAACAGAAAATCCAGGTAATTTAAGACAGTGATATATATGCTCTGGGAGAAATTAAAAAGGGTGATGTGCTAGACAGTTGATGAGAAGGAAATGTTTAAATGGATGGTCTGAGTATGATGATGTGAACTCAAGTCTGAAAGTTATAAGGAGCCCAACCACAGAAAGAAAAGAGATGAGGGTTCCTGGCATAGAGCAATAGGGAAGAATAATTTTAATGTGTGAGAAAATAGGAGGAGAGCCAGTGCAGTTGAAGCTGGGTCAGGAAAGGGACCTGGGACAAATCATTCTATAGCATTACAGACCTGGATGGGGATTTAGTTTATTCTGACTAAGTGGGAAATCATGAAACAGTCTTATACAGCTGAGTGTCATTATCTGGTTTATCCATTAAAAAAGAAAAAAATAAAGCATCCTAGCTATTCAATAGTTCCCATTGCTGGGGAAAAGAAGGGCTGCAAAAGTGAGACCAGGGTAGAAGAGGGAACCCAAAAGAATGGATTTCCATAAAAGAATCATGGCTTGTTTGACAATAATGCCTTGAAAGTAAATCCTAGTGTTTGACCCACTTTATAAGAGGAAACTGAGACTTTACAGTGATTCCCTAAGTCCTACAGCAATGGGGTGGAGAACTCTGGTCAGAACCTGATTAGTCTGACTCCAGAACATTAACTCTAATGCACTATACTGTCTTCCATAGCTGTAATGGAGAACTGTTTCTACTTTTTGGACTCACTTTTTTGCTGAGAATGCCATCAAACTGGAGAAAGGAGAATGTGTCCACAGCATAGGTCTTTGCATCTTCTAGGAGCTAACAGTGTTATTAGCACATCATTCTCACTTTTTGGCTAGTAAGTCAATCTAAAACGATTGTAATTGCACAGAAATTTCTTCTCTGATTTATTCCCCTTTCAGAGAAGTTTCTTTTTGTCAGAAACAAAGGGTAGCCTGATCTTTCAGGTCAGCAAACACATTTGATCTTTAAATGCACCAGCCACTATGATGACTACAGTGTAAGGTACTATCCATTTGCAAGCAGCACAGCTATAGGGAAAGTTGAATAAAGCTGACTCTGAGAAGTCTTAAGTGTATAGAGAAAAAATAAATTGAGTCTGAAAAAGAGCACCTCTTACCACATGACCCAGCTCTCATCATTCACAGTGATGAAGGCTCATAACCTCCAAATTCATATTCGTCATTTCCTGTGCAGTGGCCCTTCAATTTCACAGCCTCTAGGTCTTCTAGGTCACACCCTTTTAAACCTTGATGTCTAGAGCTCACTTCACAAGCCATTGACCTCTATGGTTCTCTTAACCAGTCTATCATTCTTCTAACTGAATGATTCTTTTCTGCAAATGTAGTGCTTTCTCTAAGCCTCCAAGAAACAGTTAATGCTGGTGATTAATTCCGTTTTCCTATATATGCACTTCAAAGACACTCACCCTTAGTGTGTTCCATAGTTTATTATCTCTTCTTTTGAAGCTAGCAAAGTTTAGTTTGCTTTAAGATAATAGTTCTCTCTCCTGAATATTAATGAAGATGCTCAAGTTTGAAACACATAGGGTAACTGTCATAAAAAGAAATCAAGGATGCATAAGGATCCCTAATGTATTGCAATACATTGTCTGCAACTGGTTGAGTGCCTACTGTGTGCTAATCACACTGAAGTACATGAAATGAATAACAATTCCTGCCCTAATGAAATATAAAATTTCATTTAGAGTGAAGAATCAGGAATGATATTTTAATTAGCAATTAAAAATGCTGTACAGTAAGTGTCAAATGAAGGGTATATTCTATTGCTAAAATCATCAAGGAGAGCTCTTGGTGGAGTTGAGACCAGATTGTGACTGTCAAAGTGAGTAGGGAATAGGCAGGCACTGCTAAATGCTGCCTGGATCCAATATTTCCCTTTTCCTTTACAAAGAAAACTCTTAGAGGCCAAATTTTCCTGAAAAGGCAGGTCACATGACTATATTTTGGGCACTTGTGAGACGAGATAAGCACAACTACCAGACTGAGCTTTATTTATTTATTTCGCCCTCAGTTTCCTGGTTAAAGAAGTGTGTGTGTTCAGTCATGTCTGACTCTCTGTGACCCCATGGACTGTAGCCCACCAGGCTCCTCTGTCCATGGAATTCTCCAAGCAAGAATGCTGGAGTGGGTTGCCATTTCCTTTTCCAATTTGCTGAGCAATAATTAAACACAAGGCAAAGCAGTGAAAGCCCAGATTCCTTACCACTAAACCCCCAGAGAACTCTCACCAGACTGAGCTTTCAAAGGATGTTATTTGTCCTCCACTTCTCTCTTTCTCCATCCAAAAAGATGGAATGTGAATGTGGTACTGATAACCTAGTTTGAACTAGCAGAAAAGACAATACCTATTGGAGGCAGGGGAGCATCAGATGGTAGCAGACCTGGTCCCTGAATGAATGATCTCACAGAACTACACTTCTGGAACCACTCACCTATGTCCAGATCCAGGAAAGTTAAATACAACTTCTGTATTGTTAGAGTGCATTTGTGTGTCTCTGGTTTACAATGACTCTGGTTGTACTGTAACTGAGAAAAAGATGAGGCACTCAACTAATGCTCCTGGTTTGTGTTTAGATAAAAGAAGAATAAGGAGTTAGTAGAACGATTCATTAACTCAAGCTGAAATACAAACTCAGGACCATAGAAACTAGTACACAGGACAAATGGATTGGCCAGAGGACCTTCTGGAACTGAAGAAGAAAAAGGAAGAGGGGGGACAGAGAAGCGCAGGGAGTTGTTCTGTTGCTATGTCCAAATCTTTGTGACCCCAGGGACTGCAGCATGCCAGGCTTCCCTGTCTTTCACTACCTCCCAAAGTTTGCTCAGCTCATGTCCATTGAGTCGATGATGCCATCCAACAATTTCATCCTCTGTCACCCATTTCTCCTCCTGCACTCTATCTTTCCCACAGAGGAGAAAAGAATAGGAAGAAGAACGAAGGAGGAGGTGGTGGTAGTACCAGAGAATGTTTTAGGAGACCACTGTATGCAATGTATCCTGTTTATAGTCTGAATTTGTAGAGGGGGGTTTACTAGATTTTGGACCAAACAGTAAATGATAAAATTATCTTACCTGGCAGTTCTCTGAGGTACTTCTACCATCAGACTCAACAATGGAGTAGGTTCAAGTTCTAGGTAGATAGGATATCTTTCAAGCAGAAGCACATCACTCCTGCTTGGTACTGGCATTGAAATAATAGTTAAGAGCTCAGGGGAAGCAATGGGAAACAAGATGACAAAGAGGTTTAGATGTCAAGAAAGGGACTTGGATCTCTATAAAAAATGAGATACTCTGGAACAGTTTCTTGGGTTAGGACTGACAGAACAGAGCAATTTCTTAGAGTGGTTTATTAATCTAACAAATTTTTATTGAAGTTTTATTATGTAGCCATCATGTTGAGATTAATCCAATTGTAGTCATACAGAATGGAGACAGAGTTTTCCAATGAAATCACCCTCATGTCAGAAAGCAGTGAATGGGCATCCTGGATAATTTTTTAAAATGTGAAGCCCTGGTAATTAAAAATTAAAATTGAGAAATCTTTAAAAAGTAGTCATGTGTATTTTAACCTAGAAATATAACCGAATGCAACTGATGCTCCAAGAAGATGCAGCACATTTACAGTGTCTTCCAGTCCCTGTGAGGCACTTTCCTGTATCTTGGGTCATGATGGAGACAGCTTTTCTCTGTTAGGGCTAAGTGTGAAGTACAACTACACGTTGGGTGGGGAAGTACGTGGGATCTACAAGGAAAGCATGCAGAGACCACCTTGTCTCTGTGTGTCTCCGTCTCATTTTCACATTATTTATTCTAAACCCCTTTGTTTTGTTTTCCACAACTGTCAGGGCATCATGTACCTTTAAAAGAAAAAGGCAGGCCACTGATCCTGCTGTTTTCTTAGTTATGCTAGTTATCCCAGTAGGTCATGTGGAAAAAGAGACATTTAGGTCGAAGCATTTTCTCAACATTCAAGTCTACTCAGAACCTGGGACTATGATCTTATTTGCAAATAGGATCTTTGAAGATGTAGGTCCTACTGAATTAGAGTGGATCCTAAATCGAATGACTGATGTATAAGAAAACAGAGGATGTGAAAAGAGACACACAGACACAGAGGAGACAGAGAAGATGTAAAGATGGAGGTAGCAAATGGAGTGACACTTCTATATACAAGCCAAGGAACACCAAGGAGTGCTGAGAGCTACGAGAAAAAAGGAAAAGGCAAGGAAGGATCCTTCCTTAGAGCCTTCAGATAGAAGGAAGGCTGACTTGCTGACCCTCTAATTTTAGACTGCTAGTTGCCAGAACTGTGAGAGAATATATTTCTATTGTCTTAAGCCATCCAGTTTGTGACAATTTGTTAATTTGTTAAGGGCTATATTAGTGGGGCTTTACTACTGGTGACTCAGTGGTAAAGAATCCACCTGTCAATGCAGGAGATGCAGGTTTGATCCTCTGGAGAAGCAAATGGCAACCAACTCCAGTATTCTTGCCTGGGAAATCTCATGGACAGAGGAGCCTAGCTGGTTATGGCCCACGGGGCCACCCAAAGAGCTGAACACCATTTAGCAACTAAACTGAAACATACTATTAATGCATTATTTTAGCTTTATTTTAAAGCCAATCTTAAAGACTAAAGTCTTTCAGTGAGCTCAGGCACACAAGGGTATAAAAAAATAAAGAAATGATAGAATATTTCAAGAAATGGTGGTTGTTTCTCAATATTTTATGTAATAGACTACTGTATTTGTATCTAACAATGTATATGTATTTGTATATGTACAACTGCATTTAAAAATAACACAACACTTCAAAATATGAAATTTTAAAGAATCTTGGCTTCAGGTTAAATAATCCTCTTGCTTTGGGCCTCTATCTCCATCTACTCTTCCTTCCCATGGACCTGTCAAAGACTTTACTCCCTAAGTCAGGGTCAGAATCAAGGGGTTATGCCTCTTTGTGCCCACTTCTCTCCTTTGAACCGTGCTCCCAGTTGAAACTGGATAAGAAAGAAGAAACTTGGCTACTATTTTTGTAGTATTGAGCTAACTCATTTTTCTAGGTCACCTTACAGAACTGGAACCTTAGTTGGCAATTAGAGGTCAAGCCACAGTGACCTTAAACAGGATTATTACTATATATTTTTTTAATGGCTCAACTTGATCAAATACCAAAAGTGTGTTTGGTGCCCAAAAGGACAGCGATGTTTTCCCAGGGTGAAAATGAGTTTTTAGCCAACAGCCGAATGGGAACCTGCCTTCACAGATAAAGTACTAATCATTTCAACTCAAGGACAGCTGTTCTTGGCAAAACATATTCCTAAAAAAAAGAGAGTTCAGCAGTGTACTCACAAATAGTCTATTCCTATGAGAAAACCAATCACAAGAGATCATTCAGGAAAATTGGCAGTGTCTGGTAAAGGGAGCTCCAGGCCTCTGCCTACCTGTGAAGTGAATCATTTGTTATCCCCTGAGAAGGTACAATCTTCAGCTCAGGGCAAAGGTCAATAGCAAGCCGTGTGATGAAGGTACACGTTTATGGCTATATGCACTCTCCACCTGGTCTATGAATAAAAAGACAAAACTACCTCAGCATTATCATTTCCTTGACCTTCATGAGTAGAGCTGTCCCAGCAGGGGAGGAAAAAAAAAAAACAGCTGGGGAAGAAAAGGGAAAATTAAAATGTTAAAAATTATATTATAGCTCGTTTGTGACCTTTAAAAAATATTAGACTTGAGAATATTAGGCTGGAGTGGATACAACAAAGTCTGACAGCTGTAAAGTCATAGATTTTTTTTTTTTCTTAGTGGCTTTCTACCAAAATCTTAAACAATAAGCAGACCCTGCATGCTTCTTGCTGGCTGACAGCCAGAGAAAATTCAGAATTCTGATCAGCACTTAACTCTTGAAATAAATTTGCTTGAATTTCAGAGCATTCCTCTCTCCTATAAGCTATTTGCAGGGTTTATCAGAGAGTCAGTTCCTATTAATAAGAAATGCAAAATGCTGCAGATTGCAAGTTATGCAACAATATTCTTTTCCTTTACACTTCCATGTTAGTTGGTTTGCTAAGTGAATTCAGCATGACAGGCAAACATTTGAAGCCATCAGTGTTATCATAAGAATACTTCAAGAAGATCTGTGTTAGAAACGACAGTAAGTGTCAATATATTCCAACTACCTAGAGCATTCAAATTTAAAACCCAAAATATGATTGTTGTTAGAGCTGTGTGTTGAAGCCTAAAGACAGACTGCTGCAGTGTATAGGCTGAAACGATTCTATCGTCCCTAGGAAAAGGAGCCCTTAGTTTTCCCTGGGTCATCCTTGACAATAAATAAACAAGCAAACAAACAAACCCATCCAGGATTTTACAGCAATTAAGTATCCATCTGCTCTAAACAAAACGATCTTTCTACTTGGTGCAGTGGGAGGGGGTCAATACAGTTTTTTTTTTTTTCCCCCTTTTTTTGACATCTTTGGGTAATCAGCATTTGACTCATGCTGCTTCCTTTAATTCTCAAACATTTTATGATCTCTCCTCACTGTCTAGAGAGTATATTAGAAGGTTGCTGATATTTTTAAATGGCCATTTAATTTCTTTTTTTTTTTTTCAGACTGGATAATCACAAACAAATCTATTTAACCTCTAGGCTTAAACTTGTCATAAAGGTAATTTTAAAATAATACTTTTGGATGATGTTCTGCCCACACATAAGAAACGCCATTGAAGGTCAGTCAGAATTAATATGGAGATTAGCAAGTGTCAGAAGTTATTTTGTGGAACCTGAAGAATACGTTTGCAATCTGATTTTGTGGCATGTCTATTACAAATGAGAAAGAACCTCAGTGGTTTTTGCCGAATCCCATTTTCTTAATAGGAAATTGATGAATGACAGCATCTGGCAAGAAGAAAAAAGCATATGGTCTAACTAACTGTTTCTATAGAGGTTAAAAACAGCTTTGGAATATTTCTGGTTGCCATTATGATTGACAGACCATCATATAAATCATTCACCTCTCCTTCCCCCACCATTGGTCCCATGTACTGACAAAGACACAGAGGGAAATCAACAGTGTGGTGCATGAGAAATTAGACATGCAATGCCCATTAACATAAATGGATTTTTTTGCACCTAATTCCCTACACACCATGCAAAAATCTACCCGCAGGACATGGGGTATGCATGTTTTCTTGTTCTTTCTATTTATAATTTTTAATTATTAATTTCATATATAATTGGTTTCTTTAGAGAATGAAATGCCTACTAGGTTATCTAAAACACTGTTTCAGAGTCTTGGGGCTTGATGCTGAAAAAGATGGGCTGATACTGAAGGATGTTATCGTGTGTAAGACAAACAATGAAAATTAGGCTGAGAGGTCTTGAATGAAGTTAGGCTAATTAAACAATTCTCAGTGTTTAAATTCTTGCTACCTTCTCCAGAGTATACTGCCAATCATCTCATCTTGGGGGACTGCTCTGCTCTGCCCTTACCTCAAGGCTCACTTAATACATGCAACCCTCAAATAATTTATCAAATATTTTCACTATAAAAATGAAAAATGTTTCGGTGTTTTTAATTCACTTCATTTCTCTCTTTCTTTTCTTTTTCCAAGTCAGTTTAAATACTCCTAAGAGAACAGTGAGTTCTGAAAGGAGGGAACTTGTCTAATCATTATGTGTTCTAGAATTCCCCCATCCTTTTCCTCATTTGCTCAGTTCTGACCTAGGTTTTGTTTGTGTACCTCCAGTAACCAAGAACTTAATCGCCTCATGAAGCAACCTATTTTGTCATTGGACAGCTTCATCATGGTGGCTGACCTCCAAGATGGCTCCCATTGACCTTTATCTCTTGGTATTTGTGTTCTTTCCTAGTAGTCTCTACCTCCTGACACTGAATAGAGCTTACAGAGTAACAGAAAGGATACTGTGGAAGTGAGGAGATTTGACTACCAAGAATGAGTCATAAAAGATACTACAGTTTCTACCATATGACACAGCAGTCCCAATACTGGACATATACCCTGAAAAAACCATAATTCAAAAAGATACGTGCACCCCAATGTTCAGTTCAGTTCAGTTCAGTTCAGTCACTCAGTCGTGTCCGACTCTTCACGACCCCATGAATCGCAACACGCCAGGCCTCCCTGTCCATCACCAACACCCGGAGTTCACCCAAACTTGTCCATCAAGTCGGTGATGCCATCCAGCCATCTCATCCTCTGTCGTCCCCTTCTCCTCCTGCCCCCAATCCCTCCCAGCATCAGGGTCTTTTCCAATGAGTCAACTCTTCGATCAGGTGGCCAAAGTAGTTTCAGCTTCAACATCAGTCCTTCCAGTGAACACCCAGGACTGATCTCCTTTAGAATGGACTGGTTGGATCTCCTTGCAGTCCAAGGGACTCTCAAGAGTTCTTTCCAACACCACAGTTCAAAAGCATCAATTCTTCAGTGCCCCAATGTTCACTGAAACACTATTTACAGCAGACAGGACATGGAAGCAGCCTAAATGTACCCTGACAGTTGCATGGATAAAGAAGATTTGGTACATATATACAATAGAATATTACTCAGCCACAAAAATGAATGAAATTGGGTCATTTGTAGAGATGTGGATGGATCTAGAGTCTGCTATACAAAATGCATTAAGTTGGAAATACAAAAATAGGTATCAGATATTAAAGCATATATGTGGAATCTAGAAAAATGGTACAGATGAACCTATTTTCAGTGTAGGAAAAGAGATGCAGATGTAGGGAACAGATGTGTGAACAGACCATCAGGGAGCAGAGGGAGGCTGGGATGAATTGGGAGATTGGGATTGACATATACACACTCAAACAACATTGTAAAGCAACTATACTTCAATTGAAAAAAAAAAAAAGATATTGCAATTTCTGACCTGCTATCTTTTGAATCAGTAGTTCTTTGGAAAGCCAGCTTCCATGATGTGAGGACATCCAAACATCTCTGAAGAGAGGCCCACGTGTGGGGAGGCACGAATGAAGAAACACTGAAGATTCCTGTCAAAAACCAGTAGCTCCTCACCACTCAGGTGAGCTAACCTCGTTGGGGGTTGGTCACCCAGACTCAATGAACCCTTTAGATGACTATAGCTCTGGCCAACAACTTGGCTGCAATTTTGTGAGAGACATCAAGCCAGAACTACCCACCTAAGCTATTCTGGACTCTCTGATCTACAGAAATTGCTGATAATAAACATTTATTATTGTTTTGAGGTTGAGATAAGTTTTGAAAAGAATATGTAGATGGCTGACACAGATTTCATTATAGTCTTTTTATTATTCCTCACTCATCCACTGAAGACTTAAGAAATCAGTGAAATTCCTTTCTCATACAACAGCAAATTCCAGATGCTAGGAAATCTGTTTCTTGTCAGGTAACATTCTCAGTCTCTTCAGGTCTTTGGTCTTTGGCTCTGCTTTCTCAATCTACAACTTCTTTCTGGGTCATCTCACTCACAAGCCTCCAGCCTTTATTACACTGAGGTCTCCTATATTCTACATAGATATTTCTGATTGCCTCTTACTCAGATCTTTCTAATGGCCTAACAGCACCTCAAACTCATAGGATCAGAATTAAACACCTCATTTTTCACCTGCATCCAAATCTGCTCTCTAAATGGCTTGGTCTATCTTGCCTAAGTGCACTGCTGGCCACTCAAATTTCCAAAGCATAAATGCAACATAACTTATGCTCTTCCTTATAACACAAAATAATGAACATGTCATTCCCTTGCTTAAAGTTCCTTTGGAATTCTCTACTGCCTTCGGATAGAATTAATCTAAACCTGTAAGCTCATCCATCAGAGATTTTGCACTCTGGTCAGTGCCTACTTCTCTAGCCTTTTCTATCACTTTCCATAACTCATCTACTCCTTACCCAAGAGTCCTACTGAACTATCTACTAGTTGTTTACCATTCTAGCACCTTTGCACAAGCTGTTCTCTATGCTTTGACTGGCTTCTTCTCACACTGACTCCCTGTTCCCTGGGCATTTCTACCATCTGAAAGAGAAGGTATATTGATTTCCTTTTTCTATCTGGAACTCTTTATTGGAGTATAGTTACTTTACAATGATGTGTTAGTATCTGGTGTACAATGCAGGGGATCAGATGTATGTATACATGTATCTCCTCCCTCTTTGACATCCCAGCCCCCAGCCTATCCCACTCCTCTAGTCACCACAGCACCAAGCTGAGTTCCCTGTGCTATACAGCAGCTTCCCACTATCTATTTTACACATGGTAGTGTATATATGTCAATCACAATCTCTTAATTCCCCTTTCTCCTCCCCACCACATCCACACATCCATTTTCTACACCTGTGTCTCTATTGTTGCCCTGAAAACTGTAAGCGAGACAAAAAGAGAAGCCTCAGAATGGGAGAAAATATCTACAAATAAAGCCACTGACATGGGATTAATCTCCAAAATATACAAACATCTCATCAGTTCAATAACAACAACAAAAAAAAACAAACAACTCAATCAAAAAATGGGTGGAAGACCTAAACAGACATCTCTCCAAAGAAGACATACAGATGGCCAAGAGGCGCATGGAAAGATGCTTAACATTACTAATTAGAGAAATGTAAATCAAAACTGTATCACCTCACACCAGTCATCAAAAAACCTATACTGACTCCTTAAAACCTTTAAAGTCAAGCCTCCTCTGCTTCTGTCTCCTGTGCATCATTTCATCTGTGTAACTCTTAAGACATCTTACCATGTTTTATATCATGTTTCTTCATCCAGGTATATTTTACCAATCTCTGGATTTCTAGAGAGTACCTGTCTTATTCATATTTCAATTTATTCAATTATGCAGCTATTTAGAAGCATTTATTGAGTAATTTTTTTAATTGTATGTCAGTGACTATTTTAGATTCTGGGGATACGAAAGTTAACCCAACCGACAGAATTCCTGTCCTCAAGAAGCATGCTGCTAAGTCGCTTCAGTTGTGTCCGACTCTGTGCAACCCCATAGACGGCAGCCACCAGGCTTCCCCATCCCTGGGATTCTCCAGGCAAGAACACTGGAGTGGGCTGCCACTTCCTTCTCCAATGCATGAAAGTGAAGGGTGAAAGTGAAGTCACTCAGTCATGTCTGACTCTTAGCGACCCCATGGACTGTAGCCCACCAGGCTCCTCCGTCCATGGGATTTTCAAGAAGCATATGTCATAGTAAAAGACATAGAGAGCAAATTAGTATGCTTGTAAATACATAGCATGTCAGTTGGTAAGAAGGATAGTAAAGCAGGATAATGACTTTGGGACAATAAAACAAAACAGGATGAGTTTAGGGAGTATGCATGTGAGGGCAGGTAGGATGTTTGAATTTTGTATATGGTGAACAGGGAAGGCCTCTGTCATGCTGCTGCTGCTGCTAAGTGGCTTCAGTCATGTCCGACTCTGTGCGACCCCATAGACGGCAGCCTACCAGGCTCCTCTGTCCCTGGGATTCTCCAGGCAAGAGTACTGGAGTGGGTTGCCATTTCCTTCTCCAATGCATGAAAATGAAAAGTGAAAGTGAAGTAGCTCAGTTGTGTCCGACTCCTAGCGACCCCATGGACTGTAGCCCACCAGGCTCCTCCATCCATGGGATTTTCCAGGCAAGAGTACTGGAGTGGGTTGCCATTGAAGCTCTTTGATACCTGGGGAAAAGGTGCTTGAAAAATTTCTAGGAGCCCTTGTATGGCTGGAGCAGAGTAGGAAAGGGGCAAGAAAGAGCCGAAGGTCAGAGAGGCATCATGGCTAGGGTCCTGTAGCCATGGTATAATATCTGATGTGTAAACTATGTAAAGTGAAAGTCAGAGGAAATTTTCGCACAGCAAAGTGTGAATACTAGTGTGGGGGCATGGATGAAGTCTTACCATTTTCAATAGCTTATCTAAGTGACTGACACATGAAGGTGCTCACAAGTGTCAATTAAATAATTAAGTCCATTGGGCCAGTCTAAACACCATTCTCAGAGCATATTTTAGTTTCTCTATGTCCCATTTTTGTCACAATATTTAGAACTAGACCAAGGCACCCAAGTTTCATCTAAAAAGCAAAGTGAGGAGAAATACGTATTCCATACTTCAATCAGTGATTTCCATAGACTTATTTTTGGTCTGATACAAAACACTATTGACTCATTTATATTAAAGTTAATGAATACTTCTTATCTGATAGTCCTATTTCTTTTTTCTTAAGCAATTTGGTTGAGGCATGATTGGAGCCATGAAATTAAAAGACGCTTACTCCTTGGAAGGAAAGTTATGACCAACCTAGACAGCATATTAAAAAGCAGAGACATTTCTTTGCCAATAAAGGTCCATCTAGTCAGGGCTATGGTTTTTCCTGTGATCATGTATGGATGTGAGAGTTGGACTGTGAAGAAGGCTGAGCACCGAAGAATTGATACTTTTGAACTATGGTGTTGGAGAAGACTCTTGAGAGTCTCTTGGACTGCAAGGAGACCCAACCAGTCCATTCTAAAGGAGATCAGTCCTGGGCGTTCTTTGGAAGGACTGATCCTAAAGCTGAAACTTCAATACTTTGGCCACCTCATGCGAAGAGTTGACTCACTGGAAAAGACACTGATGCTGGGAGGGATTGGGGGCAGGAGGAGAAGGGGATAACAGAGGATGAGATGGCTGGATGGCATCACTGACTCAATGGACATGAGTTTGAGTGAACTCCAGAAGTTGGTGATGGACAGGGAGGCCTGGCGTGCTGCGACACATGGGGTCGCAAAGAGTCGGACATGGCTGAGCAACTGAACTGAACTGAACTGATAATCCAAGTAGAGGAAATTACATTTGCCTTGGCCAAGTTTATCTTATTTAATGATAGCATCAGAAACTGAGATAATACACCAAATACTTGGTGAGCATCTAACATAAACCAGTTCTTTCCTATGGTCATGAGATAAGTTTAGCGTAATATATCAAATGATTTTTAAAATTTTCGTTTCATATATCACTGATTTTTAAAATATTTTTTAAAGTTGTTGTAAAACAAATACTTGATTGACAAAGATTGGGTCGCATGTATGTATTTCTCTCTGATATTTGCTCTCAATATGCTATGTTTACACAGAAGATTCTATAGAATAGATATCCCATAAACTATTGATATACCCTCTAAACTATTAATATTTTAAATAGCTCTAGCATTTTGTGCTTTCCCCCACCTCGTAAACTGCATGTTTATATCCATTGCCTAATTTTTATATTTGTTTGTCTTTTCCTAACTGGGACTAGTTTATGAATTTAGATATTAATCTTTGGTGTATCAAATATTTTACAAATACCATCAGTGTGTTTCTCACCTTGTAATGTTCTCTATACTATACTCCATCATATGTAAATTTAGAAATCTACATGGCCAGAGTGACCAGTGACATCAGTGGAAATAGCAGTGCAGGCAGTTCCATCCCTCCAAAGACCAAAATAAATAAAATCAAGCTAAAAGTTGTTAATCAGATCACTGTAAAGAATTCAAAAGTATACAGTAACCAAGTGACTCCTTAATTAAGAAAATCCCAAATAAAATTTGCTAGAAAAGTTTTGCAGCATTTTTCACTTGGCCTTGCCTCCTTCTCCGGCTTTGTGGCGGTATTAAAGATGGCAGCCCATGTTCAGAGTGCGGAATCCTGTCTCTGATTCCAGTGGAAGCAGAGCAGATCTTATAAACAAAGAACTGTGTTTGTCTGCTGTAAATGGCTGGAGACTGCCTGAAGGACTGCACAAGCTGCTTGTTTCAGTGTCACCTAAATCAGAACTCCCTCAGGGTAGCAAAGCACCAGAGACCAACCCTATATTGTAAAGCAACTATCCTTCAACAAAAAATAAATACATTAAAAAAAAAAGTGTCAGGCAAATGAAAGAACCCATAGTCACCTGAATCAAGCAAAAGACTGACTGAGGTATACAACAGAGCATTGAAAACCTGGGAGAAAAATCTGAGAAGAGAGTTTTCTTTGAGAAATTATGGCATTTGAAAGCTTCCTGTGCATCCTTTGAAATTTAAAAAGCCATGAACATACTCTGGATAGGATACATGCTCAGAAAAGACCTCAGAAGACCCTAAACTTTATCTAGGTTAAATGCAAGCTGAAGAGGAAGGTCATGACAGAGTTTTCCATGGCATGGCTAAACATTAAAGGAGTGCCCCAGCACAGATACAACCTGCAGATTAGGAAACGTTTTCATTTATTTTTATTATATTTCTCTCTCTTTCTTTTTCTCACCTTCTGATCTCTAAGTACATTAGTCAAAACCTACCTGATAACAAGTTAAGGAATGGAAATTTCATAAAAAGAGTAGTTTTTACAAAATATGTTATAGATTGTAACAATGTGATCTCCATTTACTACATAATAATATTAACAATGTGATCTCCATTTACTACATAACAATATTCATAAGGCTTAATATTCATAATGCTCAGTTCAGTTCAATTGCTCAGTCATGTCTGACTCTTTGCAACCCCATGAACCACAGCACGCCAGGCCTCTCTGTCCATCACCAACTCCCAGAGTTCACCCAAACTCATTTCCATTGAGTTGGTGATGCCATCCAGCTATCTCATCCTCTGTGGTCCCCTTCTCCTCCTTCCCTCCATCTTTCCCACCATCAGGGTCTTTTCCAATGAGTCAGCTCTTCACATCAGGTGGCCAAAGCACTGGAGTTTCAACTTCAACATCAGTCCTTCCAATGAACACCCAGGACTGATCTCCTTTAGGATGGGCTGGTTGGATCTCCTTGCAGTCCAAGGGACTCTCAAGAGTCTTCTCCAACATCACAGTTCAAAAGCATTAATTCTTCAGCACTCAGCTTTCTAACAGTCCAACTCTCACATCCATACATGACCACTGGAAAAACCACAGCCTTGACTAGATGGACCTTTGTTGACAAAGTAATGTCTCTGATTTTTAATATGCTGTCTAGGTTGGTCATAACTTTCCTTCCAAGGAGTAAGCGTCTTTTAATTCCATGGCTGCAGTCACCATCTGCAGTGATTTTGGAGCCCAGAAAAATAAAGTCAGCCACTGTTTCCACTGTTTCCCCATCTATTTGCCATGAAGTGATGGGACTGGATGCCATGATCTTAGTTTTCTAAATGTTGAGCTTTAACCCAACTTTTCACTCTCCTCTTTCACTTTCCTCAAGAGGCTCTTTAGTTCTTCTTCACTTTCTGCTATAAGGGTGGTGTCATCTGCATATCTGAGGTTATTGATATTTCTCCTGGCAATCTTGATTCCAGCTTGTGCTTCTTCCAGTTTTCAGCATAAAAAATTATCAAGCATGCAGTGAAATAAGACACACACAAAATGAGCTAAGGAAAATCATGGCCAAAGAGCAAAAAAAAAAAGCAAAAGAAAATAGGAGAATGAAATATGAACAAATAAATAATATCAATAAAGAAATTAAAAATTATAACATGGAACTAAACAAATTCTGAAAGGCACAATAATCAAAATGAAAATTCACTAGAGCATTTCAAATAGCAGATTTGAGCAGACAAAATATAGAATCTGCAAAGCTGAAGGTAGCTCAATTGAAATTATCTAGTCTGAAGATCAGAAAGATAAATCAAAGAACAAAAATGAACAAAGTCTAAGAGACTTGTGAGATACTATTTAAAAAATATATAGCATACTTAAAATGGGAATCCCATAGAAGAAAAAGAGGAAGATGGAAAGGCTCAAGAAATAATGGACCCAAACCCCTCAAATTAGATAAAAGCACAAATTAATATATTCAAGAAGCTCAATAAGTTTCAAGTATAAATCAGAGATCCACATGGACACAGGTTATAGTCAATTTATTGAAAGCCAAGGACAGAAAGTAAATAAATAAATAAATCTTGAAAGCAGTAAGAGAGAAGTAGTTCACTTTCACAAAGTGTCCTCAATGAAATTAATAGCAGATTTCTTATCAGAAAACATGGAGGCTAGAAACTATAGGATTTTTTTTAATAAGAAAGAAAAAAAAAAACTGTTATCCCAGAATACTATATTCAGTAAAACTATCTTTAGTTTTAGAATGAAGAAGAAATGAAAACATTCCCAGGCAAACAAAAGTTGAAAGAGTATCACTGATAGTAAACCTGCTCTACATGAAGTGCTAAAATAAATTATCAGGCTGAAATGAGAGGACACTAGACAATAACTCAAAGCCATAAGGATGAACAAGAAATTCTGATAAATAGAACTACACAGATGCTAGACTTTCTAGAAAAATGGCTAGATGAGATGATCATAAAGATACTTAACATATTATGATTCTAATAATTCCTCATTCTCCCCAAGTAAGTCCATGTACCCTATGACAGAGAGGATTAATTTCATTATGCTGTTTATCCAGGTAAGTATAAAAAAAGAGGTGATTTTTATGTTTTACATCCAAGAATTATCTATATTCCTATTCCCTATTACTATGAACATAGTTATAACTATATAATAGTTATATAGTTATATATATAACTACGTAGTTATATATATAACTACATAGTTATATATATAGTTATATAGTTATATTCATTACTATGAATATTTCTTATATGAACAAACAGGATAAATATAAAAGTGAATTTTGTATAAAGTGGATGAAAAATTCAATACACTGAATTCATTGTAACCATTGTAAATGTACTTTGTTAAAAATAATGAATCATATCATGGAAAATATATATAGCCAAATTTAACAGTTTTCTTTAATAGTTTCTATATTTTGTGTAAGGTTTTCCTTCTTACAACACAATTATATAAATATCATCTAAAATGTTCTTCTAATATGTTCAAAGTTTTCTCTTTTTATGTATAGTTTACATAGGAATTGGTTTTATATTTTGTGGGTGAGCAATTGAACATTTTTTCCAATATTACAGCTATTTAACCAGGGCTATTTATTGAAAAGTTCACCATTCCCTTTTCTTAAAAGTTAAAATAACTTAAAATGTTACACTGATCATAGGTTAGATTTTCAAAACTATTAATGAATGTTTCTGAACTCTCTACCATTGTTATCTATTCTCTGTTATCATGCCAGGTCAGTGATGTTTTAATTAC
The DNA here is from genome assembly GCF_000754665.1 of Bison bison bison. NCBI lineage: Eukaryota > Metazoa > Chordata > Mammalia > Artiodactyla > Bovidae > Bison > Bison bison. The sequence continues at coordinate 4,598,145 of NW_011495049.1, read as the reverse complement.
TACAGCTTTTTAGTATGCTTTACTGTCTTGATATCAAGTTTCACCATTTTCTGGATTGTTTTCAGTTCTTAAATAGTTTTTTCTTTTTTTTTTTTTTGATAAATTCTAAAATCATCTTGTCATATTCCACTTAAATACTGATTCAGTTGGGATATAGATTGAGACTACTGATATAGATTCCTATTAATACTGAGTCTTCATATTCAGAGATATGGTATCCTTTCATTAATAATATTTAGAGCACAGTAGTACAGAATGCAAGCTCTGTCTCTTTATTCCTGTGTAATTTGGGGAAATTTACTTAACTACTCTGAGGCTTCCCAGGTGGTGCTAGTGGTAAGGAACCCGCCTGCCAACGCAGGAGACAAAAGAAACAGAAGTTTGGTCCCTTGTTTGGAAGATCCCCTGGAGGAGGGCATGACAACCCACTTCAGTATTCTTGCCTGGAGAATCCCAAGGACAGAGGAGCCTGGGGGGCTACAGTCCATAGGGTAGTGAAGAGTGGGATATGACTGAAACGACTTAGCACACACACACTTAACCACTCCATGGAGTGAAGATTTAACAATTTAATGCATATAAAGCTTTTAGAAAAAAGGGTAGCATATTGCAAACAGCCTATTAAAGTCCTTTTGAATTTTCCTTTAGAATAAAGTTATGTAACATGTGATTATAGAAAATAAAACAGAGAAAAAAAAAATCAAGCTTTAGTGACCAATTACTTCTTCCAGTAAGCACCTAAATGTCAATTTGCGGAATGGTGCTGACAAATGTCCTGTTTTCTAGGCTTTGTTTGCATGTGATGAGGGACAACATGTGTGCATTTGAGTTGCATTCCTGCTAGGGATCTTCATTATGTCATCTAATCCCCTTTCTAATAATATCTACCTTCAACATTTAGAAAATTAAAAATATCATGATAGCATAATAATGATGTTGATGAAGAACTCAGCATATACTTGACACTTCAGACATTAACATTTACTATTCTAACAAACTAAACTGTTAATATCCCTACTTTATGATTGAGGAAACTGAGGCACAGAGGTTAGGAGACCATCTTTAGATTATAAAACTAGTTAATACTCAACCACTATGCTATGAAGCTTTTCATTTTTCCACAGAAACAAGTAACTGCTTTAACAAGTAACAGATAACTTGTTTCTGTTTTAATTGCTGCTATTTTTCAAAAAATTATTGAGGTATGACCTCAAATTTGAGAGAAATAAAATATATAGCAAAGAGTAATAAAATTGAATGAAGGAGAACCCTGTTTTGTCTCTGGTCATGTATATACATGCACACTAGAGTGCTGTGTCCTTCTGACTGATTTCCCGGCTAAGAAACCAGTAACTGGGTAAATGCCCAAGGTGGGTAATTGTTAACTCAGTGGACTTATGAACTCTAGCACTGTGGTCTCTGTCTTAAAGACACATTTATGACTACTGCCAGTAAACACCAGTATTTTTAGTCTACGACAACATCCATTAACAAGTTTGAAAAACGCCATTGAAAAATTTAATCCAACTCCACAATATAGGTCTTTTACATAGCTGGGTGTTTTAGCTTTCTATTGCCATAGTAGCTATACCCGGAAGTAAGGATATAAACTGAGATATTAGTATTATGATCTAGCACAAGTGTAAGTTTTGATTACTTAGCATTATATCAACTTTCAAGATTACCAGTCTTGTTAGTGGTCTTAGAATTACACTCATTAAGAATAAAGCACTGTTGGTGGGAATATAAACTGACACAGCCACTATGGATAACAGTATGGAGATTCCTTAAAAAACTACAAATTAAACTACCATATATGCCCACTACTGGGCATACACCCTGGGAAAACCATAACTGAAAAAGACATATGTACTCTGATGTTCACTGCAGCACTATTTACAACAGCTAGGACATGGAAGCAACCTAGATGTTCATCAACAGATGAATGGGTAAATAAGCAGAGGCACATATATATACACAATGGAATATTATTCAGCCATAAACAGGAACACATTTGAGTCAGTTCTATTGAGTTGGATGAACTTAGAACCTGTTATATACAGAGTGAAGTAACTCAGGAAGAGAAAAATAAATATCATACATTAATGCATATATATGGAATCTAAAAAAAAAAAATGATACTGATAAATCTCTTTGCAGGGCAGGAATAGAGACACAGACATAGAGAATAGATTTTGGACACAGAGAAGAAAGGAGAAAGTGGGATGAATTGAGAGAGTAGCATTGAAACATATATATTACCATATGTAAAATAGATGGATAATGGGAAGTTGCTGTAAAACACAGATGGAGGGATGAGACCGGGTAGGAGGTGGGGGGAGGGAACATATGTATACTTACGGCTGATTCATGTTGTTGTATGGAAGAAGCCAATACAATACTGTGAAGCAACTATCCTCCAATTAAAAATAAAATTTAAAAAAATTAAGCAACAAAATCTGTCATACTGACTTCTAACAGTACATAATTTATCCCTCATGAAAAAGCACCAAACTGGTATCTGACAATGGTGAAGTCACTTTCTTTATGTAATAGAGCAGTGCCATGCATGTTTAATGCTAAATATGCTGATGAAGTCAGAGAAATTCATTTAATTATCCAAATACCAGAATGTCAAGTTAACAAAATCTTAAGATATGCAATAAATTTTTACCATTTTGCCTTGATGCATGCACATCATTTAGACATGTGTCTGGGACTAGGAACTGTTCAAAATGAAATCCAAAATCTTTAATGAAATCTAGATTCTTCAAACAAACTCTGAAAATACTGCTCAATTCTAGTTTGTAATAAGGGCAATTTTATTAGAGGCTATGCTTATAGACAAACTCAAATTTGGGAATGTAAAGCTGAAATCATTCAAAAAGTGGTGACTGAAATATTTTAAATCTTAAAAGAAAAGAAAAAGAAAGCAACTCCTAAGAAATACAGAAAAAAAGGTTTTCCAATAAGATACACATTATACAAAATAAGGGTAATCGCTCTAATAGTACTTCTGAACAGAAAAGTGAAACACAGTTGAACATTAATAAACCCCTTAACATAAAAACTTCGGATTTCTGGTCTGAAAAATCAAAGCTTCAGAAAATGTAAGTCTATTTTTTTTTAGATATAAGCATATGGGTCTTTTGTTTGAAATATCACACTCTTTCTAAAAGCTACGAGATTTTGACCAATATATTATGCTTTGCTGACTTTAAATATCAGAGGCAATTTCTAAAGTGTTTCTTCTGTCTGAAAGATTATGTGCTTATAAAAACTAAATATAATCTTAGGCAACTATAAACCAAAGTAATTGGAATGGAATACTCTATTCCAGATACTACAGTTTGCATTTGTTCGATCATGTCATTAATTTATAATATTTTAAGTATTTTCTATTCCTTTCTTAATGTACCTGGCATCTTATTTCTGGCTTTAACTGCTGACATGAACTGGGCATAAAGTCCAAAGAGCCCTCTACAGACAGGATGACTCCTAAATATTTTTCCTCAAAGGAGCTATCAAAATCAGAGCCTATCAGAGCAGAGAAGGGTTTCAAGACTATTTTGGACAATATCCATTATTTTTCACATTATTCTAGGTTATATTTCATGTACCATCCAATTCCCTAAAGTGCTTACATCCACTTGGAATTTTTCCAGAATTCCAACTTTCCATCAACCAAAATAATTTGGGAGAGTGTGACAACATCACTTGCCGGCTTTCCTTGGCCTCTTTTGAGAAAGCAGTGACTAACTAAGAGAAAACTACTTCCTATCTCCTTACTCTATCCATGCCTGCCTCCTCTCCCATTTCTCCAGGACTTATTCCATCCAAATAATTTTTTTTAATATTTGGAGAAAATATTAGAAATTTTTTTTTTTATGTTTGAGAATTAACCTAACTAGCTACTGCTCATCTATACCTTTGAAAATTTCAAGCAGACTATAGACACATTTGAAGGCATAAACCTTCAAAAGCATACTGAGAGAGTTCATGGTTTATTCTTTTTCCCCCAAAATAATCTTTCACATTTCTTCCCAAATAATCATTCATAGCACCTAGTATGCATTGTTTTTCATCAACTATTATGATATTTAGAGGTTAAGTGTATAGATTTCAGAACATCAGAAAGCTTCTCTTTGAATCCTGAATCTGCCACAGATTTGGGCAAATTATTTAACTTCCCTAAGGTTCAGTTGCCTTGTTTGCAAAGGGAAAACACCAGGCTATGAAGCTGTTAGGAAAATTAAGTGACATAGTCTATAGATAGAATTTAACACTCACAGAGCATAGTTGTAAATGTTAGTTATTATCCTTATCAATTCCAAAAATATCAAGCAAAAATCTCATTAACATCAACACATTAAAAGCTGGATGAATGCCTACAATTGGTCTATAGTTCAGACTTAGTATCACCTCAAACAACATAGTTTAGGTCTCCCAAGAAACAGGAAAATGTAGTTTCCTTGAAAGAAAGGATGACAGCTCATTCATGTCTAGTGCTATCCTTACAGCCCACCACAACAGGCTATATGCAGTCCTAGATGAAACACTCACCTGAAAAGATAGTTTCTCTTTACATAAGGAATAAATTCTAAACTCTTTAATATGCATTCAAGGCTCTCACTGCTAAGACTGGAAAACATATGATGCTTGCTTCAGCAGCATCTTAAGAGAATGTCCCAGTTGTACAGCAAGCCTGGTCATTTGGCAGGCTTGACTCCACCTTCAACTTCAGAAGAGGCCTTTGTTGGTCTCCTTCAATGCATCTCTGGTTTAGATTGGAGTGACGATCAGGCCTAAGCCAATAAGAATGCCATTCCTAAGCTACTTTGCTAGTTTCAAAGATGACTATGTGATATGAGTCAGCTAAACCAAGATACAACATGTAACTTTAATCCTTGAATTAAGAGAATCTCTCAGAAGGCAAAAATGGAAAAGCATAGCATCTTGTTTTCTTGATAATCATTTTTTGACAAAACATACACACAAACAAAAAGGTTCCTCATGGGGAGCTGATATTCCGTGTGGCAGGACACAGAGGTATAAAGAAAATGTAAGAAACTTTTTGTTGTTGTTGATACTGTTGAATCAGTGAATCGACCCATAATACACCATAAGTATTATGGTGTACTTAAACAGTACATTAGTTTTTAATTGAATTGAGCATACTTTTACTTGTAGTCAACGTTTTTGAACTTATATATGCACCAACTAGTTTTTCAGAGCAAGACCCTTCTAGATCTTTTGTAAATATTCTGGTCCAGCCATACTTGCTGGTTTGCAACCCAAAGACCTTCCACAGATGAATAGCCCTGAATGCTTCTTGAGGTAGTTCCTTGCATCCAAATTTCTTTCCTCCTTTATTTTACTCATTTTTTCCAATTCCAGTCCAAATATACTCCCACTTGCAAACCTTTTCATAAATGTTTGGATTATGCTACAAATATAATGATTTGTGTCTTTCCATGTTCCTTTTGCCCCAACTGCAGATTGTCAGTCAATTATGGGCAGAGTTGATATCATGCTGGTCTTTGCATCTCACCACTGAACCTACAGAAAGGCTTACACACAATAACCCTACTAATTTTAATCAAACCAGATGCTTTGGCTACATATTTAGGGGAAAATATATAATAACAGTGAATCTGTCTAATTGATGGAAGTGAAAAATTAACATACTCTGGACATCTATGTGTTGACCACTATGTTATAGGGTTTTACATATTCGTGGGTTATATCATTTAACTTTCATCACAGACTTGGAATTCTTATCCCTATTTTACAGATCAGGAAATTGGTACTTAGATAAGTATTTATCTAAGTGCTTGCGTAAAATCACAGTTTGTGAGAGAACAGGCCAGAACCAGAATTAAGAATCAAAACTTGCCATGGGATAAGATCACTAAGTGGGAGAATATATACTACAGAAAATATACTACAGAATTTACAGTCCTTGGCTGGATTGGTCCATTTAGTCAAAAGATCAGTATGAAATAATGTTAATGTTTAGTGTTATGCAACCCTCTGTAGTTTAACTGAGCCTGGTTAAAGAACCAAAAATTTAAGGGAGTAAATCGATTAACTTTCCTGAAGGAACTGCCCTAAAGGAAGAATACAGTTTGAACTTGCGTGCTGCTGCTGCCGCCACTGCGTCACTTCAGTCGTGTCCAACTCTGTGCGACCCCATAGACGGCAGCCCACCAGGCTCCCTGTCCCTGGGATTCTCCAGGCAAGAACACTGGAGTGGGTTGCCATTTCCTTCTCCAATGCATGAAAGTGAAAAGTGAAAGTGAAGTCTCTTAGTCGTGTCCGATTCTGTGCCACCCCATGGACTGCAGCCTGCCAGGCTCCTCCATCCATGGGATTTTCCAGGCAAGTGTACTGGAGTGGGGTGCCATCGCCTTCTCCAACTTCTGTGCTACTTTCATTTATTAAACATTTAGTCAGTGACTTTCATGTGGCATGCTATATTCTAGGTACTTGAAAATATCACATACACATGTGTGTATATATATATTCTCCAACATAATTTGGTCAATATAGGATCTGTGGAAATTTCTCCACACATAAAATACAAGCACATACAATAATAAATTTTGAAATATAATTTAAAGAATATTAAACCTCTTATTTGTCTAAAATACAAATATCAATTAAAAAGCAGTCTTATGTAAATGTCTCTGCATTAATTTGAGAGTGTTAATTAACAGAGGTTAGAGGTTTTCCTTTCCTATTTGCCAGATGAAGTCAAATGATAGAGTTTTCCATAGAGGGTGTTTTTTTTTTTTTTTTTCTCTTCAGCCATGTCAACCATAGATTAGGGGAAAATTTCAATCTACTAGTCAAAGCAGATCAAGATCTATAACATCATTTTGATCCTTACCCAGAGAAAGGTCTCAGCTGATTGCTGTTATCACATATCCTTCCTTGTTTTTCCCTAGGATTTCTAAGGATGATAAAAAAATCAACATCTCAAATTCTCTTTCCTCAGAGAATTTATTATTGAATCCTCTTTCGAATATCAGGCTCAAAGTTATAAGGAAAGGATTAATAAATGCAAAATTTAGGATATAATTAAATTTTATGTGGAGGAAGGGGAATTGGATAGGAAACAGATTTAAGACTTGAAATATAATGTTGGTAGATACATTTTTTTAATCTAAGTTTTTGAGAAAGAAGTCCCACAAAAATCAGTCCACCATCAACAGGTTTTCCTCCCCTTTCTTTTAGCTTGTAACAAGGGTGTTAAGCTTTTATTTTGAATGCTTCTGATTGCAAAGCAGCCTTTTGATACAATAATTTCCACTGGAAAGATGCCACTTACTTAACAAGGGTCACAGTGTGATAAAGGAAAGCAAAGGCAGGTCTAGCCAGAAAATAGATGCCAGTCACACATTGCAATTGAGTTTCATATGCACAGATTTAAAATTGAACAAAATTGGTATCTCTCAAAACTAGATTTGTGGCAACAATTTCCTTCCAATAAAAGCCCAAGGTCTGATTTTCTCCTTTTGATGACAATATACCAAATACTGTAGATTTATTGGTCACAGCTAAATAGTGTTTCCCAGAGGCACACATTATTGAACAACCTTAACATTGTATCTTCATGCTTAAATGCACTATTTTATTGAAAAAAATTTCATTCATGGTATAATGAACTAATTCTTAAGGGAATGACCTCAGAATTTAAAATGAAAACAAATAGAGGGTTGTGAAGTCAGTGTTGGTGACACGGGAGAAAAGTGGGGTTTCTTAGAGGAAGGTCAAATGATTTTAACTTACAGCATTTGGAGGACAAGTTTTTAATATATGTAAAAAAATTTTTTAAATAAGTTGATCTTTAATCTTATAAACTCAGTTCTAGGAATGTGTTCTAAAACAGAATCAGAAAAGCACCCAGACACCTATATATTTCCATCCACTGGAATACTACACAGAAGTGATGATAAATCAGCTATTGCTACATATCTGAACATGGATCAATCTTGGACATACTACTTTGAGAAAAAGCAAGTCGTAGAATACTACAAACAATAATTTTGTTTGTTTGTTTAAGTAAAACACAAAAGCAGACAAACCAAACAATAGGAATAGCTGGATGGCAAAATTATAAATGAAAGATCATTAAGAACAATATTGAAAATAGTAATTAGATCTTAAGAGAAGGAAAAGTACTCAAAGAGCAAATATCTACAGAGCTAAGACTTAGTATACAAATGCAGAACCATCTGAATTCCTTAAACTTTTGATTCCTCTTCCATATATGTCACTACAGCCTAGATATGAATTATGCACTCAACAAAATGGTTTTGAAAACCAACCTTGTTATCTTAAGGTTTCTGGTAAAGGAGATCTTCCCCATCAAAACATTCATAGGGAGTACAATTAATTAAAAGATATTCATGAGGAAAATATTTATTGATGCTACAAATGCTAGCTCTTATTCAACAGGTTTACTCTGGTGACTTCTTATAGGAATGCTAAGTGGTTAGTAGAATTACTCTTGTTAGAGATAAAGGAAACAGAAATACATATAAAATATGATGGAACATGCCAAGGAAGTGGTTATCTTGTGGAAACATTTTTAAGGCATTGGTAGTATAAACAGTCCTTTTGTGTTTATTGTTCTATATCATAGATATAAAAGAGCTAGATGGATCCAAACCTAAAATACATTTACTCTTGCTAATATTATATGTCATTCAAAAGACAGAAATTGATGGAATCAATGTAGAAACATTTAAAAATAACAATAAGATCAGGGACTAAGTGCTCTATATTAGGCAAAGGAATAGATATAATAAAACAGGAATTTTCAGGAGAGTAAAATCAGTTTTAAATAGTCAGAAAAAACAGAAAAAAGATACGAAAGGGTAAATTATAAATTAAATATAGGGAAATAAAATTTGATTCTAAGATAGCAGTAGGAAGTTGAAGTACAAGTAAGTGAAGTTGTAATTAGCACGTATTAAGTATAACTTCATAAAAACTCTATAATAGAAGTGAAATGGCAGTAGAACTCATATGTAGAACAAAGAAGAAGATGAAAAATGTAACAAAAACTTATACAATGGTGAAAATGTCCATTTAATTTAGGAATGTGTAAGATGAAAAGCTGAAAATAGAACAGTAATAGATAAAAGAAAGTAAATAATGACAAAAAAGAAAAGGGACTTGAGAAGAGTCACAACTTCAGTGTAGCATGAAATTGAAACATGGCAAAAGGATAATATGAAATTCTGAAAAGGCAAATGACAAAAGGACAAACCCCCCAAAATTGTTAAAAAACAAGGCAAAGATGAAAAGATTTCTGATGGTTCTGAAGAATTAAGTTAACAATGCATTGGTATGAGTTGAAACATACAAATGAGAACAAGTGATTGAACTCTATAAAGAAAATGAATAACGAAACACTTCAGGAAGACTTTTTTTTAAAAAGCTGAATAAGATGAGATAAACATCTCGCTCAAAAACCAAAAAGAAACACATGGAAACAAATGCTTGCTTTAATGGTAGGTCAAAGAGCAATACAGAAATTGCAGAAATGCTTTTGAAAAGATAAAAGGCCAACAGAAAGCTAAAAGAAACTAGGGGAAAAAAGCTTACTGAGAGACGAAACTGCTGAGAAGGGCACCTTTCTCAATTATTTATGGGCTTTCTGAAGTAAGTTGTTATGAGATGCTAGTACAAAGATTTTGGTACTAAATAGGAAACAATATAAAAGATGATTAAAACGTTTAAGAGTTTTTTAATGTGAGCAGTCAATAAATGCAAAGAGAATCAGATGCTAAAGAACAGTCTGTGTAGACAGAATGTTGAAATATTATTGTATCACAATTTGAGACTAGTAGATTTGGACCAACTTGTCACTGGCAGTACCTGATGCTTCTACCAAACACCAGATATTTAAAATATAAAATAAGGTGAATTTCTGGTGCTAATCTGCTTCACAAACTCACTCTTGTATAAATGACTGGACTTTAAACTCCTTTAATGTCAAAATTATACTATGAGGCAATAAAGAGATAGTAAAATATAGGAACTTCATACAAATTAAAATGGACATTTTAAAAATTAAGAAACTACAGAAACATACAAATACGTTTATTTGATGAAATATTCACCCCAAAATTTTTACTAAATAAGAGGAGAAAATAAACCTGAGGGATAATTATGTAGGAAAAAAAAAATAGGAGAAAAGTTGAACAGAAAAGCATGCCTTTCAAACTTTGCTAAATTTTGTTAAATTCAAAACTTGCTAATGAAGTTGTTAAATTCAAGATAGTTCTTTTAGCTATAGCATAGAAAATACTGAAATCAGTTTGGAAAGTTAACTTTTAAGATCCTGGGAATCAAACACTGAAAAACTGCCTATGGAAAGGGCATAAAAGACAGGAAGAAAAAGAAAATCTGAAGATCAAAAGAAATGCTGTATATTATTTGATAGTAAGAAAGGGTGATCATGGGCAAGTAAAGGATGGTTTGAAACCATTCCTGAGATGATGCAGGGCATATCTCTAAGGACACAAGCATCACTTGGGATCATTTTTCAAACTTTATACAGACTATCTACAATTTGTCAATGGGATGAAGCCATCACTTTTTACCAAGTAGTTGGTAGAAACTGCTAAAAGGTATCTTGTAATTTAATAAGCCTTGAAGAAATCTTTTCTAAATAAACAGGAATTACCTTCGAAGATTTGCCTGAGAAGTTGAGTCAAACCACACCTTCACTATTATTTAATTAAGTTATTATCAATGCCTAGACGGTGACTGCAGCCATGAAATTAAAAGACGCTTGCTCCTTGGAAGAAAAGTTATGGCCAACCTAGACAGCATATTAAAAGGCAGAGACGACACTGCTTTGCCAACAAAGGTTTGTCTAGTCAAGCCTATGGTTTTTCCAGAAGTTGTGTATGGATGTGAGAGTTGGACTATAAAGAAAGCTGAGCACGGGAGAATTGATGCTTTTGAACTGTGGTGTTGGAGAAGACTCTTGAGAGTCCCTTGGACAGGAAGGAGATCCAACCAGTCCATCCTAAAGGAAATCAGTCCTGAATATTCATTGGAAGGACTGATGCTGAAGCTGAAACTCCAATACATTGGCCAAAGAACTGACTCCTTGGAAAAGACCCTGATGCTGGCAAAGATTAAAGGCGGGAGGAGAAGGGGATGACAGAGGATGAGATGGTTGGATGGCATCACCGACTTAATGGACATGGGTCTGAGTAGGTTCCAGGAGTTGGTGATGGACTGGGAGGCCTGATGTACTGCAATCCATGGGGTCTCAAAGTACTGGACACAACTGAGCAACTGAACTGAACTGAACCAGGTTGTTTTGGCACGATGAACTTAGGACAGAGTTGGGACTCAAGTCCAAGTGGCTTGACTCTCATACCAGGACTTGCTCTGCTTTAACACATACTTTGGCCACCTGATGCAAAGAGCTGACTCATTAGAAAAGACCCTGATGCTGGGAAAGATTGAAGGCAGGAGAAGGGGATGACAAAAGATGAGATGGTTGCATGGCATCACCGATTCAATGGACATGAGTTTGAGCAAGCTCCGGGAGATGGTGAAGGATGGGGAATACTGGGGTGCAGCAGTCCATGGGGTGGCAGACAGCCAGACCCGATTGAGCAACTGAACAACAACAAACAACAACCCATATGAAGTCAGGCAATAAGTGTGAAGATCACTCCTTAAGCCCCAAGTCTAGATAACTGTGTATATGAAGAAATGAGATGTTGGAGGAAAGAGGACTCTAATACCTTATTTTAAGGACTTTCATTCTCATATACATATAATCTGATCCTTATAACAATCTCATGAGACAGGGCATCTTATTAGTCTAGCATCTCCAAAGGGGAAACAGGTTCAGGAAGTAAGAAAGCTATTTGAGTTAGTAAAGTTCCTGGCAGTAAAACTTACAACTTGGACTTTTTCCTAGAGCTTTCATCCTACACCTGCTCAGATGCCTCATTTGTGTCCAACTCTTCGTGACTCTGTGGACTGTAGCCCTACAGGCTGCTCTTTCCACAGGATTCTCCAGGCAAGAAAACTGCAGTGGGTTGTCATTTCCTTCTTAGGGCATGTTCCCGACCCAGGGAATGAACCCACATCTCTTACATCTTCTGCACTGGCAGGAGGATTCTTTACCACTAGTGTCATATGAGAAGCCCCGGAACTTCCATACATGTTTTCCCCAAATAACGGCCTCTCAATATTTACTAATTTCTATCTCTCAAAGCAACATATTAGATCATTTAAACAAAGCATTTAACATCTCAGTCTTATTAATTCGCATTTGTTGTATTTAACACACACACACACACACACAACTGTCCTAACTAGGTATTTGATTTAGATCTGCATTGTTAAGAATTTCATTGAGGGATCTGGAAGTGAAGAATTTTTCTTTCTTGATCAAAAAACTAAAATCTCAGGTTGACATAATTACTGAACACTGGGGCCCCTATTCTCTGCTCTCAGCTCCAGGTTTTCCTCCTGGCATTGCCATTTGAGTTCTCAAATGCTTTACATTTGGTACACATAGCCATGCTCCCGAAAGCAATTTTCTTATAGCACAAAGGATTTCTTAAAATGTTACAGTATAATCTAACAACTTTACACACTGTTTAAGAAATAGAGAAAAGGACAACTTGCTCTCATTTGCTTCTCAAATGTCAAACCCATATACAGTAACACAGTTTTATGGAGTGTAGGGTTTTTTTTTTCCTTCTTGGCATTAGACATTACATTACTTTTTGGTGGCATAAATTGAAAACAAAATCACATTACCTGACAAATTTCCAGCAATTTTCCAATACTAAATGTTACTGAGTCCATTAGTACTTGTATACTGAGTTTGTTTTATATGAAGTTTTTTTTTCCCCTCCACTATAGCCATTGGTAGAAGAGAAATTCAAAGTGAAAGAACAACTCGTTCAATCACTTAGCACAAAATGTAGCTTTTTATATAAAAGAAAGCCTTGCCCCATATTAGTAATTTAGCAAACATTCAGGAACAGGTTCCCAAATTACCTCTCTAGACATTTGGGGGATTTCTAGAGACCTAAATGAAAAAGACGCTATTTTGGAAACTTTCCTTAGACAAGAATCATATATGTGCGTGCGTGTGTGTCTGTGTCTGTGTGTGTATGTGTCTACATATTTGTTTTCTTAAACACAAGTTTTATGTTCATATGTTGGACTGCATTTAGGAATTTATCAAGAACAGTTGTAGGTCAAGAACTTGTATACTTACATACAATGGTGGCATCATTAATAGAAACAGTTTAATATTTGGTTTGGAAGAGGGTAGGGAAGGTAATCGGAGAAAGCAATGGCACCCTACTCCAGTACTCTTGCCTGGAAAATCCCATGGATGGAGGAGCCTGGTGGGCTTCAGTCCATGGGGTTGCTAAGAGTCGGACAAGACTCAGCAACTTCACTTTCACTTTTCACTTTCATGCATTGGAGAGGGAAATGGCAACCCACTCCAGTGTTCTTGCCTGGAGAATCCCAGGGACGGGGGAGCCTGGTGGGCTGCCATCTATGGGGTCGCACAGAGTCGGACACGACTGAAGCTACTTAGCAGCAGCAGCAGCAGCAGCAGGGAAGGCAATGTTTTAAGATTAAGTTAATGGAGCCTGCAGCCAGAATATAAGGAAATGGAAAAGTGGGTCACATACTTGCTTTGAATTTTGCATATGACCCATTGGTTAGATTAGATGGCAGATACTCAAATTTTGTTGTCTAAGTGGATAAATTAATAGATAGATATATCAAGCCTCTTAAAATAGTGAATTCTAATCAGTAGCCAGAGAAAGAGATAAACTAAGGCTTTTTTTCTCTTCTTTGTTATGATGCTAGGTAGAAATTTTAAGGCGGTCCACTGCAAACTTTCCAGTAATCTTGAGACACCATCTTGAGTAGTAGGCAAATCAGATAGCTCTAAAGGTGATTTTCTAGCAACTATTTTCACTACATATGAATCAAGTTGTCTAACCTGTATTATTTACCAAGTCTAAGAACCAGCCCTGGAGAGGTGAAGCTAAGTATTTTAATGGAGGAATTATGAAAAACATTGCTGAATACAGAACTGATTCATTGTATATTCTCATTTTGTTACATAGACAAAAATATATTTTAAAAATCTGGGGAGAAAACACGTCAGGTAGATGTGTTTGTTAATAGAATCCATAGATTTCTTTCACAACCATATGTTCTTTGGATTTAGAGGGCTTAATTATTTTCTGCTTTTGTGTTTTTCTAATACAATGACAATTCTGAAAACACCTTCTTTAAATATCATGGTTATATAAATCAAGGATTTCAGACGATTTTTAATTTTTCAAGAGAAAATGCTATTTGTTTCTATACAATTAATCAGCAAATGGATGAATTAGATATCAACATGGGTCTACCTAATGCTTCAGGAATAGGTAGTAAAAACTGTGATGTTTTAATAATATAATATTATGCATGATATTATTATAGCTGTATATCAGGAATAAAACAAACACGATAAATAAACTCTCCCTGGATAGAATCTGTAAATGAATTTCTTCAACAAGCCTGTTGCTACAAAGATTTAAAAGTGTGGTTTTTAAAATTGCTTTAAACAATGGCATCTGTATATTTTCTCTCTAAAAATGTCAAATGAGATAAACCAATTATAGTGTTTTTCTTTTTCCTCTTTGTGATCAAGAAGTTACTTTCTTCACTTTACGGAGATTTTTCTGGCTTTCTCCTTTTTTAAAAAAATTCTACTTCCTAAATTGCTTGAGAAGCCTAGAGATGGAAAAATAAGAATCACAGCAAATCATTAGAAATTTCTGCCAGATGTGGGTGGTTGGGTGGGGAGAAAGGCAACACTTATTTCAGGAGGTGGTTCTTTTTCTAATGAGGTTATCATGAACATGATTAAGTAATTCAGGTCAGGAGAGATATAAAAATGCCAGAGTATTTTAAGATCATCTTGTTCAGGCCATAGGGTCACACAACACTCCTGAGGGTGAGAGAACATTCTCCTTAAAGAAAAGAATTCCCACCATCAATTATCTCAGTTCAGTTCAGTCGCTCAGTCGTGTACAACTCTTTGCAACCCCATGGACTGCAGACCACCAGGCCTCTCTGTCCATCACCAACTTCTGGAGCCTACTCAAACTCATGTCCATTGAGTCGGTGATGCCATCCAACCATCTCATCCTCTGTCGTCCCTTCTCCTCCTGCCTTCAATCTTTCCCAGAATCAGGGTCTTTTCCAATGCCTCAGTTCTTCACATCAGGTGGACACAGTATTGGAGTTTCAGCTTCAGCATCAGTCCTTCCAATAAATATTCAGGACTGATTTCCTTAGGATGGACTGGTTGGATCTCCTTACTGTCCAAGAGACTCTCAAGAGTCTTATCCAACACCATAGTTCAAAAGCACAATTTCTTTAGTGCTCAGCTTTCTTTATAGTCCAAATCTCACATCCGTACATGACTACTGGAAAAACCATAACTTTGACTAGACAAACCTTTGTTGGCAAAGTAATGTCTCTGCTTTTTAATATGCTGTCTAGGTTGGTCATAACTTTTCTTCCAAGGAGCAAGCATCTGTTAATTTCATGACTACAGTCACTATCTGCAGTGATTTTGGAGCCCCCCAAAAATAAAGTCTGTCACTGTTTCCCCGTTTATTTGCCAGGAAATGATGGGACTAGATGCTATGATCTTTGTTTTCTGAATGTTGAGTCTTAAACTACCTTTTTCACTCTCCTGTTTCAGTTTCATCAAGAGGCTCTTCAGTTCTTCTTCGTTTTCTGCCATAAGGGGGGTGTCACCTGCATATCTGAGGTTATTGATATTTCTCCTGGCAATCTTGATTCCAGCTTGTGCTTCATCCAGTCCAGCATTTCTCATGATGTACTCTGCATATAAGTTAAATAAGCAGGGTGACAATACACACCCTTGACTTATTCCTTTCCCAATTTGGAACCAGTCTGTTGTTCCATGTCCTGTTCTAAATGTTGCTTCTTGACCTGCATACAGATTTCTCAGGAGGCATGTCAGGTGGTCTGGTATTCCCATCTCATGAATTTTCCAAAGTTTGTTGTGATCCACACAGTCAAAGGCTTTGGCATAGTCAATAAAGCATAAATAGGTATTTTTCCAGAATTTTCTTGCTTTTTCGATGATCCAGTGGATATTGGCAATTTGATCTCTGGTTCCTCTGCCTTTTCTAAAACCAGCTTGAACATCTGGAAGTTCACAGTTCATATATTACTGAAACCTGGCTTGGAGAATTTTGAGCATTACTTTGCTAGTGTGTGAGATAAGTGCAATTGTGTGATAGTTTGAGCATTCTTTGGCATTGCCTTTCTTTGGGACTGGAATGAAAACTGACCTTTTCCAGTCCTGTGACCACTGCTGAATTTCCCAAATTTGCTGGCATATTGAGTGCAGCACTTTCACAATCATCTCAGGAAAACCCAACTCCAAATAAAACCAATGAAAAAGTGCTGGAATTAACAGAATATTAGAAAAGGAAGCCAGTGTGACTGTGAAGGTACATGGAGCCGTCACCGTGGTTGGAGAAAAACTATGGTTGGTCCTATGTTTGCAAGCCAGCAAGCAAGAATGGCAGAGACCTGTATGTTGTACTTAAAAGAGCTGAGTATCCACTCTGAGCAAAGCGAGACAGGAAAGAACAGCTGGGGCTTTCCAGGTGACTGAGTGGTGTCGGTCCGGCTCCTTGAAGATACTAGCTATATCCAAGGTAGCCAGGCTCTTCGCAATGAGCCAGTGGCCTAACAATAAGGTGAACTGGCCTAGTGGAACACAGTGAAGAACATCTGGGTACACTTGTCCTAGAAAACTTTTATGTAATCATAGCTAAGAGTTGCAGTAGGGAATGTAGGGGGATCTTTGCCAGGAGTTAGGCTCATAGAGACTCATGTTACAATCACTTGGGTTTATAAAGAGAAATGTGGTTGTATTTTGTAGATAAAGCCAAAACTCTACAAGAGTCTGTAAAGAATCTGAGCCTGGACTCCTATAACTTACTGACAAGCCTACTCAATCTCGTTTACTTGGACAGTTTTTAGGTTGATGCTATCTAAATCACGGTCTTCAGGTGGGCAGCATCAGGATCACCTGAGAACATGAAAGAACCATAAATCTCCACTCCCAGTCAGACCTACAGAATCACAATCTCCAAGGAATTTGGATTTTAACAAGTTTACTGGGTCGTTCTTAAGCACACTAAAGCCTGACACCCATGCCTTCGACCTTGCATCCTGAGGTAGGTGAAATCAAGTCCTCTGATGCCATGTTGCTTGGATTTGAACCTATGCCCAGCTCACAACTTAACGGGTGAACAATCTTTCCCAAGTTATATAACTTCTTTGTGCCTCAGATTGTTCATTTGTTTAAAAAGAAAAGAACAGTAATAGTAGCTATCTCAGTGTGTCATGAGGGTTATTACGAAAGTTACTTTAGAAAGTAAATAAAATGGTATCTGTGAAGTGCTCAAAATAGAACTTGGCATATAGGAAGCACATTTAACAATAACTAAAAAGCTACTCAAAGAATAAGTCT
Source organism: Bison bison bison (assembly GCF_000754665.1). Lineage (NCBI taxonomy): Eukaryota > Metazoa > Chordata > Mammalia > Artiodactyla > Bovidae > Bison > Bison bison. The sequence continues at coordinate 4,580,546 of NW_011495049.1, read as the reverse complement.
CTCATTTTCAAATTACCTCTTCTCATTACCTTTGCAGACTGGAGAATTAATTTAATGTAAGTCAATAGTCCTTATCATTTCTACATATTCTTTGTTATGACTGAGGAGAACTTGAATACTTAATAATGAGTACATTATATTTTCTTGGATTCCCTTTTTACATGAGATAGTCTTTATTTATTTATCTCTTTGACTGTGACTTTTGAAACTCTGGGGTATCAATACATTAAATATAGAGACATGAACCCATTTTATTCATAAGTCAAAATTCTATTCTGGAAAATAACAAGTTTCATTTGTGAAGTAGGCAGGACATCAGATGTGCATGCAATGAGCAGTAAACATAAAAGCTCCCCAGGAACACTGACAGAGCATTGACACATTATGTGTATGCATGTCTAGATCTTTATAGCTATAGACAAACTTGACCAGTGACAATTCTCTGGATGAAACCCCTCCTTTCCATCTATCTCTTTTCCCAAATCCTTCCACCTCCTTTTCTGGATCAGTCCTACTTAAAAGTAAGCAGATAAAAACTTCACTTTCTTTCTGCTTTTTTATTTTTATGACAAGGCATTTGCCAGCACCTGTGGAATAGCTATTGTTACTGGGAGCCATAGCTCTAATACAATTATGGATTTCAACCCACTCTTTACAGTTTCCAGGGAAGTTAAATACGGTTCAAGAATATTAAGTCACTATAAAAATAAGATGAATTGTGGAAAAAGAATCTTAGTTTCAAAAAAATGCACTTCTAAAAATATTTCTGAAAGTGCAACCTTCATTGATTTTTAAGCAGCTTTATTTCTTCTTCAAAAATGCTGGGGAAAAAGTCAATTGGTTTTCTCTGTTTTATTTTACTTGGCAAAAATAATGCTGATTTGAAAAAAGTGATCACAATTGCCTAAAGTTCTGTGAAATAATGATGTGGTGTGGCTTCTAGCTAATGGTCCCAGTATATTTGTAAATCAGAAGATTTATTCTAGAAGTTGTTACATAAATATCAGCAGGGTAGATTTCTTTCATTTATTTTGCATAATTACATTCAAAATGGATAGTTCTAGCATTTTAAAACCAACGCCTGTAGGAGAATGTCTTTTTATATTCATGGAAGCATCAGCATATTGCAAAGACATGTCTTGGTAGGTCAAAATTATTTTGGTTATCTACTTACCATCACAAATGAGAATTAGGGAAAACAAAATCTCGTACAGATAGAAAATCAGAATGGCAGTTGAGTAATGGAGAGTGTCCTCTAAGTGTCTGAAGTTCATCTTTCTACATGTTTTCCTTGCCCAACTCAAAGGAAATGGGAAAAGTCATTCTTTGGAAGGTATTTACACAGGACATTTAATGATGAAATCCAGTACCGGCAACTTACAATTCATGAAAATTGTTTATAAAATCTGCTTTCCATTTTTCATCTAGGTCTACCTCATCAGCCCTTGTTCTTTTAGACATAGATCCCTCACAGTCTGGCTCTAGCAATCCATCTCATAATTAATTTATGGGAACATAAATACTGTCAATCTATATGGGCAAAGATCTTTTTAAGTCAATCAACATTTTTCCTTTATCCTAAATGAAGTTTCCCTTGAATTTCTCTTGAAAGGTAAAACCAAGCTTTCAGTGCCTTTCTTAAGATACATAAATGTGCTTTTATCTCTAAAGGCAAATTCATACAACTCAACACTCCACTGAGTTTCTGTCAATTATTCTCTTGATGTTTTATAGAGAAATACAGACCATAGACTCTAAATTGAAAAGTCATTTATGAAAAGAAAGAATCAGTTCAGTTCAGTTCAGTCGCTCAGTCGTGTCCAACTCTTTGCGACCCCATGAATCACAGCACGCTAGGCCTCCCTGTCCATCACCAACTCCCGGAGTTCATTCAAACTCATATCCATCGAGTCAGTGATGCCATCCAGCCATCTCATCCTCTGTCGTCCCTTCTCCTCCTGCCCCCAATCCCTCCCAGCATCAGGGTCTTTTCCAACGAGTCAACTCTTCACATGAGGTGGCCAAAGTATTGGAGTTTCAGCTTCAGCATCAGTCCTTCCAAAGAAAGCATAATGGGTCTTTAAAAGCTTAATTAATTTGGTTTTAAATAAATGCTGGCTTTTCCTGGTGAGTCAGATGGTAAAGAATCTGCCTGCAAGGCAGGAGACCCAGGCTCCATCCCTGGGTGGGGAAGATCCCCTGGAGAAGGGAATGGCTACCCACTCCAATATTCTTGCCTGGAGAATTTCATGGACAGAGGATCTCAAAGAGTCAGACACGACTAAGCAACTATCACTTTCACATAAATGCTAGTTTCCATTTTCCCACCTTGGGACAGTGGTAGTAATCTTTGCTGTCTATATACCAGTATTTGTTCACTGGTTTGCTGATGACAGAGATTGCCACGTATTTCTAAAGTTGTTCATATCCCTTCCTTCCTGATTTAAAATACTTTTCAAGGGACTTGGTCATCCAGTCGTTAGGAATCTGTCTGCCAGCACAGGGGACATGGGTTTGATCCCTAGTCTGGGAAGATTCCACATGCTGCAGGGCACCTGAGCCCATGCACCTCAACTACGGAAGTCTGTGTGCCTGAGAACCCACGCTCTGCAACAAGAGAAGCCACCGCAGTGAGAAGCCTTCACACTGCAATGAGAGAGCAGCCCCTGCTCTCCACAACTAGAGAGAGCTGGCACAGCAACAAAGACACAGTACAGCCAAAAACAAACTAAAAAAGTAAAATAATTTTCACAAGTTTTTCATCATCAAACTGTCTATTATTGTGTCTATAACTTTTGGTCAGCTTAGCATCAACTCTTTGGCTGAAATGTATTTGCCTACCATGTACATCATGCCTAGGTCTCATGGCTTCAGGCTTCTTGAAGAGAGTACATAGTAATGGATGTCCAGGAAATAGCTTCATGTTTTCCTAGTGTTTCCATTCAAACACACATCAGAGAAAGTGGAAGTCAGATTTTTAATAAAAAATTCACCACTGAGTGAAAATTAATGAAAAGGTAAATGGTGTTTTCAATTAACCCAAGGAAAATATTTGTAACAAATCTCCCATAGTCTCAGAGTTAAATGAAATCTCTCCCTTGATTTCTTCCTAGCCAAGTGAACTGATGTCTGAATGGTTTTAGGGATGAATACATGCAATAGTATACCACCATAAGACACTAAAATATGGAAGCCAAAAGACAGAGTAGAAAAAAAAAAAAATCCAGAGGAGGATTCATTAATTATTACTGAATATAAATGGATGATTTCATACGGCATAGTGGAATCAGCTCACCCAAGTCTGAATCTAAAAGCTTCCGTTTAACCAAAAATACTAGTGTTGATGAATTTCCAGGCACCCCATGATGATATTTGTATCTTAGTTGTTATAAAGTATATTAAAGTATTTTTTTCTTAAGTTTATTCAAAGGAAAAGGCAGAGATTATCTTAGATTGCAAATTAGTACTGGCAGAGGGGGTGTGCTTGATAATTCCTGGATTGGCTATTTTTTTTTTTTTTATCAAATTATAAGTAGGCAGTCTGTTCTCTGGTACCCTGAATAAATAGCAACATGAATATCACAAAGGCAGCTGAATGCATGCAATTGATTTTTGCTTCAAGAGTCTACTGTCATCACAAATGTCCACTATCATGATCAGAACATGAATATAAAATTGGATTTCAGAATATTTCCTGATGGGGATTCACCTTCAATGGAATTTTTACCTATTGAAATTTGGACATAATACCAAAAGACAACAACTGGTCTGTGCCCTGAGGAAAACCAGTAACCTGAACATTTTAGGGTACCTTCTATTAAGGCACTTTCAGTGCAACAAAATGTTTAAGAGAGGTAGGTTGTAACATATAATGTTTGGTTTCCAGAAGTTCTATGTTAATTTTCAGTTTATGTATCTCACATGAGCTTCCAGACAAAAGATTTTTTGATGATTTCACAACTGGTTTCCTCATAAGCAGCACTTGTAAATGGTAAAAAAAAAAAAAAAAAAAAAAGGCTCACAATGGTGTAGATCAAGCAGAAGAGCTGAAGTTTAATATGTCCTAATTAAGAGGATATGATCTATTTACCCACATCTGCCATTACTAGGAAAACTCAACATTTAAAATGCAGGCTGTTGGTTTATTTTATTCTGCACCCATAGGAAGCATTCTTGAAACATGTCCAATAAATTGCAACAACTCTATTTTTCTCAGATTATTATCTGTATTACTGTTGGTAATACTCTGAAAGAGAGAAAATGGGTCTATTCTCATCTCTTTCCATTTGCTATTCCTGTGATTAGCAATAAGAATAAGAGATGTAAATAAAGACACAGTCTCTGAGAGTGCTGTCCACAAAACAGTTAAGATAACTTGTAACACTAATGGTAAAGACTTCTTGAGTAACACTCCAGAAGGATCTGAAGCAATATTATTGATTCTAAGTGTACATTTTGTCCACATTATGGTCAGTAATGTCTAGTTCTCCACACTTAAAATGAAAAGAAACATGTCTGGATTCTTCTCTTATATCCTAAATGGCTAGTCTGGAAGCTCTGCTTTCATTATATTATAACTGCTAATTTTGTTCCTACAAGTTTCCTTTTTTGTGAGTTTACAATATAATTTTATTTAATTCTATTTGCCCTGACACAAATATGGAAAGGGCTGTATACAGGAATTCACCTACTTATAGGCAGACCTCTCAAAATGGAGAGAATTATTTATGTTAGTTCTTAGCACAAAACTAGAAGCGATGGAGTACTTACTATACATCATTAACACACAAATCTATGCATCAAGGTAAATATTCTCATTTGGTCTCTTAAGACATGGACATGAAAGATTTGAACATCTATTTTGTAATAAACTAATTACATGTAATTATGGATTCATAATGGATAGTCATTATTTAGACTGCCAATTTAGTTGAGTAGTTCTAAATTAGTAATTGACACCTTATCCTTATATATTTAATAATAATAATAAACAACTAAAAAATTACAGTGAGATGTGTTGTACAATTTGATTATATTTCAAACAAATATTTTCACACCAGACCTGAAAGATCCAAGTGGCAGGCACTATTATTATTATTATTGTTATTATATCCATTGTAATATAAACCAAGAACAATTATTGAGGGAAGGAAATCTGGCCATCACAATCAGAGAAAAATTGCTTACAATTTTGTCTTCTAAAAAATCTAATTCATAGAAATATTCAGTAGAATTATTCATTCAGTTTCAAAAAGATGTATGACCAACGATGTGTGTATCAAAGTATTCATTGTAGAAGACAAAAATTAGAGACATATGAATATCATCAATAAGAGTATTGGGAAATAAATTACAGGTTCTTTAGACTATATAGTGCTGTACAGTACTATGTATGAATGGGGCTGGATATTTGGAGGTACTTAAATTTTAAAATTTACACACATATATTTTTATCTTTTTTTAATTATTATTTTTTACTTTATAATATTGTATTATATACACACATATATGCATTCATATATAAATATATAACATTAAAACTAAAATAATTTTACCCTAAGTTCTATTAGTTTAAGTTAATACATTCAAAGAGTGCTAAGCTGCTTTAGTTGTGTCTGACTATTTGCAACCCCATGGGCTACAGTCCTCATGGTGTGCAGCCTGTCAGACTCCTCTGTCCATGGGATTCTCCCGGCAAGAATACTGGAGTGGGTTGCCATTTCCTCCTCCAGGGTATCTCCCAATCCATGGATTGAACCCACATCTCTTCTGTCTCCTGCACTAGCAAGCCAGTTCTTTACCATTAGCACCACGTTGGAAGTCCATATTCAAAGCAAGACATTATAATAAAAGTAAGGTACTTATTACAATTTTTAAAATAAAGTTTCTGCCAAGTTGTAATGTAACCTTTATCTTCATTATCTATTATTCTTCAATGAAATAGATTCCATTGCCCACCATTCTTTCACCATCTGGAATCAAGAGTTGATATTTCCATTCTCTCAGTACTCTGCTTACTGCTTTGAAAAAAGTTTCCAGACTGCAGCACAGGAAGAGGAAACCAGACCCAAAGTTGCAGGACTCTTGAGTTAAGGAGACCGTCTGAGAGTTTACAGAGACTAGGAAGTCAGAGTCTGCAAGTCAGAGTTCCATAGAACAGAGAGCAACACAGAGAAAAAAAGGTCCATTAATCTGTATCAGGTACCCCTCAAATATCTGGCAGGTGATGACCAGTGTGTGCATTCAAGGAAAGTAGCTGAGGCTGGGGAAATAACAGCCTAAAAGAATTAGAAGGAACAATATCCAGTGCTCAGACAAGAACAGAAAAGTACCACTTCCCAAGGGACAAACGGTAAAAACCTTGAAATTCACAAAGAATTAGGTCAAGTACCTGCAAGTGTTTGCTTCTACAGTGGAGAATAATTAGCTCTAGGCTAACAAGACTATAGCCTTGTTAGTCTGCTTAACAAATCTTAAAAACAAGACCTGGAAGGATCAAACTGTTCCTGAGTAACTCAGTTACATTCAGAACAAACCTAAAAATATTTATAGGAATACAAAAAGAAAAAAAAAAAAAAACATATTCAGCACTAAACGTGGTAAAATTCAAAATGTTTGACATGCAATAAAAAAAGTAACAGATATGAAAAGAAGCAGAAAATGTGAGCCATAAGGAGAAAAATCATTCAACTGAAACAGATACAGAATTCACACAGATGTTAGAATTAGCAGATAAGGATATTAAAAGAGTAACACAGTATACACTCTGTGTTCAAAAAGTCAAAAAGACAATGAAAGATACAGAATAACCTACAGCAAAATTCTAAGCTGAAAACAACAATGTGTGAGATCAAAAGTACACTGAGTGGTTATGACAGCAAATTGGATGTTAGAGAAAAAAATGATTAATGAACTTGAAAACAGAACAATAGTTATATAAAACTAAATAGAGTGAAAAGGCATGTCTGACTCTTTGTGACCCCATGGACTATAGCCAGCCAGGCTCCTCTGTCCATGGAATTCTCCAGGAAGAATAATGGATGGGATAGTCATTCCCTTCTCCAGGGGATCTTTCTGACCCAGGGATTGAACCCGTGTCTCCTGCCTTGCAGGTGGATTCTTTACTACTGAGCCACCAGAGAAGCCCAATAATTTTAAAAGTGAACTAAATTCAATGAACTATAAAACAACTTCAACTGGACTGAAAAAAAAAAAAAAAACGAAGTCGCTCAGTCGTGTCCAACTCTTTGCGATCCCATGGACTGTAGCCCACCAGGCTCCTCTGTCCGTGAGATTTTCCAGGCAAGAGTACTGTAGAGGGTTGCCATTTCCTTCTCCAGGTGATCTTCCCGACCCAGGGATCGAATCCAGGTCTCTCACATTGCAGGCAGATGCTTTAACCTCTGAGCCACCAGGGAAGTCAACTGGACTAAATATATGTAATAAAAATACATGCAAGTCCATGAAAGGAGAAAGCGCAGAAATATATTTGAAGAAATAATTACTAAAATTTCAAAATTTGATAAAAATTATGATCCCACAGACCCAAGAAACTCAACAAACTCCAAACACAAAAAACAGGAATAAAATTACATCAAAGTAAATTGTAATAAAATTTCTAACACTCAATGATAAAGAGAACCCTTAAATCCAGCAAAGAAACACACATACACACACACATTACCTACAGAGGAACAAAAATAAAGTGGACAGAAGATTTCTTTTTGGAAAAAATTGCAAGCAAGAAGATAGTGGAACAGTATCTTGAAAGTACTGAAAAACAAATGTCAAGCTTGAATTCTATACCCAACAAGTACACTTTTATAAAGATGAAATAAGGAGTGTTATGCATATGAATGTACTGAAATAATTAGCCACCAGCAGACCCACATTATGAGAAATGCTAAAGAAAGTCCTCAGGAAAAAGGGAAACAAAGCCAGATGAAAATATGGATCTACATAGAGGAATGAAGATCATTTGAAATGTCCTATGCAATAAACTTCACAATTCTTTTACAGATGAGGAACCTGAGGTTTAGAAAAGTTCAGTGATCAGTAGTAACCAACAGCACCACTATTAGAACTCACGAACCTTTTCCAAGACAGACAGTGAATCAATGGGTTATGTTAAGCATGTGGCAGTTTGCCCTCCTTTTAAGTAGATAAATTGCTCTTTGCTGTTATCCTCTAAATGACCATCTCTGGGAGCCAATCCCAGTGGGTAAGGTGATTCAGAAATCATGTAGTTACTTATCTTTTCACTCATTATCTCTTCCTTCTTTGAAGTGTGCCCAATTAGTAACTATTTTATTTACTTGTTTATAACTAAGCATCAATATAAGAAGTACTGCATATCTCATAAATGTGAAGTTCCATTTTGTAGCTAGACCATGTCTAGCACTATGGGGAATACATATATGTGAGTCATCAAATAGGAAAACAATAGAATGGGAAAGACTATGGATCTCTTCAAGAAACTTAGAGGTACCAAGGGAACATTTCATCCAAATATAGGCTCAATAAAGGACAGAAATGGTATAGATCTAACAGAAACAGAAGATATTAAGAAGAGGTGGCAAGAATACACAGAAGAACTGTACAAAAAAGATCTTCATAAACCAGATAATCACGATGGTGTGATCACTCACCTAGAGCCAGACATCCTGAAGTCAAGTGGGCCTTAGGAAGCATCACTACAAACAAAGCTAGTGGAGGTGATGGAATTCCAGTGGAGCTATTTCAATTCCTAAAAGATGATGCTGTGAACGTCCTTCACTCAATATGCCAGCAAATCTGGAAAACTCAGCAGTGGCCACAGGACTGGAAAAGGTCCATTTTCATTACAATCCCAAAGAAAGGCAATGCCAAAGAATGCTCAAACTACTGCACAACTGCCCTCATCTCACACGCTAGTAAGGTAATGCTCAAAATTCTCCAAGCAGGCTTCAGCAATATGTGAACCGTGAACTTCCAGATGTTCAAGCTGGTTTTAGAAAAGGCAGAGGAACCAGAGATCAAATTGCCAACATCCGCTGGATCATCAAAAAAGCAAAAGAGTTCCAGAAAAACATCTATTTTTGCTTTGTTGACTATGCCAAAGCCTTTGACTGTGTGGATCACAATAAACTGTGGAAAATTCTGAAAGAGGTGGGAATACCAGACCACCTGACCTGCCTCTTGAGAAACCTATATGCAGGTCAGGAAGCAACAGTTAGAACTAGACATGGAACAACAGACTGGTTCCAAATAGGAAAAGGAGTACATCAAGGCTGTATATTGTCACCCTGCTTATTTAACTTATATGCAGAGTACATCATGAGAAACGCTGGACTGGAAGAAGCA
>NW_011495049.1:4570522-4571104 GCF_000754665.1 Bison bison bison | reverse complement strand
AACAGACTGGTTCCAAATAGGAAAAGGAGTACATCAAGGCTGTATATTGTCACCCTGCTTATTTAACTTATATGCAGAGTACATCATGAGAAACGCTGGACTGGAAGAAGCACAAGCTGAAATCAAGATTGCTGGGAGAAATATCAATTACCTCAGATATACAGATGACACCACCCTTATGGCAGAAAGTGAAGAGGAATTAAAAAGCCTCTTGATGAAAGTGAAAGTGGAGAGTGAAAAAGTTGGCTTAAAGCTCAACATTCAGAAAATGAAGATCATGGCATCTGGTCCCATCACTTCATGGGAAATAGATGGGGAAACAGTGGAAACAGTGTCAGACTTTATTTTTTTGGGATCCAAAATAACTGCAGATGGTGATTGCAGCCATGAAATTAAAAGACGCTTACTCCTTGGAAGGAAAGTTTTGACCTACCTAGATAGCATATTAAAAAGCAGAGACATTACTTTGCCAACAAAGGTCTGTCTAGTCAAGGCTATGGTTTTTCCTGTGGTCATGTATGGATGTGAGAGTTGGACTGTGAAGAAGGCTGAGCACCGAAGAATTGATGCTTTTGAACCTGT
>NW_011495049.1:4522564-4570422 GCF_000754665.1 Bison bison bison | reverse complement strand
GGTGGTGTTCGAGAAGACTCTTGAGAGTCCCTTGGACTGCAAGGAGATCCAACCAGTCCATTCTGAAGGAGATCAGCCCTGGGATTTCTTTGGAAGGAATGATGCTAAAGCTGAAACTCCAGTACTTTGGCCACCTCATGCGAAGAGTTGACTCATTGGAAAAGACTCTGGTGCTGGGAGGGATTGGGGGCAGGAGGAGAAGGGGATGACAGAGGATGAGATGGCTGGATGGCATCACTGACTCTATGGACGTGAGTCTCAGTGAACTCCAGGAGTTGGTGATGGACAGGGAGGCCTGGCCTGCTGTGATTCATGGGGTAGCAAGGAGTCGGACACAACTGAGCTACTGAACTGAACTGAACATGAAGGCAGCACAATAAATATTCACCTTTTGATTACTAGGATATTTCCTGGAACTTGGCTACTATTCTGTGAATATTCACTGATCAAATCAATAAATGAAATTAGTAGGATATAATTGCTAGAAAAATAATTAACTACCCTTCTTGACAGATTCCATAATCAATTTAATGAATGCTCAGTTGTCTTAATTCTTCCTTAATTTCTTCCCTCCTACCTTCCTTCCATTTTATTTTTTTCCCTCTGTATTGAGAAAAATTAAGATATGAAAGCTCTCAAATTCTTTTTTCTGAACCCTAGGTAGTAAACTTTTCTTTTGCTCTCTTAGTTGAATAAGAAATGTGCTAGTCAACCGACCTGAATATGATGGTTCACTTGAGGTTTTAACAATAATAGTAAATTAACAAATTGCTCTTCAAAATTGTAAAAACAAACAAACAAACTTTGACTCTTGGATTAATTTAAATAAATGTACAGGTGATTTTCATTACTTATAGTAGAACTACTGACATTTAAAAATTTTTCTGCCAGTCAGAATGGCTGCGATCCAAAAGTCTACAAGCAATAAATGCTGGAGAGGGTGTAGAGAAAAGGGAACCCTCTTACACTGTTGGTGGGAATGCAAACTAGTACAGCCACTATGGCGAACAGTCTGGAGATTCCTTAAAAAACTGGAAATAGAACTGCCTTATGATCCAGCAATCCCACTGCTGGGCATACACACTGAGGAAACCAGAATCGAAAGAGACACGTGTACCCCAATGTTCATCGCAGCACTGTTTATAATAGCCAGGACATGGAAGCAACCTAGATGCCCATCAGCAGATGAATGGATAAGAAAGCTGTGGTACACATACACAATGGAGTATTACTCAGCCATTAAAAAGAATACATTTGAACCAGTACTAATGAGGTGGATGAAACTGGAGCCCATTATACAGAGTGAAGTAAGCCAGAAAGAAAAACACCAATACAGTATACTAACGCATATATATGGAATTTAGAAAGATAGTAACAATAACAGCAAAAGAGACAGCAAAAGAGACACTGATGTATAGAACAGTCTTTTGGACTCCGTGGGAGAGGGAGAGGGTGGGATGATATGGGAGGATGGCATTGAAATACATATAATATCATATATGAAATGAGTCGCCAGTTCAGGTTCGATGCATGATACTGGATGCTTGGGGCTGGTGCACTGGGATGACCCAAAGGGATGGTATGGGGAGGGAGCAGGGAGGAGGATTCAGGATGGGGAACGCATGTATACCTGTGGCAGATTCATTTCGATATTTGGCAAAACCAATACAATATTGTAAAGTTTAAAAATAAAACAAAATTAAAATAAATAAATAAATAAATAGCAAAAATAAATAAATAATAAAAATTTTTCCAAGTTCCTTCTGAACATGATGATGCTATCTCAAAAAAAAAAAAAAAAGTGGACACTTTAAAGGTAAATAAATAAGGGACCTAAATACAAGTTACTTTTCATTCTGGTTTTAATGTTAGTCTAAAACATTCCCTCAGCAGAGCTTTTAAACAGTTCTGAAGAAGGAAACACATCATCACTACATTGTTTTTCCCAGTATGTAGGGTATAGAATATTAGCATTTGAATATTTGGTTATGCTTCTTCACATGTAAAATCTAGTGCTTTTTCTTTTTCCCATCTCTTCCTGCTCCCAAATGAATCAAAGACTCTGTGGTTGGGGATTGAGGACTTGTTTTAATCAAGTTCTTCAAGGGTGTTTTACATGTTTCAAGACTCCAGAAACCATGAGTAAGTACCTAATACTGTGTAATGGGGTGGATTCCTTTCATTGTAAACAACAGAAAACCCAGTATCTATACTGGCTCATATAATTGAAAATTCAGTCAAAGTTCAGGCTGCGGCTGGTGCAGGATCAAGTGATGGAGGGGCTCAAGTATATCCTGGTTTCTGCCTTTCTAGCTCAGTTCTCCTAATACTGAACTTGTGCTCTTTTCTATCTGGCTCTTGCCCTGTGGTGGCAAATTAGATGAATCTTCTTAAGTCTGATCATATTTTGACCAAGAGGAGTGGTTAAAAAAATCCACATGCTCATTTACTCTCATCAGTTCTAATCTAGTCACAGGAGTTAGTGGATTTTGATGCTGCACATGGTAAGGCCTGAATCACCTGTCCAGCCCTCCAGGGATCAAACCTGTGTCTCCTGCATTGCAGGCAGATTCTTTACACTTTTTATCTTAGTATACACACCCACACACACAAGACAAAAAGACACTGCAGATTTCCTGGGACAATAAATGTATAGTGTTCCATACTAAACTCTTCATCTAGAGTAAGGATTGAGTCCACATATCATATCATATCCTATTTAGGAGGTCACAAATGATTTCAGTATTACGTTGGGAATTTGCCTGGGCTATGGAGCAATGCCAGCATTCCAATTTGTACTTAACGACCTTTTCTTTTGGAAGAAAATAAGTTAATCGGAATAAAGACCATTGGGAGAATTTCACTGAACTCTGAAGTTTAAAAAAATTGAAAAGGGAGTTAAGGGGGAAAAAAACTGATAATCGGAAAAGAATGAAAGAAAAAATAGAAAATAGAAATCTAATATAGTGGAAAAGAGGAGATACATCACCATCATAATTTCTTCTCCACAATCTAATTGCAATTCCCAACTGTTTTCCCTGCCAATATCAATACAATACTTTCTTTGAAGCTGAAAAATTATTTTGTAAACTGAACCAAAGCAGTAATAGACCATTTTGAGAAAGGAGAACCGTGGAATTAGTTTACCTAATCTCAATTGTTCCACTTACCAGATCACTTTGGTTTCTTTAGCTGGCCTCCAAGAGACCTCTGATCTAAACTTCCTTTGTGTTCAAATATTTTGTGGCCACTATCCTTTTAAACTTATGTCCATCTTTTCTCATTTAAAAAGCATATATTTTGTGATTTATATTTAACTTGTTCAAACTGTATTCCATGACCAATCTAGAGCATTAAGTTGGAAAAGAAGCAAAATATAAAAATAATGGGGCTAATTTTAATAGCTCATACATGTTCATCAATTTAACAATTTTGAATCATATAAATAAGTAATAGTTCATTACTGAAATACCTTTATTCTTCACAGAAAGACTTCTGAGGATTTTATGAAGTTTTGGAGTGTCATTAACATAACCCATGTCACTTTCATTCAAGATACAGTTGGCCTACATCCTGAAGTTTTAGAAATGAGTAAGGTCTCGAATCCTATCTTCTGGGAGTTCCGCTTGATTGATGTGATAGATAAGAAACCAAACAGTATAGTAACAGTCATGGTAGAGGTCATGTATTGGGAACTACAGGAGTATGGCAATAGGACTATTACATTCTGATAGGGTTCAGGAACTGCTAAGAAAGCGCCCATTAATATGAACAAAGAAGGAAACTAGAAGTTAAATTGTTATGACAGAGGGAAAGGCATTTAACTCAAAGAGAACAGCATGTGCAAAAGCCTGGAGGGATGAGAACCCATGGCACATTCAAGAACATATAAAGGTCTCTGTATGTTTTTAGCCATGCTAACCTCACAGGAGAAGGTAAGCAGTGGCCACATTATAAATGACCTTAATTATCATGTCGGATTTTCCTGATAAGAAGATGGAGAGCCAGAAGGAATTTAATGAGGGTAATCACAGCATTGTTGAGCATTTATTATGTATGAGGCATTGTTCTAAGTGTTATTTAATCCTCACAACTTTTTAAAGAGGAAAACTGAGACACAAAGACTAATACTGTCTCACAATTCTCAGCCAGAAAGGGCTATGCTCGATATTTAGACCCATTATGTGACTCCAGGAGAAGGAAACCATGTCATCCCAATACACTTACAAAGGAATAATTACATTTTAGGTGAATATTATTATAGGGGATTGTGAGAGAGGTACTGAGGTGGATGGCAAGACCAAACCCAAAAATATTTCCAAGAATAGAGATTGGAGGTAATAGGGCATTAAGCAGAGGGAGCTACTTGCAGTGAGTATAGAGCAATATGAATGGATTTTGTAAATATAGAAGCAAGAGAATTTGGGAGAGGGAAGATTCTAGCATGAATCCCAGGGTCATATTTTCATCAAGCAGGAGGGAATGTCCATGAACTACAGGCATTCCATTTACCGAAAGTAAAATTCAGAAAACAAAGAAAGAACAATGATTGAACTGGAGAAGTTTAGGAGTTTAATTTTTGAAATAATGAATTTAAATCATCTGTGGATGTCCAGGAAATTAGGCTACCAATGGTTTTAATGACAGTTTCAACTTCACTAAGTGATGACTTATTACACCAAGAATGAGTGATAATCTGCTCTCTTTCCAATTCAAGTTGTAACCAAAATCAATCTATTATGACCTTCCCCCTAAGTCCCCATGCCTGCACTCTTTTCAACGTGTCTTATCACGAAAAGATAGATCTTCTCACTTTTTCTCTTGAAGGAAGCATGAATCATACTCAGTGCTAGAAACATAGCATCTGAGTCTTAAAAATGCTAGGTACCTTATCTCCTCTCAAATCTGTAATTCAGTGACTTGCTATCACTTGAAAAATATTTATAAATAAGAGAAGACTTCCTCCTGGTCCTTTTAGTTTGAAATTTCAGTTTATTTAAAGAGGTTTTATGTGGTTACTCACTACATTTCAAAAACCAGATAATAACATTATATAATTTTTTTAATATATATAATGTTGGTCCCTCTTAAGGAAAAAAAAATATCTTAAACATTGCCTCAACATTAAATGGGATAATCCACTCCAGTACTCTTGCCTGGAAAATTCCATGGACAGAGGAGCCTGGTAGGCTACAGTCCATGGGGTTGCTAAGAGTCGGACACGACTGAGCGACTTCACTTTCACTTTTCACTTTCATGCATTGGAGAAGGAAATGGCAACCCACTCCAGTGTTCTTGCCTGGAGAATCCCACAGACGGGGGAGCCTGGTGGGCTGCCATCTATGGGGTCACACAGGGTCGGACACGACTGATGCTGTAGCAGCAGTAGCAGCAACATTAAATGAAGTAATCACTGTTGATTTATCTTCAACCTTACAAATCTTTTAGATTTACTGGGAACTCCCTAGTGGCAGTTATGATTTTCTTTGCTATGATACCTGTCCTTATGTAGCTCTTTTTCAGCATATTTCTAAGACACAAATATGATCAACCTTTCTCTATTATGTAATTATCTTTGATTATGTCATATTGCTATTAAAGTTCAAAATTCCTAAGCAGGGCACCAAAGTCCTTCATAAATTGACCCTCAGTGCCTCTCTATTTCTACCTCCAGCCACTCTCCCAAATACATTACATGATACTGCCTCATATATACCAGACTCTCTCTCATGCATTGGCTTCTGCTTAAGTTACATCCTCTGTTGGCATTTCCTGCTCTGGCAATGCACCAATGATTAGCCCACTGGAATTTCATATTTTGCTAACAAAAATCCAGTTTAAATGTTGAAACTTTCTCTGTGAAGCTTCCTCAGTTCCTCTTAGCTGAATTAACTGCCCCCTCTTACATTCCAATGTCACTTTGTATATATCTCTCCAATAACCCTTCTCACATTGTATTATAACTTAAACTGGGTAATTTGTATTCTCAGAATGTGTCTGGGAATTCTTTTTGAAAACATTTATGTTTCCTTCTAATAAAAATCTAAAAAAATAAATGTAAGCATTTCAAAATCTTCAGGTTGAACATTTATAACTAAGTACCATGGTACTATTTAAATGCTGAGGTTTGCATTTACATTTTGAGTCATGTTCAAGACATCATATGATTTTTATTGTTGTGTGGTAACAAGAACACAAGGCAGACAATGTAAAAATGATTTCTCCCAACCGAAGGCCTAATAAGTATATCAACATTGCCATATAAAGAGTTCAGCAATTTAAAGGAAACAAAGGTAATAAGAGGGCTTCCCTGGTGGCTCAGATGGTAAAGAGTCTGCCTGCAATGTGGGAGACCCAGGTTTGATTCCTGGGTGGGGAAGAGCCCCTGGAGAAGGAAATGGAAATCCACTCCAGTATTCTTGCCTGGAAAATCCCATGGATGGAGAAGACTGGCAGACTACAGTCCACGGGATAGCAAAGAGTAGGACATGACTGAGCGACTTACACTTTCAAGGTAATAGGAGAATAGTGTCATTTACAGTTTTGTTTGCCTTATAATTGTCCAAATGTTAAATACTATTTGTTCATTTAGGTTTTACTTTTGTACATATTGGATTAACCTTATAACAAAATTAATAGATGCCATATCTTTTATTTTTCTTTTTAATTTAAAATTGAATTTGTATTACTCAAGTTTGAGAAACAATATTAAAGTTTTTATGGTTTGCTTTTCTACTATAGTAGGAAAAGTAATATGGATGAAAACTCATTGTGTTTATCAAAGTATTCCACAAATAGGGCAAGCCTAGGAAAAGAATAAAGAGTAAAGTACTATAATACGAACATTTTTAAAAAATTGTAGTAAAAAAAAATATGACGTAAAATGTACCATTTTAGTCAATTGTAACTATATAGTTGAACTGTGTCAAATACATTCACACTGCTGTGCAACAGAGCTCTGTATCTTTTTCATCTTGCAAAACTGAAACTGTATGCCCATAGAACAGTGAGTGACTCCTCCTTTCCCTCTCCCCTCAATCCCTAGGAATCATCATTTTACTTTGCATTCCTATGAAGTTAATAACTTGAGACACCTCATATAAGTATGCTGCTGCTGCTGCTGAGTCGCTTCAGTCGTGTCCGACTCTGTGTGACCCCATAGACGGCAGCCCACCAGGCTCCGCCATCCCTGGGATTCTGCAGGCAAGAACACTGGAGTGGGTTGCCATTGCCTTCTCCAGTGCATGAAAGTGAAAAGTGAAAGCGAAGTCGCTCAGTCGTGTCCAACTCTTCGAGACCCCATGGACTACAGCCTACCAGGCTCCTCCATCCATGGGGTTTTCCAGGCAAGAGTACTGGAGTGGGTTCCATTCTCATTTTGTGCCTGGCTTATTTCACTTAGCAAAATGTCTTCAAGAGCCATTCATGTAGTAGAATATGGCACGGTTTCTTTTAAGACTGAATGATATTCCGTCCTGTGGCCATGTCCTATTTTGTTTATCTATTCAGCCATGGTAGACATCTGAGTTGCTCCCATCTCTTGCTTGTGAATAATACCATTATGAACATGAGCATGCAAATATCTCTTCGAGAACCTGCTTTCAGTTCTTAATGCCAACATTTTATAATAAGAGATAAGTAGAAAACACCTCCATTTGCTGAGGGTCAAAAGGCCATTCCTTCTGACCTTTGGAGTTCAAGGTACTCTCTTACTTGGAGGTACTACCTGACATCATATTGAAGATCTTAACCACCATCCATTTTACACATTTAAATGGCTTTAAATTGGTGAAAAAATACTGTTTATAACTTTGTTTTGGAAATTATTTGGCTATATGTCACTAAATTTATGATTGGCAGTGATTCCTCAACACTCATTGCGCATACCCAGGAATGCTTATAAAACAAGGCTACCTAACATGGAAGTGTTTTGAAGTGTTATGAAATTTTGATGATACTAATTTAATAATTTTATTATTATATTTTTTTAATGAAGGGTAGTTGATTTGCAACTTTAGTTTGAGGCCTACAACATAGTGACTCAATATTCTTATACATTACTTTCTATGCAAAGTTATTTTTAAAATATTGACTATATTCCCTGTGCTATACATTATATCCTTGTGACATTATTTTGTAACTAGTTGTTAGCACCTATTAAACTTAACCATTAATGGGATTGACATACTATGTTACGGACCCTTAATTAAATATGCATTGATTTCCAATTCAGGTTTTGGAGTTTCTTTCCAAAACTTGAGACAATACATTCTATTCATGTTGCAAATATTTTTAAGTCCTTTGATAATGTCAAAGTCTAGACACACCCAGTACTTAACAGATAAAACATACCTGAGGACCAAATACCCCACCTCTGCTGCTGCTGCTGCTGCTAAGTCGCTTTAGCCGTGTCCGACTCTGTGTGACCCCATAGACGGCAGCCCACCAGGCCCCCCCATCCCTGGGATTCTCCAGGCAAGAACACTGGAGTGGGTTGCCATTTCCTTCTCCAATGCATGAAAGTGAAAAGTGAAAGTGAAGTCACTCAGTCATGTCTGACTCTTCGCGACTCAATGGACTGCAGCCTACCAGGCTCCTCTGTCCATGGGATTTTCCAGGCAAGAGTACTGGAGTGGGGTGCCATTGCCTTCTCCATCCCACCTCTAAAACTAGGTAAAAAAGTAAGGCTCTCGGTTTTATATGGGATATGAGAAAAAATCAATGGATTTAAAAGTGGTCTTTCCTGAGGGCTGTGTATCCACATGGTACCCTGAAGAACAGAAATATTTTTAAAATTTTTTATTTTGTACTGGCGTACAGATGATTAACAATGTTCTGACAGTTCTGGGTGGACAGCAAAGGGACTCAGACATACATATAATGTTATATGGTAGCCTGAGTGGGAGGGCAGTTTATGGGAGAATGGATAGGTGTATAGAAAATATTTTAAATTAAAACATATGTCGGGGTCAAGAAAATGACTTGAAAGACTAACTGTTTTATTAAATTGAGACCATTCATCAAGTTAGAATCAGAGTGCAGAAAAGACAAGGTTCATGGCTCCAGCAGCTAAAGACTTCAAGAAAGTCATTCCATTTGGGGGTAGTTTCACAAGATTTCACAGGGATCCCTCCTGCCCTTAATTTATCTGTTCTCTAAGGTCCAGGTTTCACAACTTATTCTTCAGTGACAGAGGACAGAATCTTTATCTCAAAACAAGAGAAAAACAGAAATATTGGTCTATGAAATTTCAATTAACTACATGTCTTCAGAAGGCATTTAACTTTTGAAACACCCTGGCTTATGTAGATGCTTGTTTAAGGTGTCATAAAAACATGACCTGATCTTTGTATGCTGAAAGATTGGCTGTCCAGTAATTAGTGCCGTAACTGCTACTCGCAACTGTTCTCAACAGAAAATTGTGAGCCTTGTGTGTATACTAAACTCACTTTCATTGGGAATCCTTTAAAAACATACAGCAAAGAATCACACCAAAATATTAATTTGCACTCAAACACTCAATGCCACAAGACACACCAATTATCTCTCTCTGTTTAAGCCAGAAGACTTTTCCAGGCTTTAAACTAGTCTCTGAAGAGATTTAATTCAGTATTACTTACCCAAAAGCAGTCAGCATGCTCTTTTTTTGACCTTCAGGTCAATGAGAGTGACCCAACTGAGACCCAATCAAATCTGAATATGTACCCCCCTAAAGAACTATTCACAAGGTTAATTGTATCTTGCTTCTATTTGCTGAATAAGGAATCAATTAAAGAGAAAAGCAAAAGAAGCCATAAATGGCTGCACAAACCATACAGAAACGAACTATATAGAGACATAAGCTCCCCTATGCTTCTGTTCTTCATAGATTTCCAAAAAGAAGGAAATGAAACAATAACAGAGGCATTCTTGTGCCTCCTATCATCATTGTAATCACTATTGTAATCACTGTAATAGGTATCTTACTTTAGCATAAAATTGTGTTATTTCAAAACCCATAGAGGCCAAAAAGATACCTAAGACTATTTAGTTATTGGTGACATGGTAAAGTCCTCTGGACTAGAATGCCATCATGGTGTTTTAAGTCACTGATTTGTAAGGAAACAACACTAACAGGTTTGGCTGTAACATCCCGGGGTGGGGGTGGGAAGAGAACATACTGCTATGTATTAACTTTCGTATACAGAATACATTGCTATATATTAACCTTCAAGGTTTCTGTGTGGGCCCTTAATATAAATATATATACACATAATATATATATTATATATTTGGTGGTACTATATATTTGGTACATATATATACACATAGGAATATATGTATATATATGTACATATATATACATATATATATACAAAAGGAAGATATTAGGAGAAAGAAAAAACGTTTTCTACAGAAAATACAAAAAGGACCAGAGCACCTAAGTCCTTAACATTATGCTCAATTATATAATATCATAGTGTGGAAAGAGGGAATATAGTCTTTAAAACCTTAAAGTAATAACCACCATTTGAGGGCTTACTATTGCCAAATAATGACTAAGCATCTTTTCCTTCTTCATCACAAGCCATGAGACTTGGAGAACCTAGCTTCCTCACTCAGTGTCACAAAACAAAGAAAATGAAGAGCTTGAATCTGAAATATTGCAGCCAACTCTTTACATTTAACTGCATCTTCTGTTCACCTATTATCAAAGATAACAACATGTAGACATAACAGTAATCCACTATACAAACAATGAGCATGAAAGCTCGTAATAACCTCATCTCTGGTGTGGAACAGGCAGTTACTGAGGCTTCAGTAGACAGTGAGTGTGGACTCTTTAGAAAGAGGGTACAATAAGCCTAAGCCATCAACTAAGGCCGTAGTCAACTGCAGGCCTCTAGAAGCTTACAACTGGAGCCAAGTTCCTCTAGGCAGTTGATACATGTTGATTATCCAGAGTTTCCAGTATTAGCAGTTCCTTGGCCTACTTTGGACAAAGCAAATGTGACATTTCACCAAACTGCCTGGGAAGAGATAAGGTTTTGGCATAAATCCTTATTTCCTGCATATGGCTACAATAATGAAGTGGAATTTGACTTTCATCTCTCAGCTGTACCAATAATGGCATTTTAAGGTCAAAAATATATTTACTCACTCTACTATGAAGACTTCTCTTCCCCTCTGTATTTATCAATCCATCTCTGTTTTCATTAGTCAGTTCTTTATGAAGCTGAGCTCTGTACTGAGGCCCTAAACTTGAGTGTGATTTGTGTGTGTATGTTGGTAGAACACTAATAAATGCAAGCATGTTAGTTGTAATCCTCATTCTGATCATCTCCTCATTTTTAAACCAAGAATTCTCCCTAAACTCTTATTCTTGCTTGGGTTAGATATCTACTTCCTTGTAAAGTGCAAATGCCATGTTCAATTCAATCTTTCCCTTAGAAAGACTTGGAGCTATTTATTCATTTCTTCCAACATTAGACTCTCCTTTCCCCGCTACTCACCTTCTCTCCACAAATCCCATTGTGTCTGGATTAAATGAGGCCAGAACCTCTGATCTTCTGTCCTGTGGCACCGCTGATGGAGTTTGTGGGCTTTACCCATTGAGCAACTACTACTCACAAGGATATTAAGTTCAACATTTGAATCAGGATTAGCTATCAATAGAAGGCAACCAGGCCTTGGGAAGGGAATTGGCTTTTCAGGATAATTCTTCCCTCAGAAAGAATGTGGCAAAAACTGATGGAGAGAAACAAAGACATGCAAAGCGTGTTATACTTGGTAAACAATAGTTGTGTGCTATGATCAATGACTTATTATGGGAAGCAAAGACCAAAAGGTGCAGTTTATATGTTGGAGACTAAAGCAGGTACACATCTGTTTGTCATTAATTCACATCTCTTCAACTCCGAGTAACCAACTAAAACTGCAGCACTTCTTTGATGGCATAACTTGACTCTTTTAGGCTTTTTGCTTTCTTAAATCTCACAGGTAAGACATAATGGGATCTGCAAAAGAAATAAGTATGCTTTCTTAACATGTTCAAGGTAGAAATGTAGATTAAATTTACTGAAGGCCTTAGTCCAGTAAGGTCCCCTCAAATGTGATGAATGTCCAAATGGTGTGGGTACCCATACATTTTGTGATCCTCTACTGCTGAGACCAGCAAGAGGGAGAAGATGCTTATAGAAACCTTTCAATGTGCTTGCTCTCGCTGGTACAGGGAAGCCTTATCATCATACAGCTGTTTTTATTAAGTACCAATTATTCAAAACTGTATTTGGGGCCAAGAAGAAAGTCCATGACCCATACTTTCTTGAACTTGATTATCAGGCTCTTCAAAAAGGTCCCTCATTTGTTGTCCCTTCTATAAATATGTATTCCCAGGAAGTAGTTAGCAGCAAGCAGCTGTTTAATAATGATCCTTGAGTTGGGAAGATCCCCTGCAGGAGGGCATGGCAACCCACTCCACTATTCTTGGCCTGGAGGATCCCCATGGACAGAGGAGCCTGGAGGGCCAAAGAGTCGGACACGACTGAGTGACTAAGCACAGCACAGCACAGCTGTTATTAATGGATTCTCTGAAGGACTTTCCCGGAAGTTGGCCACCTGCTGAGCCGAGTGCCTTCTCCAAAGGGAACTAGGCTCAGCTTGAACTGGGCTTCCAAGATCCTTACTGTATCCTTACATGCCCAAAATAAAACAAGGCACAGACACCTGGGCAGATAGTGCAGCGTGGCTTGGTTTCATAAGCAATGGAGCATACTTCATAGTACACTCCACAGGCTATGTCTGATCCCCACAAAGCATCCTTCCAACCCTTGAGAAACTTGAAAGGCAGGCATTTCTGTTAATGTTAATAGGTATCTCTCCGCTGTGCTTTGTGCTTAAGTCATTTCAGTTGTGTCTGACTCTTTGCGACCCTATGAACTGTATGCAGGCTCCTCCATCCAGGGGATTGGGTTGCCATTCCCGCCTCCAGGGGATCTTCCTGACCCAGGGATCAAACTTCCATCTCTGATGTCTACTGCATCTGCAGGCCAATTCTTTACTACCAGTACCACCTGGGAAGCCCCTGCTGCTGCTGCTAAGTTGCTTCCGTCGTGTCTGACTCTGTGTGACCCCATAGACGGCAGCCCACCAGTCTCCCCTGTCCCTGGGATTCTCCAGGCAAGAATACTGGAGTGGGTTGCCATTGCCTTCTCTGAGGAAGCCACTAGATTACCCTAAACCATAGAAAGAACTTTGATTTTATTCTAAATGCAATACAATAATTGTTAGAGATTCTTTTTTTCAGAAGAACAACATGCTATGCTAAGTCACTTCAGTTGTGTCTGACTCTGTGTGACCCCATAGACGGCAGCCCACCAGGCTCCCCCGTCCCTGGGATTCTCCAGGCAAGAACACTGGAGTGGGCTGCCATTTCCTTCTCCAATGCATGAAAGTGAAAAGTGAAAGTGAAGTCGCTCAGTCGTGTCCGACTCTTAGCGACCCCATGGATTGCAACACAGTTGTTATGCTTCCTAATTTGGGGAAGGAGGGAATTTCTATCTGTCCCACTGTGCATGCTAAGTTGCTTCAGTTGTGTCCAACTCTTTGCAACCCTATACATCATAGACCACCAGGCTCCTCTGTCCCACTAGAATCCTTTAAACTACCATTGTCTAGTGTTTGGACCACTCTATGCTCTACTTGTTTCTTTTCAAGAGCCATATTGATTTTTTTCCCTCAGTATTTTACTATGAAATTTCAAATATACAGAAATACTGAAATAAGTACACTGTAAAAACCTATATACCAATAACCTAGATGCTATACTCCATATTTATATTGGTTTCAAGTACCTGTAATTTAAAACAATCAAACCATTCCCCAAATGAACAAGATTTTATGGTACTCTGAATAACACCCAGGTCCTTTGCAATAGTCTACCAGGCTCAATCTGATCTGATTTCTAGCTTCTGTATGACTTCATTTCTTATCCTTCCTTCCTTCTATTTTTGGTTACCAGGAACACTGCAATGCTTTATATTTTTCAAATGCATCAAGTTTCCCCCGGCTTGGGACCTTTACTTTTGCTCTTCAACTAGATCCTTCCCTGGACAATTCCTTCTCCTTCTGGTCTCAGCTTAACATAGCTCCCCAGAGACTCTTTCCCTGACCTTCACATCTGAAGTACATCTGTTTCCAGTTATTCTCTACCACAATACTGTATCTGACTGCATTTATAGCAACTACCACTCCTTGAAATCCTCTTGTTTTTCTGTTCATATCGTCTCTATCTCAATTCATTAAAACCTGAGCTGTACAAGAGCAAGGTCATTGGCTCTTTTACTCACAACCAAATCTCAGTGGCTTGAACAGGACCTAGTTCACTGTAGGAGTTGAATAAATACATGTAGAGTAAATTTATGAATATCATAAAAAGGCAATCCTTCTTTTGCACAGCTCAGTAGAACCTACTGTGTTGGGGAAAACAAAGAAATCCAAACAGATGAACATTAAGACCTGGAACACATAAGCCATTCACATAGTCACTGTCTCAAGAGTTCATGGGTGCATTTCCTAGACTAGAGCTAAAAGAGATACCAGTTAATGAAGATGACTCATTGTACATGTGGCACCCTGACCACTGCAGACATAATTGCAGTGGAGCTACATCTAGGACAATGCAAAGGGAAAAGCTAGACACAGAGGTAGAAAAGCTCTTGACTCTTCTTTATTCCATGAACTACAAAACCATGAAATCCAATGCAAAGATGCTACATTGGTGGCACTGCATTTTCTGTAAGCTATTTCTAACCTATTGCTATTGTTTTGAATATATTCTTTTAGGTTCAACATGACATTTCTTCCAAATATTTTAGAGAACATTTTTTTCTTCTTCATAACCTTCTTCTGCATACCATGGAAAGCTTCAGGATAAAAAGAGAACTGTGGTGATTTTCCTACTAATTAGTTGCTCTTATTAAAAAGAGCAAGATAATTGATTTTAGGATGCACTACCCCTTATTAAGACCTAATTAAGCTGTATATCAAAGACTAATTAAATGGCATTATTCCATCTCACTGATGAGTCTTGATGCTTGGTGAATAGATTTGGGTGGTAGATGAATACACTTGGAATAGATTTCACAGCCAGACAGATAAATATAGACTAAGAAGCTGAGTAAAGGGAATTTTCGATTATCTAAACCTAACACACTTATTGGTATTTCTTCAGCCTGACAGTTTGAAATGCACAAAATGAAACATTTAAATACTAACTCAGCACAGTGGTAGGATAGGGAACAATGAAAGAGCTTCTTTGGAAAACTGAAAATTTAAATATGCCATTAATCCTACTAGTGAAATGGTGGAATGGTAGACTGGAGAAATGAAGGCATTTGATTTTTTTTTTTTTTTTTTTTGATGATACAAGTTACTCAGTCTTGATGAACCTCAGATAAGAGCTCAATCATATATGAGTAAAAAAATAATCTGAAAACCTGAGATCATTTTTAAAGTTGCCAATCACCATCTATGTTATTCTGTGCATTTCAGGGAGAGAAAAATGGGAATAGTAAGAGAAAATTATCATGATAAGAATTTGAATATGGTAAAAGCTCAGAGATTGATGGAGCTATATTCCAGACAAATAGAAACTTCCCTTAAAATATATTTGGAAAGGAAGAGCTATTAATAAGATAAATGTTTTTCAGAATTTTATTCTATACCAGAAATGAATGTTTTTAACAGCAAATCAATCTCTGATAAGTCAATATTTTATTTGACAATGAAAATCCTATCTCAGACTTTCAAATGTTATGTAAATCCATTCATTGCTTTAATCCCACTAAGTTAACCTTATATGACCAAGGGTGTATCTTCAAGTCAGTGTCATTGTGACAACAGAAACTCATCATTCCATTTAATCTGTGAGGTCACAACCTCCTTAGATGATGGTGAGTAGTCTCTCAGATTCTTCAGCATTTCATAATGTAAAAGCTTTTGAATAAATCACAAGATATTTGCAGAAACTAATGATTTCACTATACAGCTGGGTTCTGTTTGATTGTCTTTAATAGTTACCTTCACTGGCAGTACAATAATTTGCAAACAATAACATCAGTCACATGTCACTTTTGTGCTCATTACCGGCCAAGGTGTAACCCCCAGAACCAATAATCTATACTGCTGAACGTCTAAATTAAATGCCACTCTGTGCTAAGCGCAGGTTATTCATTGGAAACTGAACTTTTGCAACTATAACATGTATTTTGAATTATCTGAAGGACATCTACCCTTGAACTCTTTTTGCATTAATACACACAGAAGTGGAAATAGCTGCAACATCACTAAGAAAAGCTGTACAAAGAGAGAACTGAAATCTCTATTACAGAAAAAGGAGTAAACAATTTATTTTTAGTTATCTCTACAGAATTCATGGACAGGAGATAAAGGGTTTGACTCAAGTATTTCAAGGTTGTCATTCTCGGTACTTTGTTAGATTTAATAGAGTTTATAATATTTAGACTACCTTGTAGATGGAACTTCTATTTCTTTTTTTAATTTCATATATAATTATGAATTTTAACATAATTTTTGATAATTACATCTTGCCCATGATCGCTGAAAAACAATTAATTAGTGACAACTATAAAAATATAGTGACAACTATGAAAAGAAAACTTTTGTTTTGCATTCCATGTTTATTTTTTCTAACAGAGGTGGAACATGACTGAAGAGTGAGCTTGGGGTTGAGGGTAATTAATCTCTCAGGTTTTGTAGCTCAATGGGAACAAGTCTTTCTTGAGTCCAAATTATGAATTCCATAAATCCACAAATCTAATCAACAAAATTAATAAAAGAGTCTGTGACACATGCATTAAGTTTTTGAGATTCTCAAAGATGTCATTGATACTATGGGAGAAATATCAATGGATCACAGAAGACAATGACTCTGATAGAAATTTTAAGGCACTAAGGAACTAAAGGGCACTATATGACAACTGCAGACACCCAGTCCTCTGACAATTGGTTCACAACCACTAAACTGAAGGTTTCCTTATCTAACTGCCTAGGAACTGATGATTATGCCACAGCCTTGAATCGGAATTCATTTGGAAACAGAAAGTCTCAAGATACTAAGAGAAAACATTTCTTTGTACAGCACACAACGTCTCAAAACGAAAAACAGAGCAGCCCTTTCCATAGATGACATATTAAAAGATGAGACAGAGGCGTTAAAATTTCCAACCTAAGCTTTGATGTACAACAGTATTCCAGTGCATTAACAATGGATGGTGTGTCACAATAAAATTAACTAATCAAAATATGCTTTGGCTTAGGGAAATCGACATTCATTTATGAGCAATTTGGGAAGTGTGCATGTCCAAATAACAATCAAAGTATAATGTGTATGATCTCCTCTTTGCCACTGGCTTCTGCTTGGTGGCAGAGATGAATGAGAGCAGGGTTTGTGCTTGATTTGGGGAAGTTTCACAGCTTGTGCCAAACCAATTGCAAGCTCAGCAAATGCAAGGACTCATAAGCCTTATTGATAGCAACTTGAGTGGGTGCTTGCCCTCATTCCTGAGACTTGAAGTGACTTGAGGCAAGTAATAAAACTATAAAAAAATAAAAGATATTATATTAGAAATGCACTTTAATTTCTGTTTTAATTGCCAAGTAGAATGATATTATTTCTTTAAAATGTATGAGAAGCATATTCCAGACATTGGTTCCTTTATAAGTTTTCTTTAATCTTTTCCTTTCTTCTCTTTTTAATTACTTGTCTTATTTCTGCTATTATTGAACTATGAAGCTGAGTTTTAGGAAGCTGGAAAAGAAATGTGGTCCTTGAGCAAAGGCAGTGATATTAAAACCTCTTTCAAAATATCTTTACCTTTGTTTTCTTTTCAATATTCTCTATCACTTTCCTTCATTCCCACCCTGGAATGACACTAGTCATTTATTTGGGTACACATAGTATTTTCCATGCTGACTGTTGATTTCAAGGAACCCATGCAAAGCCTTGCATACAGTGTGCTTTCAATAACCACTGATTGAGGGAACGAATGAAAGCAAAAATTGCAATAGTCAGTATAAATATCAGAAAATGAACTTCTAGAGCTGCTTAGCATTACCTATGACTGGAGTATTTCCTTACTTTGGGAAGATGAAAAGTACTGTAAAATTTATCCTCTACAGTGATTTTCAAGTTTTTACAACATGACCCACAGTGTAAAATAGACTTTGCATTATAACTGGGTGCTTACACAGCTATAGACACATAATTTAATGCATGTGCCTGTAAATGTACACACACATATTATTAAAGCAATATGGTAAGTAAAACTGTAAAGTGATTCCAATGAATCATACTTTTGTATAATCACTACTCCGTTAATAAGGACAATGTCTATAAAAGATAAGGTGCAATGCATTGATTAAGTTATATTATATGGAGAGGTAAAGAAAACTTTCAGATATAATTAAATCTATAAACCCTAATACAGTCAGCAAAAAACACGTTCAGGAGCTGACTGTGGCTCAGATCATGAATTCCTTACAACAAAATTCAGACTTAAATTGAAGAAAGTAGGGAAAACCACTAGGCCATTCAGGTATGACCTAAAACAAATCCCTTACGATTATACAGTGGAAGTGAAAAATAGATTCAAGGTATTAGATCTGATAGACAGAGTGCCTGAAGAACTATGGACAGAAGTTCATAACACTGTACAAAAGGCAGTGATCAAAATCATCTCCAGGAAAAGAAATGCAAAAAAGGCAAAATGGTTGTCTGAGGAGGCCTTACAAGTAGTTGAGAAAAGAAGTGGAAAGGAAAAAGTGAAAAGAAGAGAAAAGGAAAGATATATCCATCTGAAGGCAGAGGTCCAAAGAATAGCAAGGGGAGAGAATAAAGCTTTCCTAAGTGATCAGTGCAAAGAAATAGAGGAAAACAATAGAATGGGGAAGACTAGAGATCTCTTCAAGAAAATTAAAGCTATCAAGGGAATGTTTCATGCAAAGATGGGCACAATACAAGGACAAAAATGATGTGGACCTAACAGAAGACACTAAGAAGAGGTGGCAAGAATATACAGAAGAATTATACAAAACAGATCTAATGATTCAGATAACCATGATGATGTGATCACTCACTTAGAGCCTGACATCATGGAGCATGAAATCAAGCAGACCTTAGGAAGCATGACTACAAACAAAGCTAGTGAATTCCAGCTGAAATATTTCAAATCCTAAAATAAGATGCTGAAAAAGTGCTTCACTCAATATGCCAGCAAATTTGGAAAACCCAGCAGTGGCCACAGGACTGGAAAAGGTCAGTTTTCATTCCAATCCCAAAGAAAGGCAATGCCAAGGAATGTTCAAACTACCGCACAAGTGCACTCGTCTCACATGCTAGCAATGTAATGCTCAAAATTCTCCAAAGCTAGGCTGCAACAATACATGCACTGAGAACTCCCAAATGTTCGAACTGGATTTAGAAAAGGCAGAGGAAAGAGAGATCAAACTGCCAACATCCATTGTGTCATAGAAAAAGCAAGAGAATTCCAGAGAAACATCTTCTGCATCATTGACTACGCTAAAGTCTTTGACTGTGTGGATCACAACAAACTGTGGAAAATTCTTAAAGAGATGGAAATACCAGACCACCTTACCTGCCTCCTGAGAAACCTGTATGCAGGTCAAGAAGCAACAGTTAGAACCAGACATGGAACAACGGACTGGTTTCAAATTGGGAAAGCAGTGTGCCCCGGCTGTATATACCTTGCTATTAAACTTATATGCAGAGTACACCATGTGAAATGCCAGGCTGGATAAGGCATAAGCTGGAATCAAGATTGCTGGGAGAAATATAAATAACCTCAGATATGCAGATGATACCACCCTTATGGCAGAAAGCAAAGCAGAACTAAAGAGCCTCCTGATAAAGGTGGAAGAGGAAAGTGAAAAAGCTGGCTTAATACTCAACATTCATAAAACTAAGATCCTGGCATCTGCTTCCATCACATCATGGCAAATAGAAGGAGAAACAGTGGAAACAATGACATACTTTATTTTCTTGAGTTCCAAAATCACTGCAGATGGTGACTGCAGCCATGAAATTAAAAAACACTTGCTCCTTGGAAGAAAAGCTATGACAAACCTAGACAGAGTATTAAGAAGCAGAGACATTACTTTGCTGACAAAAGCCGGTGTAGTCAAAGTTATGGTTTTTCCAGAGGTCATGTATGGATTTCAGAATTGGACCATAAAGAAGGCTGAACACTGAAGAACTGATGCTTTTGAACTGTGGTATTGGAAAAGACTCTTTAGAGTCCCTTGACTGCAAGAACAAACCAGTCCATCCTAAAGAAAATCAATCCTGAATATTCCCCGGAAGGACTGATGCTGAAGCTCCAATACTTTGGCCACATGATGCGAAGATCTGACTTTAGAAAAGACCCTGATGCTGGGAAAGATTGATGGCAGGAGGAGAAGGGGACGACAGAGGATGAGATGGTTGAATGGCATCACCGACTCCATGGACATGAGTTTGAGCAAGCTCCAGAAGTTGGTGATGGACAGGGAAGCCTGGTGTGCTGCAGTCCATGGGGTGGCAAACAGTCAAAACAAAAACAAGCCCCCAAACAGTTAAAGTTAAGTTAATCAAAAGGAAGATCATCTGGGGTGGGCCTGAGCTAATCAGGTGATCCCTTTAAATTAGGTTTAGAGGTCAAAGACTTGTAGCAGACCCCACTAGCCTTAAAGAAGCCAGATGTTCTATATCTGCAAAGAAATGAATTCTTCCACCAAATACATGATCTTGGAACATAAACAGGTTCTGCTACCAATTCCAACATTACTAGGGAGGAGCGCCCTCAAAACAGCAAGCAACTCTGTAAACACCAGTTTCAGGTCCCACAAGTCAACTCTGACTTTACCTATCTGGAGATAGCATCAAATTTCACAGATAAAGGATTCAATCTTACAAGTCTACCCCCTCCACACATACGTATACACATTTCAGACATGCCAATCACAAAACAAAGTTATCTTCAAAGCTTCTGACTCAATGGCTATAAATCAGAAGTTCTCACATCCCTTCCTTAGATTCAATTAATGTTCTAGAATGATTCACAGAACTCAAGAAACCCATTTACTCATTAGATTGTTGGCATTTATGAAAAGGACACAGCTCAACAGCCAGATAAAAGAGATGCATAGGGCAAGGTAGGGGGAAAAGACACACTTCTCTCCAGTTTTGCCACACTCCTGGAATCTCCACCTGTTTGTCAAGCCATAAATTTTCCATACCCAGCCCTCTGGGATCTTTAGGAAGGCTTCATTAACTACCATCATTGATTAAATCATTGGGCATTGGTGAGTGATACACCTTCAGCCCCTCAACCATCTTTGTAGGTCAAGAGGTAGGATTTGAAGTTTCAACCCTCTAATCACATGGTTGGTTTTCCTGGTAACCAGCCCTCATCCTTAGGTGGTCTGCAAGTCACCATTAACATAACAAAAGACATCTTTTGCCATCACTTAGGGAATTCCAATGATTTTAGAAGATCTCTGCCAGAAAAGCAATGAAAAGCAAATACCTGTTTCTTTCTATAACTTATAGTGTCACAGGAAATAACCTCAAGACTAAGATAAGAGCCAGACATTCCTGCTGCTGCTGCTGCTAAGTTGCTTCAGTCGTGTCCGACTCTGTGCGACCCCATAGATGGCAGCCCACTAGGCTCCTCTGTCACTGGGATTCTCCAGGCAAGAACACTGGAGTGGGTTGCCATTTCCTTCTCCAATGCATGAAGGTGAAAAGTGAAAGTGAAGTCTCTCAGTCTTGTCCGACTCTGAGCGACCCCATGGACTGCAGCCTACCAGCTTCCTCCGTCCATGGGATTTTCCAGGCAAGAGTACTGGAGTGGGGTGCCCTCGCCTTCTCTGAGACATCCCTGCTTACACCTTTATTTCAGCCTGTGAGACCCTGAGCAGAGGAAGCAGGTAACCTGCAGTCCAAGCCCCAACCAATGGAAACTTTGAGATAATTAATGTCTTAAGCTGCTAAGCTTATGTAACTTTTTACACAGTAGTAGAAAACTAATAAAATACAGTTTATTTTTTCTTTTTTAAAAATGCTGGACATAGTCACCTAAGTTGACAGCATGTCAAATAGATGGGCCAAAACCCACATTCTGAAAACCACAAGTATATTTTTAAACTATCTTCTCCATGATGCCAAAATATTTAAAATAGAGGTTCATTCTTTTATGGCAAAGAAGTTTTTGCATACTAAACTCTCTTGAACATTAAAAGCTATCATCAGCCACTGACATTCTCACTTATCCATGTATTTGCTCATTTTATAAATATTTATTGCATGCCAACTATACCAGGTAGTGTATCTGGCACTGATTAACAGTGGTGAAAAAAATATACAGGAATATCCACCCCTTAGAACTTAAAGTCTGAGGGTTGTGAGGGGAGTGGGGGATAGAAACAAACAAAATGAAAGATATAACTAGTTACTCGATAAATGTTTAGTAAGGACTATTTAAACTACTTAACACATATTTATTTGGGAGGTGAATCATATGACAAATAAGGATGAACATTATATAGTCCATATTTTGAAGGGCTACACTAGCTAATGGGTGCTATAAAATTTGTATATAAATAGGTATTCCACAATAATTATGGACTTGGTATTAAGAAAACAGAAGATATAGCATTGGGTAACAAACTCTACACAGGGAACTGAGGGAGGGTTTCAGAGAAGAGTTGTCAGTTCAGTTCAGTTCAGTCACTCAGTCCTGTCCAACTCTTTGTGACCCCATGGACTGCAGCATGCCAGGCCTCCCTGTCTATCACCATCTCCTGGAGCTTACTCAAACTCATGTCCATCGAGTCGGCAATGCCATCAAACCATCTCATCCTCTGTCATCCCCTTCTCCTTCCACCTTCAATCTTTCCCAAAATCAGGGTCTTTTCCAATGAGTCAGTTCTTCACATCAGGAGGCCAAAGTATTGCAGTTTCACCTTCAGCATCAGTCCTTCCAATGAATATTCAGGACTGATTTCCTTTAGGATGGACTGGTTCGATCTCCTTGCTGTCCAAGGGACCCTCAAGAGTCTTCTCCAACACCATAGTTCAAAAGCATCAATTCTTTGTTGCTCCACTTTCTTTATAATCCAACACTCACATCCATACATGACTACTGGAAAAACCATAATTGATGGACATTTGTTGGCAAAGTAATGTCTCTGCTTTTTAATAAGCTGTCTAGGTTGGTCATAACTTTCCTTCCAAGTAGCAAATGTCTTTTAATTTCATGGCTGCAGTCACCATCTGCACTGATTTTGGAGCCCAAAAAAATCTGTCACTGTTTCCACTGTTTCCCCATCCATTTGCCATGAAGTAATAGGACTAGATGCCATGATCTTAGTTTTCTGAATGTTGAGTTTTAAGCCAACTTTTTCACTCTCCTCTTTCACTTTCATCAAGAGGTTCTTTAGTTCTTCTTCACTTTCTGCCATATGGTTGGTTTCATCTGCATATTTGAGATTATTGATATTTCTCCTGGCAACCTTGATTCCAGTTTGTGCTTCATCCAGTACAGCATTTCTCATGATGTACTCTGCATATAGGTTAAATAAGCAGGGTGACAATACACAGCCTTGACATACTCCATTCCTGATTTGGAACCAGTCTGTCGTTCCATGTCTAGTTCTAACTGGTGTTTTCTGACCTGCATACAGATTTCTCAAGAGGCAGTTCAGGTGGTCTGGTATTCCCATCTCTTTCAGAATTTTCCACAGTTTGTTGTGATCCACACAGTCAAAGGCTTTGGCATAGTTAATAAAGCAGAAGTAGATGTTTTTTGGAACTCTCTTCATTTTTTGAGGATCCAACAGGTATTGGCAATTTGATCTCTGGTTCCTCTGCCTTTTCTAAATCCAGCTTGAACATCCGGAAGTTCATGGTTCATGTGCTGCTGGAGCCTGGCTTGGAGAATTTTGAGCATTACTTTACTAGCCTGTGAGATGAGTGCAATTGTGTGGTAGTTTGAACATTCTTTGGCATTGCCTTTCTTTGGGATTGGAATGAAAACGGACTTTTTCCAGTCCTGTGGCCATTCCTGAGTTTTCCAAATTTGCTGACATATTGAGTGCCACTCTTTCACAGCATCATCTTTTAGGATTTGAAATAGCAGCAGCTGGAATTCCATCACCTCCACTAGTTTGTTCAAAGTGATGCTTCCTAAGGCCCACTTGACTTCACATTCCAGGATGTCTAGCTCTAGGTGAGTGATTATACCATCGTGATTATTTGAGTTGTGAAGATCTTTTTTGTACAGTTCTTCTGTGTATTCTTTCCACCTCTTCTTAATATCTTCTGCTTCTGTTAGGTCCATATCATTTCTGTCCTTTATTGCGCCCATCTTTGTCTTCCCTGGTGGCTCAGAGGTTAAAGCATCTGCCTGCAATGCGGGAGACCTGGGTTTGATCCCTGGGTTGGGAAGATCCCCTGGAGAAGGAAATGGCAACCCGCTCCAGTATTCCTGCCTGGAGAATCCCATGGACAGAGGAGCCTGGTGGGCTACAGTCCATGGGGTCGCAAAGAGTCAGGCATGACTGAGAGACCTTACTTACTTACTTTGCATGAAATGTTCCCTTGGTATCTCTAATTCTCTTGAAGAGATCGCCAGTCTTTCCAATTCTATTACTTTCTTTTATTTGTTTGCATTGATCACTGAGGAAGGCTTTCTTATCTCTCCTGCTATTCTTTGTATCTCTGCATTCAAATGGGTATATCTTTCCTTTTCTCCTTTGCCTTTCACTTCTCTTCTTTTCACAGCTATTTGTATGGCCTCCTCAGAGAACCACTGGCTGCAGTCTCCAAAATGACCAAACGATCTCTGTTCGTTTCCAAGGCAAACAATTCAGTATCACAGTAATCCAAGTCTATGCCCAGACCAGTAATGCTAAAGAAGCTGAACTTGAACGGTTCTGTGAAGACCTACAAGACCTTATAGAACTAAACCCCAAAAATGATGTCCTTTTCATTACTGGGGACTGGAATGCAAAAGTAGGAAGTCAAGAAATACCTCGAGTTACAATTTTGGCCTTGGAGTACAGAATGAAGCAGGGCAAAGGCTAACAGAGTTTTACCAAGAGAACACACTGGTCATAGGAAACATCCTCTTCCAACAACACAAGGGAGGACTCTACATGGACATCATCAGATGGTTAATACTGAAATTAGGTTGATTATATTCTTTGCAGCCAAAGATGGAGAAGCTCTATACAGCCAGCAAAAGCAAGACCGTGAGCTGACTGTGGCTCAGATCATGAACTCCTTACTGCCAAAATCATACTTAAATTGAAGAAAGTAGGGAAAACCACTAGACCATTCAGGTATGACCTAAATCAAATCCCTTATGATTATACAGAGGAAATGAAAAATAGATTCAAGGGATTAGATCTGATAGAGTGCCTGAAGAACTATAGATAAAGGTTCGTGAGTAATCAAGATCATCCCAAGAAGAGGTGTCACCTTATGTGAAACCTGTGGGTAGGAGGACTCTGCCAAGAATCTCTAGGTGTGAAGGACTTTCCATGTACCCTGTGACACTTTTTAAGGTCTTGTTGAGGAATTTTGGCTTTGAGACATCAAATTATTGAATTTTTTTGTTTCTTTGTAACAGGATTGTAACATAAAATTTTACCCCTAAAATACAAGCTAAATTGTGTGAAATGAGCTTTACTAGCACAAAGAGAATACAGGTCAGTGACAGGTCAGTTAAGTTCTGCAAGAGCAGAGATAGAGTAAGATGAAGAATAAGTCATGAAATTTTGGTTATTTCTAAGATAGGACTGAAGTAGAAAACTTAAGCTGAACGAATGGATTGAAATAAAAGAATTACCTAGGTGGGTGGAGTCCAAGCAGAACTTCACACAGTTTTCCAAGGCGAGTCCTAAAACAAGCACCAGCACTCCATTTAATTAATCATGATGCTCTTGAGCCCAGTGGGGGTGGCTCCACTACATTAAAAGCCTTTCTCCTTTACTCTCCTATTTACCACACAGCAAATGCTGAGACATAAGTAACCACAAAAACAGAGTCAAAATAAATATCAGCATAGTTTATGCTGTAACAGTTTACCTTTTAGAGTTTATGTATCCTTGTTTTAAACAGAGTTCTAACAAGCTTTCCTAATTTCTTTCCTAAGCTAGGGCAAGTGAGAAGCACCATATTGTGCCCTTCAAACAATGCTACTGTCGATTTTCAAAGACTCTACATTTCATTCCATAAGGAGGAATTTTTAAAAGTCTTTGAGATGGGGAGAATTAGCTTTACCTATGCTCCAGAATAAAAAATATATATATTACAAGAATCTATTTTGCCTCTTGAATAAACTAATTTTATTTCCAATAGATAGAAAAAATATGAACTAGTTGTTCCATATGTGGCCCAGTGTACTGTTCTCTAGTGGTACTGTGAAAATAGGGTCTCATGAAGAATTCTGAATCACTTCCCAAAATTATAATATTTGA
The DNA here is from genome assembly GCF_000754665.1 of Bison bison bison. Taxonomy (NCBI): domain Eukaryota; kingdom Metazoa; phylum Chordata; class Mammalia; order Artiodactyla; family Bovidae; genus Bison; species Bison bison. Next base: position 4,543,881 of record NW_011495049.1, on the reverse strand, counting down.
TGATACCCATATGCTTTTATGCAGGCTTTAATAATGTTTAGAGGGATTTCTACTTCTACTGATTTTTTTTGAGGGAGTATTTTTTTTAGAGGTGGAAGAATACCAGATTAAAAGAATCACTATGTAAATAATTGACATCATAAAAATAGCCCTGTTAAAAGCTTAAGTGAGGTCTTTTCTCCTCTGCAGACCAAAGGCCATTCTAAAAGCAGAACAGCTCTAGATACTTATTGGTTCCAAGTATAATGATTGCTAACATTCAACTATGTTAGAAAGCGTGGACAGCTGAATTAGACCTCTAACATCCCAGTGTTCAGAATTTTGACCTCGATCAAGAGCTGTGTAGCTAAGCCTGAAATTCTTTTAAAATAATTCCCTGTTCCTCATAGCTTCAAGATCATGATTCACTTTATTTTTTTAAGCAGATTTTCATGATTAAGAAATGCAAATATTGACTATGGAAAAATGAAAGCATTAATATCATTTAAATTTGCACAGTGTTCTGGCCATACAAAATTAATCATTCAGCTCTTATTCTATTCCATCATATTATTTTCATAATAAAATGTTAAAATTCTTGTATCTTATTCTGAATCCAAATAAGTGTAGGCTGTGTAAAAATGGTCAGAGAACATTTTTTTTTATAAATCTTTAAGCATAAGTTAATGGAACACAGCAAAACAGGATATGTCTGGATCCAAAGATTGAATTATAACTCAATGTGAACCTACTATAACTTTGTTTTGTTTTAATGAAAGAAAATGTAAGGACTTTGGCTCATTAGAGATGTTTTATATATGTGTGTGTGTGTGTGTGTGTCTGTGTGTGTCTGTGTGTGTATGTAGTTGTTTAGTCACTCAGTCATGTCTGACTCTGTGCAACCCCATGGACTGTATAGCCCACTAGGCTCCTCTGTCCATGGGATTCTCCAGGCAAGAATACTAGAATGGGTTGCCATTTCCTTCTCATATATATATATATCCTTCTCATATACATATATATATATACACACACACACATATCTTAATACAAGACTGTGTCAGACATTTAAATTGTATATGACATTTACTCATTCAATAAAATTATTAAGCACGCAAAACTTAGGTTAAAAAAACAAACAGAACAAGCCAAGACATATGTGAAAGAAGACCCCAAAAGTGAAACACACACACACGCACACCCCTATAGCACTAGTAGGTCTCTCTTCAAGAGAGTGTCTATCACTGTCTGTATTTTATTTATATATCAGTGGATTTTCTTCTATAGCATGGGCAATTGTGAATTATTTGCAATGTTGAGCATCAAACTGAATGGGCTATTTCGCTTTGTTTATGATTGCTTTGATGTACTTTTTTGCTTTATGGCATTTCTGCAAATACAATGTTTCTCCCTTTGGAAAAACTTCCTTTGGGATTGTTGTTAAAAATAGTGTTCCATTCCCCTGCTTTATGGGCATTCTGTCCTTATTGTATACCTGTGGATTTAGTCCTCAGGAATAGCCAGCAGATAAGAAGTCAAACAATCTGCCCAGTAATGAAATTTCTCTGTGCCCTAATTTGATATCTGTAAAATGAGGATTCTATCATTTACTTAGGAGTGCTGTTTGAATGATGAAATAGAATACTGTTTGTACTATATCAGAGTCTGACACATGGTGAGTACTATATAAATGGTATTTATTAGTAATAGTCTGTTTATGATAATAAGGCATCTGGCATCAAGTAGTTCACGTTTTGTGAGGAAACCAGACGTGTGCAGTAGTGACACCTGTACATTTAATGAGAATGAATTCAAACATGCACCAAAGGAGCTAGAGACATTTTTTTAAACTCTACCAATTTCCCTTCTTCTTTTAAATTAAACTTCAGTTTCCATTTTCCCCTAAAGGAAATCATAGATAAGATAAGAACAAGAAAAGTTAATTTTTGACCTTAAAGCCTATCGAGGCCCTTGGTCTGGGCGACTTAAATTTGCCCCCTATGCCCTGTGGCCTTTCACTCTTCCAGCTAAAGGGATGGACCGTGATCATCTAAGCCCGGCAGTGGGTCCGGTCACAGAATTCACTTTAGACAGCACAGTGAGATAGAAATGGCAGTGTGACAGTTCCAAGCCTGAGACCCAAGGGGCTCCTTTATTCCATTTGTCCTCTCAGGGTTTTGTCTTCTCCATAAGAAGATCACTTTACACTTCTGGTCTTAAGTGAAGCAGATAGACGCATGAAGCAGATAAGTGCCCAAGCACTTATCAGGCATCTCGGACAAATTATATAACTGTTCTCTTCAGTTATATATTTAAAATAAGCAAACAAATAGCAAAACAGTGATCCTTGCACAAAGAAAGATATATAGACCAAGGAAATAGAATAGAGACCTCAGAAATAAATCTCACATAGATGGTCATATGATTTTTAACAAGAGTATCAAGACCATTCAGCAGTGAAAGGACAGTTTTTGTCTTTTTTTCTTTTTACAAATAATGTTGGGAAACTAGGTATCCACATACAAAAAACGAAATTGGACCCTTACCTTACACTATATGCAAATAGTAACTCAAAATGGATCAAAGACCTAAACCTAAGAGCAAATTTTTACATCTCTTAGACAGAGAAGCCTGGTAGGCTGCAGTCCAGGGGGTCGCGAAGAGTCGGATACAACTGAGCGACTTCACTTTCACTTTTCACTTTCATGCATTGGAGAAGGAAATGGCAGCCCACTCCAGTGTTCTTGCCTGGAGAATCCCAGGGACGGGGGAGCATGGTGGGCTGCCGTCTCTGGGGTCGCACAGAGTCGGACACGACTGAAGCGACTTAGCAGCAGCAGCAGCAGCAGCAGCGGAAGACATAAGGGGAAAATTTTATGACTTTAGATTTGGTAAAGACTTGTTAGATTGAATACCAAAAGCACAGACAACTAAAGATAACATTAGACAAACTGCACTTCATTAAATGTAAAGCCTTTGTATAGAAAGGACACTCTCAACAAAGTGAAAAAGGCAACTCACAATGTGGGAGAAAATATTTGCAAATTATGTCTGATAAAGGATTAATATCCAGAGCATATATAGAACTCAGAACTCAAAAACAAAAATGACATTTTTAAAAGATGGGCAAAGGACTTCAGTAGACATGCCTCCAAAGAAGATATACAAATGGCTAAGAAAGACATGGAAAGATGAGCAGCATCACAATTAGGGGAATGAAAATAAAAATCAAAATGAGATATTACTTTAGACCTACAAAATGAGTCAAAAAAGAAAAACTGCAAAGGAAGTTGGTGAAAAGGGAGAGGAATTAGATATCTGAACATCTGTTTACAACAATAGTAACATTATTCAAAATAGAAAAAAATGTGGAAACAAAGTATCTTTTAATAGAAGACTTAATAAACAAAACATGCTCACAGCTCAGAGCAATCTTATTTGAAAGAAAAGAAACTCCGACACATAAAAGAACTACAATATGGATGAACCTTGAAGACACTGTGCTAAGTGAAATACACCAGTCACAAGGGGAGAGGTATTCCACTAATATGAAATACCTAGAGTAGTCAAATTCTTAGAAAGTAGAATAGTGACAGCCAGGGACTGGGGATGAGGGTAATGGGGAGCTAGTATTTAGTGAGTACAAAGTTTCAATTTGGAAAGATTAGAAAGTTATGGAGATGGATGGTGGAGATGGTTACACAATGATGGAAATGTACTGACACTGAATTCCACCCTTGGTTGCCAACACTTGGTTAGAATGGTAAGTTTTGTATCATATGTACATTCAGTTCAGTTCAGTTCAGTTGCTCAGTCCTGTCTGACTCTTTGTGACCCCATGAATCGCAGCACGCCAGGCCTCCCTGTCCATTGCTGCTGCTGCTGCTGCTGCTGCTACTAAGTCGCTTCAGTCGTGTCCGACTCTGTGCGACCCCATAGACGTCAGCCCACCAGGCTCCTCCATCTATGGGATATTCCAGGCAAGAGTACTGGAGTCGGGTGCCATTGCCTTCTCCCCCTGTCCATTACCACCATAAAATAAACAATCACACACCTTCCAAACAACAACTGATTCCAGACCAGTTTAAATTCTAGGATTCATTCATCTGAATAATGATCTTCCGTCACTAAGTAAACCTCAAACATAGGGTCTTAGAGTAGGGACAGGTTGGGTGAGGAGAGCTAGTCGTGTTCGTCGTTTCTTTATGTTTGTTTTTTGGCCTCCTCCTACTCTCTTCAAGTTCTAGCTGTACAGGATTAAAGCCTAAAAGGGATGAGAGACATAAGGGCTGCTTTTAATGGAAAAGGGCTTCCCTGGTGACTCAGACGGTAAAGAATCCACCTACAGTGGAGACCTGGGTTTGATCCCTGGGTCTGGAAGATCCCCTGGAGAAGGAAATGGCAGCCACTCCAGTATTCTTGCCTGAGAAATCCCATGGACAGAGGAACCTGGTGGACTACAGTCCATGAGGGCGCAGAGAGTCGGACACAGCTGAGTGCTTTTGATTCCGGCAGGGATGCTTCATGTCTTGTTCTGGCGTGGTCTGCTCTGACTGCAATCAGTGGCCTCTACCAGGACTTGGTTTCCAGGTGTGGTGTGCACTGTCCCAAGATTCCTCTCACTCTGTTTGGCTCTACTTCTAATGCAGCCCTGGAGCAAGACTGTTGATTCTGTAACTCCACAAGTACACAGACAGGGAGTAAATGTCAACCTCTCTTTGACATTGCCTGTAACTTACTTCAAAATACTTCAGTAGAGATAGTGGGATATAGTGGCCTCTGAAATGAATTCACTGTCTTGGAAACATCAGTTTACATGTTATTTACTCTCTGGGAAATACCAGTTTACCATTTTATGCATTAGAATCAGAATAGTCCCATGAAGACTAGCTAGCATTTGAAGACTTCAATCATAGATCTATGGAAGTCTAAATATATACAGATGACACCACCCTTATTGCAAAAAGTGAAGAGGGACTAAAGAGCCTCTTGATGAAACTGAAAGAGGAGAGTGAAAAAGCTGGCTTAAAATTCAACATTCAAAAAACTAAGATCCTGGTATCTGGTTCCATCACTTCATGCCAAATAGATGGGGAAACAATGGAAACAGTGACACATTTTATTTTCTTGGGCACCAAAATCACTGCAGATGGTGACTGCAGCCATGAAATTAAAAGACATTTCTTCCTTGGAAGAAAAGCCATGAGCAACCTAGACAGCATATTAAAAAGCAGAGACATTACTTTGCCTACAAAAGTCCATATAACCTAAGCTATGGTTTTTCCAGTAGTCATGTGTGCATGTGAGAGTTGGACTATAAAGAAAGCTGAGCACCAAAGAATTGATGCTTTTGAACTGTGGTGTTGGAGAAAACTCTTGAGAGTCCCTTGGACTGCAAGGAGATCCAACCAGTTCATCCTAATGGATGTCAGTCCTGAATATTCATTGGAGGGACTGATGCTGCAGCTGAAGCTCCAATACTTTGGCCACTTGATGTGAAGAACTGACTCTTTGGAAAAAACCTTGATGCTGGGAAAGATTGAAGGGGATGACAGAAGATGAGATGGTTGGATGGCGTCACCAACTCGATGGACATGAGTTTGAGCAAGCTTCAGGAGTTGCTGATGGACAGGAAAGCCTGGCGTGCTGCAGTCCATGGGGTCAAAAAGAAGTGGACACAACTGAGCGACTGAACTGAACGAAGACACGTACTATAAATATCCCTATATAAATCTTCACTTGAGGGTTTTGTTTTTACGTAGAATAAACTGTATGAAAATACTTTTTTTTAATATGAAAAGAGTTAAGTTTAACTCTGTAGGTGGCTAAAATGTCTGCCCTTGCATAAGCAGGATGAAACTGAAACAATACGGGCCATCTACCGTCTAACACATTTAGAGAAATACCTTTAGTCCATAATACCCTACATTCTTTCCTGCCCTTCCCCCATTTCAAAATTGTTGAAAGATTCTGTTACTTGATTCAGTTAGAAAGTTAGGTGATTGTGTCATCAGACTGTTGTTGTAAACTTGGCATGTGTGTATTTTTAATCCATATTTTTAAAATTTATTTTTAATTGGAGGATAACTCCTGTACAATGTTTTGTTGGTTTGTGCTGTACAACAATGTGAATCAGCCATAAGCATACATATATCTCCCCCTCTTGAACCTCCCTTCTTCCATCCCCCTATCCCATCCCTCTAGGTTGTCACAGATGGTCAATAAACATGTGAAATGATGCTCAACATCGCTCATTATTAGAGAAATGTAAATCAGAACTACAATGAGGTATCACCTCATACCTGTCAGAATGGCCATTGTAAAAAATCTATAAACAATATATGCTGAAGAGGATGTGGAAAAAAAGGAACCCTCATGCACTGCTGGTGGGAATGTAAACTGATACAACCACTACGGAGAACAGTGTGGATATTCCTTAAAAACTAGGAATAACACTACCGTATGACCCAGCAATCCCACTACTAGACCTATATGCTGTTGTAAACTTTTCATGCAACCACTTATCAAAGTACCTAATACAGTGGCAATTTCTCAAGCTTACAGAATAGGATGAATGACTGTTTTCGTCTGCTTGCTAATTAAGTTTTTATGAGTTGCAAAAGTTGTCCCAGGCACACAGTAGGTACTCGATCATGTTTGTTGAATAAACAAATTGTATAGAAACATTAAGAAAAATACATTTTTTTTTTCCAAAAGAAGAAATGAGGCTGGGCTGGGAATTGAGCAATCAGGAAAAATTTATAAGTTTATTAAATGAATCTACTACAAAAGTACAACTGGCTGTGGATAGCAAGCTAGCTAGCTAGCTGAATAAGTGGACAGATAATTGAGCAGTTTCATTGTTGCTTCTGTCAGTTTGTAATGGTTAAAGAGTTCATCTACCATTCTCTTTATATTTTTAACCTCTTCTTGGAGTTGGGAATAATGCACCCTCTTGTAACACATTCCAGGGGACACCAAGTTAAGTCTCCCCCTTGAGCCCAATTATACCCTCTTCCAAATAGAAACCCTGCTACTCTCAGGAAGCTGTGGAATCTCAGAGGAAAAGCAGCTGCAGTAGCATCTGTAACACTGAACAGAACCTTAAGTAAATAGTCTAGAAGATCAGTGAACAATGAATTATAATAAACCAACTATAGTAATAAAAGCCTTAAAATAACTGTACTCATGAGATAGTATTGGTCATATCCTTGCTGTACTCTGGAAATAATAGAATCGTTTTTTCACCAATATAACTACAATGGTAATTAAAAGCTGATTTAGGATCAAAGGCAACCTCAAGGTTATAAATATTAAGTCAATGGCTCTGAAAGTCTAAATATCTTGCTCATTTTACACCTTTACCTTTTAAAAAGAAAGTGGTATGGGACTTTTGGAGCCTGTTTTTCTTAAAAACAAATAAACTGGGCAAAAATCATCTATTAAATGAAGCAAGTTACTCTACCATTTTTGTTTCCTGAAATATTCTGGGGAGGTAGGACACCAGGCAACCTGAGCAGGGAAACATTTGTCCAAATTGTGTTTTCTATCTGGAGAGGAAATGTTTTAATCACTAATCTTAGTGATATAAGACATGAAAGAAATTTGGAAATGGTGATGAACAATGATGGCAAAAGTAACTGAATGATGCTAAACTGAAGAGGTGAGATTTGGTCAGGCAACAAAAATTCTCTTTTTCTGTGGTACAGATATCCATGGTTGTAGTTCTCTGTTTCATAATCACTTACTGTCATAAATTTTAAAATTGTTACTTGATGAAATTATCCTGCATCTCAGGCGGATTCCTTACCATCTGAGCCACCAGGGAAGCCCCATCATCTCTAGCTACAAGCACAAAACCCTAGTAGTGAGAATGTATCAAAATCATTAAGGGCCAGGTTTAAACAAAATTACGTTATCTTAGATTAAGTGCTTTGGAATCAATATAATATTACATGAATGGCGACTTCCTAAGGGAAACATGGTGTAATATCAGGTGGCTGGCATTGGAAATAGCAAAACAAAGACTTGTCCTTATGGAGTTCACAGTCAAGTATGACAGACAAACGATTAATCCACTAAGGACACAGATCCATGTACAATGACAACAATGCTAAGTGCTATGAAAAGAAGTCCCTGGGGCCAGGAAAGTATAGGGAAGAAAAATTAACCTAGTCAGGGGAAGGTGGAGAAATAGTCAGAGGATGAATCCCTGAAAGGGAGTCCTTGACTGAGATATGAAGGATGACAGTTGGTGAAGGGGCCATGAGGACGTGTAGGAAGGAGAGAGGAGGGTTGGGGCGGATGAGCAGAGTGACTTCCACCTGTGCAAAAAAGTTCCATGGCTAAAGGTAACAGGCACATTAGAGAGACTTACAGAAGAAAAACAAAACACCTTCTTCCATAAGAAAGGTATTTTGAAAGTGTGCTAATTCTATTAGCTCATCAGGAATGGCCAACTTATGACATGAGTATTTTGTCTTCTCTCTTCTGTGTTGCTGGCATTCATTAGTGTGTCGAGACATAGCCCCAGTCTCTTTGTATACACAGAAATCTAGGAACTGGCCAAGACAAGCAGAAACCTACCTGTGAGCCCTATCATAGAGCAAAGGAATCAAGTCTTTATTAATCTGTATTCCCCTAAGGTCTAAGTTCCCTTCACATCCTAAGTCCTCAGTAAACACTGAGTAACACAAAGCATGAGGAAGATTATGAGCTATGATAGTGACAAGATAATAAAGCTGTGATGCATTCATTTGTTAAAACATACTATTAAGCACCCACCAACTGCTAAACATTTATTTTTCTGGTTCCAGGGGATAGAGTCCCAACTGAGACAGAAAAAATCATTCATCTTTTGGCAGATATATGTTAATGGGGTCAAAAGAGATCATAGTAATTAATTAAATCAGTAAACAAAAATAGTGGATTGTGATCAATGTTTTGAAGATATTAAGTGGAGTGATGACAGAATAACATAGGTTAGTCAAAAAAGCACTCTTTAATTAAGTAATAGCTGAGATCTGAAGGATAGGAACAAGTGCCTTCTGCTGAGGCACAAAGAGATGCCAGACACAGAAATCTCAGGTTGATTCCTCAGGGCTGGGATATTCCAGGAAAAAGAAGCAGCTCAAGTTGGCTGAAGAGTGGTGAGTGAAAAGAGAGGAACATCATGGGGCTGGAGAGTTAGAAATTATGTGGGCTGTTTAGGTCCAGGTGAAGAGGTTAGATTGTCTTCTGAGACCAAGGGAAAGTAAATAAAGAGTCTTAGTGGAATGACACTTTTGAATGCATATTTTACAAAGATCCCTCTAAATGTTTGGTGGAGAGGAACTGCACTGCAGAGAGGCAAGCATGAGAGCAGGAAGATATTCCTTGATCACCACTTATCACATAACTCTATAAAAAGATAAGTTCTCTATTTTGGCTACAAGAGAAAAACAAAAGAAAGCAGAACTAGCAAGTTAACATATCAACATGAAAAATGTTAGAAAAAGATTATGGTATAATCGTGTTATCTAACAGGAATAAAATAAGTTAAAAATGTATGAATAAACTAGTGAATGAATGAATAAATGAGTGATCAAACCCAAACACGAATTGAGGCATTTGTTCATACAAGGCATCACAAGTAGAATACCTATCTTCACAAAGGCACCTCTGATGCTAACTATATCTTGTAACATGATCCTGTCCCTATTCTCGTTCCACCCAGCAAATATTTTGTATATTATATAGGCATATTGCTTTTAAAGCAAATTTGTCTATTATCTGGCATCCAAGAAATAAAAATGCTTCAAATTAACTTTTGTCATAACTCCAAAGGAAACTCTTCTAATGATATTCTGCCTGATGTCAGGGAACACACTGCTTTAATTCATTCCAGTTGTGACAATTTGTGTTTATGTCTTTTCTCCAAAAGACTATAATATACCTTCTGCTTGTGGCCATCTGATTCTCAATACTACATTATCCATTGTCACTATTTGACCTGGATTCCTGATTCTTAACCTTGGCTATTTGACCCCTCTCATTTCTTATCCTGAGAATGTACTCTTTTGGCTTCTGACCTAAACTTTTCTCATTAGCAGGAACTAATGAGCATTTCAGTCAAAGTGGAAAGAAGACCTTGTCACACTTTTACTTCTCTTGGAACATATGTATTGCCAGCCCTCACTTCCAAACCAAAGAAAATTGGGAGCAAAATATATTGACATACTTGTCATCACACAAATAAAAGGTTCTACTTTGGATATATCTTACTAAGTCTGCAAAAGCTCATAGCATTTGAGTCAAAAAAAGTCTACCTTTTTCTCACAGTATCCTTCACAGAGATGCTAGAATAAATGAACATCCAATGTATTTATTTTCTTTTCCAGACACTACTCCATTTATAATCTATTTCCTGATTAAATCATTATAACAAGCTCAAAAGATGGTTTCTATTATAATTCCCACTTTACAGGTTGAAAAACTATAATTTGAAGATATTAAGTAGTTGGTCAATATTTTACAGTTAGAAAAATGGTCAAGAGAATGTATTTCTAGCCTGAATTGTCCTAAAACCCTCACCTTTACCTACTAGTTAGTGTGTGATCTAGGGAAGAAGAAAGCAAAATGCTTATTCTCCCACACTATATACCAAGCTTTATTCTTTTCTTTAAAAAAGTTTTGATTCATGTCATAACACAAAATAGGATGTTTTAAGAAAAAAAATCATGTATGATTTTAAAACTTATGCATTATTATACCAGCTTATCTATACCAAAAGATTTAAAATATTAATAACAACATTAAATTTTCCCACAGATTATTTTAGGACTGACATAATAGCAAACAGCAGGCCAGCTGTTCAAATTACAAATCTCTGATTCTTAAAGGAAGTGTCTAAAACCCAACCTACACTTTAAAACATTCAGTTGAGTTTTAGTGTCATGGCTAACTTTTCTCACTTCTGAGTGAATTATCTTTCATTCTGTTTCTGAACATGATGGGGGAAATGTGTATTTTCAAACAAGATGTTGTAAAATTTGCAGAGTACTGCAAATTCTGCTTCAAGGCTCAAAAACTCAGTTTCTTTAATAATTTACATTTCTGTCTTCCTAGGCGGGCTTCACAATTGTAATGAAAAATTAGGAAGCCTGAGACTGTCTACCTTCCCCAGAAAGCAAATTCTTAGCATATGGATCAGAACATTTTCCTCTTTATCTTCAATGGATCAATAATACTGAGGCTACCAAAGTAAGTATCTATTCAACAGAGGACCCCATTTCAGAATTCACCCATGAACTGTCTTCAAACACAGCAACAGAGATTATCTACAACTCATCAATTTCTTAGCTCCTCTGACTGTAACTTACATGTACCTAATACCAAGAATTCTTATTCCAAGTCTTTTACATTATAGCAATTTCCTTTGGGATTATATTTCAGTAAGTAAAACGCTCTTTGGGAACTATTTAATTTTTCCTCAGCTTGTTCTTTTTCTTGACCACCCCCCCTACAAATCCCACAGACTTGTCATTTTTAGAGTTGAAGTATCAGCTTTTTCATAAAGTTTATTCTCTGCAGGCATGAACAAGCAAAACCAAAGCAAAATAAATGAACTGCAAAAAAAAAAACTACCCTGGAAATCTCTAGAAAGCACACATATATACCTACATATAAATAACTCATCTTGTACAAAAACCAGAAAGACCAAAAATTCCACCAAACTCCACAAAAAATACATGTCACAGGTTCAAAATTCAGACATTTTAAAAAGGGAAATGAATGACATTAAATGATAAATTCTTTTTAGCAGTAGCATTCTTTATAGTTTTCAGAGTGTTATTACATATGTCATCTCACTGCCTTTTTAAAACCTTTGAACAAATCTAATGCAATGTGTAATTTGCCTCGATGTTATAGTATGTTTCGATTTTATGAAAGAAAGCTGTAATAGGGTTAGATATGCAGAAAAGCAAAACAAACCACATGCTAAATAGAGAAAAGGCATCCATGAAGGCAGCAAAGACAGTCGAGCTTTGAAAAAGCACGTAATTAACTATAGCTTGGAACTTTTCCAAAATCCTGCTCACCAACTGGCTAACGCTTTGACTGAAACACACTGGGTGACAGGAAGAATTCTCAGGGTGAGAACTACCAGCTCTGAGATAGTCAGCCTCATTAGAACATGTCAAGTCTTCCTCCAATATGAACATTCTTTCTCCTGCGCAAATGTGTATCAATATATACCAGAAAGGGAAAGGACATGTGGTCACATGTGTATTTAACAGAATAGCCAAGTCAGCATGGTTGCTTAGCTGGAAAGCAAGATCTCACCAATGAAAAAACTAAACATATAAAATCAAAACTTAGAGTCACAAATGGTGGACTTTATATCTGGATATCAATATATTTTTTTAAGGTTTCTGTTTTCATCAGTTCATTCAATCATTTGAACAACTTTCTTTAAGCACCTATATGTCAGGCACTGGAGGTTAAAAAAAAAATTATTAAGGCACCATCTTTATTAGCAAGAAGCTCTTGGCCTAGAGATGAAATCAAGCAGTGGGAGAATTATGGTAAGGGATACACTGAGTGTAATGAGGGCCCTGGAAAACTAACTTAGCTTGGGAAGAGGAAGAAGCAGCTGTTGTTTTTTTTGATAAACACATGCCTTTTTTCCCCCGATATATACATGAGCAGCAAGAAAGGTTGAAATCCTGACTATGAACAAGAAAAATTATCAAATGAGGCTACTGTTGAATTGCATATTCACTTAGGGAGGAGCACTCACAGATGCTTTGATTGGATGAACATAGGAGCAAGGCTTTTGGCTTATGACACATGTGCTGTCATTCCAGGGGATTACCTGGAGAAGAGCTTCAACAGGGGCCGCTCTCAAAACCCTGTGCAGAACCGTCTGGATGTCTTCGTTGAATCTGGAAGACAAGAAAAGCATCAGTTAAAGCTATCAGCTTATGACACAAAGGTAGTGCTGAGAATAAGTGATAGGAAATATCCACACCAAAGAGACCTGCCCACTGAACACAGAGAATGCCAAGGACAGAGGTGGATTAGGAGTTTATCTTCGAAGTGACAGGTTTCTGCATTTCAGAAGCATCATACAGGAGTGGTGATGGAAGAGCTTTGAATAAATAAAACCAAGATCCCCATTCACTGGGAAATCTTGGGTTTCTTTTTTGATCTCAACTCAGTTTGGAAATCCTAGATTAACCTGATAGAGCCAGTTTTTCTTCAGTCTCAGTTGCTGTTTCCATGAGGATTTGAGCAGATTCTGAAATACAATTCCTGTCACTATAGCCATTAACAAACATGATATGGAAAGGAAAAAAAAATGCTTTTAAAAACACAAAAAGCAAACTAAATTTTTTTTTTTTTATAAAACCACATCTCTAGCTTTTAATAGTTTTGCTTTCCTCCCAAAGGTCATGCAAGCTATTTATTTGTCTCTCTGTTGAGTGACTGTATACATTTCATCATTTATAGAAAGACAATCAGAAGGTCATTATTTATCTTAGGTTCAGCTTTAATTCAATCCAGTGCAAAGGAATGCAATGAAACAAGCATTACGAAAGCTGCAAAACAGGATACCTTATTTTGTGTCAGTGTCCCCTGAGTATGCCTTTACATTGGGTTCAATCTTCCATGAGAATCTTAGAGAATTTACAACAAAAAACAGCAACACACTTATGAATCTCCCTTAATGTTGGCAGCACAAGTTAAAAACAACAGCGACAACAAAATTACACTGGGCCTTCTCCAGCATAAGCACGAAAATGAAGGTGACAAGACAACATTTAGGCATATGAGAGGGTGTAGAGAAACCTGATGCTTTTATCAGGCTTTCTGCATTACTTTGGGACTTTTCTCTGGGTTCTGATAGGAAATCAGATGCAAACTATCAATTGTGATTATTGGAAAATACTTAACAAAGTCTGATACTGGAGCTCTAAAATGTTTCTCACTACATTAGCATTTCTGGAACTACAATCTTAAGATAGACACAGAGGAAATGTAAAGCCACGTGTGTTGACCTCTATTCCCAAAATAACTGCTAATTTTTTTAATGAATGTCACCTCTAGAGAGCCTCCCTTCTTGGGCCTAGGTTTTCAGAAAAGAACCTAACATTCTCTGCATAAAACTGTTTTGATGGGCAAGATTGTTTTCTTTGCCTTTGAAAGGAAAATAACAATAATTAAGCACTTAAAGCTTCCCTAGACGAGGTTATTTTGTTTTCCTACTTAAAAAAAAATCATCCAATTCTTTGTAAACATGACCTAATTAATATAACCAGTTTCATCATAATTATCAGCCTCTCAGGACAGATTGTGTACTCTTGATGTTCAAGGTGCAAGGAATTCCTTTAGTCTTAGCTAGAAAGAAAATCAGTGGCCACCAAAGTTTACCAAATGCTACTGTCAAGAAATAAGCCCATTAGAATGACAGGTTTCATTTACCAGAAGATATTAAAATCCTGTCAATGTGATTTCTATCAAGAACGTTTTCACTGAAATAATAAAAAATGAATGAAGGAAATCAAATGGAGTCATCTAGTTAAATATTCATTTTCTAATCTTTAGGGAGGTGTTTATTATACTTTGAACACCTGGCCCTTAGTAGCACGTTGTCTGATTTTAAACTTGTTATCCTGTCATGGCAAATTCCAAGAGGGCTGTAAATTAAGCCCATTATTATGAAAAAGCCAAAGTAAAAAAGTGCCTTCATTCTCAACCCAGGAATCATCTAAGGAAAGGGACTCTCAGAAAAAATAAAGAGGTACTCCTAAGGCGTGGGCTTAGGGAAAGCAAGTGAAGCTTTTGTGGTGCAAATTTTAAGGAGGCTGTGGCACAGAGGTGCAGAGATTCTGCACTGGCAGGACACACACAGAATGAGTCTCCTTAAATTTTGCACCCTGGGCATCTCATTCATTTTACCCAGGTCCTGGCTCTGAGCCCTCTGGCACTTGTGATAATGGTATTTAAAGTGCTACTGATAAATAAGAAAACAACAATACAAATATGTTTCATGTATTTGAGAGAATGTTCTCACAAATGCAACTTAAATAAGAAAGCATACTTTTTGACATACATGATGTGCGTGTGCATTTGTGTATGTTAAACCACTTCAGCCATGTCCTATTTTTTGCGACCCCAGGGACTGCAGCCCTCCAGGGTCCTCTGTCCATGGGATTCTCCAAGCAAGAATACTGGATTGGGTTGCCGTGCTCTCCTCCAGAGGATCTTTCAGACCCAGGGATCAAATCCATGTCTCTTACATATCCTCACTGGCAGGGGGATTCTTTACCACTAGCAAATCAACTCAGAGATCTACAGTAGGCAGAAGAGGTAAGAAATGAGTCCAGGTATGAAAAGAGAAAGTTCCTCAGGTTATTTCCTAATCTCATTTCCCATCCCAGCCCAGCCTCTCCTACAGGAGGTACATCAGACAGAAGTGCTCAGTTCTGCTAGGGAAAGAAACAAGTGGATTAGAGGTAGAAAAAAAAAAAAAGTAAAAAGAAGGAAAGAGAGTATGCATAAGGCACACTACTTAAGAAGGCATATGTCTGACTCACTGAAACAAAACAAAAAGTAAAAGAATCAAAACGCCTAGGTAGAAGGAATATGATTTCAGAAACCGGGATTTTATTCCTTGATTCAAATCTGAATCTTGTCATATTAGGTGAACTTTCTGAAGGAAGTTAATTCCTGTGAAATAGTTTCCTCATCTATCAAGTAAGAATGATAGAAACAACACTAAATCAAAATCATAGCAATAGCAGCCCTATTGAAAGATTACCAATGTGCCAAGTTCTTTGAGTGTTACCTCAGTACTGTGGCAAACCCCTAGAAAACATATATTGTTCCTATTTTACCAAAAAGGAAATTCTGATGATAACATAATGCATTACATTATACACACACACACACACACAGCATAATAACATTGTATATGTATGTATATATATTTTACACACACATACACATATGAAGCTCTGAGTGAGGCACCAAATTGTAAAAGCTCAAGAAAGGATAGCTAAAATGATGGTAAATTAAAAGTCTATTTACTGAATGCCATATTCATATAAGCACAAGTTTTTAAAAATGTCTTATTTGGATCATGTCAATTTATTAGTTTATCTTTTTCCAGATATTCTTTCATTAATCTGAAGAGGATTAATAAAAGGAGTCATAAGCACCATAAGAGGTGTCAATAAGTATTATCAACAATTTCTTCCAAAGTGTATGACTAGAATTGGGGCTTTGGAAGTCCGAGTGAATTCACTGATACTTGTAAAAACAGAACATCATTGGAGTTTAGATTCAAAGGGCCAGGAGGGCCATGGATTTTCCTAACAGTACAAATGAAATGTTTAGAAGCTTAGTGGTGATGGGAGCTGTCACACTGACAGAGCCAAGGTACTTGCTGCTGCCAGTGGCAAATCTAGATTCCAGGGAAGGGTTAAAAAACAGACTGAGGAGTTAAGATGGACACAGGAATAGTCCTGGGCTAGACAACCATCTTCAGCAGAACCAACAAATTTCCTGGGAGTTTGTGAATTGACAAATAGAGACACAGTCCTGCAGGTAAGGTCAGTGGTTGCACAAGGTATCTTCAGTTCAGTTCAGTTCAGTTCAGTCAGTCGCTCAGTCGTGTCGCCCGCAGTTAATACTTTTACACTGTAGGAGTTTCAGGTTTCAGTTGTAAGATTACAGCTAAATATCACTAGGAAATGTTTTCATTTTTTCTCTCCATTTAGCTTTGATAAACAAAAGTTGATGATTTGTGTACTCAAGAGAAAAGCTTACAGCTAAGAATGTTTATTATCTATACGTAGAGGCCAGGAACACTGAGAAATTTAAAACAAAACAAGCCATGTTGAAACAGGAAACATTATGGCTGAGCAGTCGCAACTTGTCTTCTCCCTCCAGGAATATGTTGGAGAAAACCCATCACCATTTACTGTACTGGCTCACCTCAGGAAGCAGGATGTCAGGGAAACTAGTTGATTAAAAATTATAGGTGTATATTTTTCATTAGCAATCATTTCAAAAGAGAACATTACTGAAGTCAAAATGCCAGAGTAAACATAAGATGATTCCATTCTCCTTCCTAGTATGGGTGTGCTCAGTCGCCTTGCTCCTAGTAGGTAGGTGTTATTACAATAAAAATTTCTAAAGGTGGTGTCTAGACCAAAGAACCCAGCAAACTGTTAACAGGTCATGTAAATCTGCCTTTGAAGGGAGTAAATCTCCCAATCTCAGCTCCTAGCTCCTTGAGAGAAGTTACTGTCTTTTTGTTCTATGTAGTGAGAATGTGTACAGAATGGGCTTCATTTGGTTTAACAGAACATGTTACACCTGAACGTCATCAACCACAGCTAAGAAGACAGATGATCATAAATCTGAAAACAATAAGGAGACAAAGTCCCAGGAAACCTGAAATCCCCTGACTTAAAGGCTCTGGGTCAAGAAAGACAGGTCATAGGTATAAATGTATTAATAACAAGGCTACCAGAGAAGAAACTGCTATTGACTTGAAGACACAGATTATCCTGCTTGGGAGAGGAACAGGAGTATACAGATTCGGGATGCATTTTAGAGAACCAATCCATTTCATTTAGAAATCTCTGAAACCTCAGGCCTTTACAGTTACCCTAGTTAGTATGTATTACAGCCTAAACCCAATCAACTGCACTATATTTCCTGATTCTACTTTCCTCCTTTATGAAATATCTTGTTTACGTCTTCATTGTTTGTCTCTCTAGGAATGTAAGCTCTCAGACAAGAGAATTCTGGATTTTCCACCCCCATGTCTTAGTATCAAAGAACAGTGCCTGGCACTAATAAGAAATAAAAAAAATATTGGAACAATACAGAAACAATAATATATTAAATGGTGTGGCACATGTCAGTATAAAGTCTACTACAATATATTGTGTGTTAAATAACTATTATCATGGGCTTCCCTGGTGGCTCAGATGGTAAAGCGTCTGCTTGCAATGCGGGAGACCAGGGTTTGATCCCTGGTTGCCAAGGAAATGGCAACCCATTCCAGTACTCTTGCCTTAACTACATATTAATAAATATACATTTTAAGATATTATACATCAGAAGTCTAGGTAATACACACATATGTTTGAATAATAATAAAATGAAAACCCATATGGCTACAGGTGTCTAAAGAAGTAGAACATTACTGTTACCTTTGATGCTCTCTTCCACCAAAGCAGGTCCAGTCCATAAGAGGGACACAGATCCACTTCTGTACTGTAGTCTTTCCTTTGTTTTTATATTGATTGATCAGATTTCCAAAAAAGAAAAAGTACTAACAATATGATATACAAGCTATAGCTATGGATCCAAATTTTTTTATTCTATGTCATATCCATAATCTTTTTATGTGATACACATTCATTATGTTAATATTTACAAAGTATATACACTTACTATTTATATGCAACATATTTTACACCTTATAAACCTTTTAAGATAATGAAATGTACAAAGTGTACTTTATAAAAACATGAAATCAAAATACTTCAGAATTGCATTTATTAATACATTAATTGCACAAAATTAACTTTTCTCATTCAGGGTATTATCATTAGCATTATTAGTGCTATCTTCTATTAAATGTAAAATATATTATTTCATGCACTACTAAAGGAAACATACTGCCAATTTAATCATCACATGCTACCCATCAATCCTAAAGCAGTACTCTAAATTTAGAGATGTTACAATACATATCTTATAATGAATGAAATACAGTAATTATTTTTAAGGGAAAATCTAACTGAATATAGTAGTAGCTTTGAAAATTATGTTTTAAAACTATGGTATAACACTTAAACTTCCTGGTTATAAGGTTATTTGAATTAAAATCTTAGGTTTCACAACTTTCATAGCAAGGAAAAAGACACTTCACAAATATATTTATGGATCCAAATATAAGAAATAAAACAAAGAATCACTTTCCAATAATAAAAACTTTTTAATCCAACCTAGCATTTATGTGGAAAGTTTTACTGTTGTACCTGAAAAATTCTCAAGAAGGAGTACATTAAAATAATTATAATAATAATAACTTAAAAATACACTGAAGCTTTATATTTGGAATATTTAAACCAGGTTCAACGATTCTACATCTAAGTGTATATGTGTGTATGAGAGAGACAAGGAGAGGTCTTAGGCATTTTTCCTCTTAAAACTAACACACTATGGCTTTCAGAATAGAATAATGAAAGCTTTTTTAAGTATCGTTTTTCAAAATATTTTTTCATAGTACAAAAGCACTTCACTCTCAATGTTAAAATGTTGCTTTTACCTTGAAAAATTCATTTTTAGTGGACAGCTTATCAGACCTTATCAGATCATAATGGTTTTATCCCATAATGTGGCTGATAAGGACTGTTCTATGAATACAGCCAGCTAAGTCTGTTCACTTGTTGCCTATTATCAATGTTAGTTATTACCTTTATTCTTTATAGGTATCTTTTAATGTCAGCTTCCATTCTCTGGGAGTTTATCATATAATCCTTAGTTTTAATTAAACTCTAATATCACACAACGTTGAAAGTTACCTAAAATTGCTGGTGGAATTGTCAAATGCTCCACAATGTGGAAAGCTTACTATTCTCCAAATAACCCTTGAGCCACATATGACATATCACCATCTGATACATATAATAAATATAGGCACCATACCAATGGGTCTATTAAATCTTAACAAAGCATAATTTCTTTCTCATTTTAATATAAAATAATTGTAAACAAAAGTTCTAATACTGCCTTCTGGAATCTAGTGAATGGCCCTGTGTGTCCCTGAGCTGGACACAACTCTTTTTTGAATACCACTGAATCAACAAGGGATTGTGAAATGGGTCCTAGAAGTTTCAAACCTAAAAGCCTATGGATGCCAGTTTTACAATATAAATGAGAAAATGGGCTAGATTTTGGCAAACTAGGAAGTACATAGCTCGTCTAAGGAAGCAACCCCTATAAGCCTGGTATTCCTAGATCTGAATTTTACTGAGAAACTGGATAGCCACATATTTATATGAAATCCATCCAATTGGACATGCTAAAAATAAATGAAAAGTTTTTGTAAAATGAACTAGAAGACCAATGGATAAATCCAGCAGTTTCCTAAGCTGGTTTCTGGCAAGTGGTATATTAAAGTGTCCAGGAGTTTTCTGGTGGAGGTGTGAGTGGATGGTGGCCTGCTGCAGGATCTGGGGCACTGAGTGCAGCAGTGCATGCATGGGACCTTTTGAAGGAGGTCACTATTATCTTCAATACCTCCACCATAGCTAGGCCTCAGGTCAAACAACAGGGAGGGAATACAGCCCCGCCTATTAACATAAAATTGGATTAAAGATTTACTGAGCATAGCCCTGCCCATCAGAATAAGACCCAGTGTTCCCCTTAGTCAGTCTCTCCCACCAGGAAGCTTCCATAAGCCTCTTATCCTGATCCATTAGACGGCAGACAGAATGAAAACCACAATCACAGATAACTAACCAAACTGATCACATGGACCACAGCCTTGTCTAACTCAATGAAACTATGAACCACCCAAGATGGATGAGTCATGGTGGAGAGTTCTGACAAAACTTGGTCCACTGGAGAAGGGCATGGCAAACCACTTCAGTATTCTTGCCTTGAGAACTCCATGAACAGCATGAAAAGGTAAAAAGATAGGACACTGAAAAATGAACTCCCCTGGTCAGTAGGTGCCCAACACGCTACAAGAGATCAGTAGAGAAATAACTCCAGAAAGAATAAAGAGATGGAGTCAAAGCAAAAACAAGACCCAGTGTGGATATGACTGGTGATGGAAGTAAAGTCCAATGCTGTAAAGAGCAATATTACATCAGTTCAGTCAGTCAGTTCAGTTGCTCAGTCGTGTCCGACTCTTTGCGACCCCATGAATCACAGCACACCAGGCCTCCCTGTCCATCACCAACTCCCGGAGTTCACTCAGACTCACGTCCATCGAGTCAGTGATGCCATCCAGCCATCTCATCCTCTGTTGTCCCCTTCTCCTCCTGCCCCCAATCCCTCCCAGCGTCAGAGTCTTTTTCCAATGAGTCAACTCTTTGCATGAGGTGGCCAAAGTATTGGAGTTTCAGCTTTAGCATCATTCCTTCCAAGGAAATCCCAGGGCTGATCTCCTTCAGAATGGACTGGTTGGATCTCCTTGCAGTCCAAGAGACTCTCAAGAGTCTTCTCCAACACCACAGTTCGAAAGCATCAATTCTTCGGCGCTCACCTTTCTCCACAGTCCAACACTCACATCCATACATGACCACTGGAAAAACCTGTCT